>NC_137008.1:4762339-5362339 GCF_032717465.1 Coenobita brevimanus | reverse complement strand
TGGCGAGTGAAGTCTGTTCCTGACCTTTCGACAATAGCTTTGCTGATGTCCATGATTTTGTCTCCGGGATTAAAGCCAAGTTGTAGTGCTATTTGTTTTGGGGAGTCCGAAAGCCAATTGAGAAATCAAAAGTAACCGAACAAGTCTGCAAAATTATTTAATGAAATCGTGACCTCTCCATTGCGTTGTGTTACCCATTGAGTACCACGGAATAATTGGCTCAACTTTGAACTCGTTGCCTTCATAGTAGCAGCTGCCTCAATTACTTTTGCATGTTGGGGAGGTACCTTCATGTCCTCCTCCATTTGTATGAGAAGGTTGGTCAACCCTATAAGAGATGCACCATTGGAATGTTGGCAACAATATTTGATGAAACGTTGGCGAAACGTGTCAAACGTTTGACAATCTTTGTAGTGCCCCGCACGAATAGCGGCTCCTATTTGTGATCTGCCGTGATGGAGTCGACTTAGCAGGTAAGAAACTTTCAAGGGTTCAGTGATGATTTGGGGATTGTGAATGTCATTTTCGACCTCTCTGAGGCAATCGTAAATCGAAACAGTACTATCCTCTCCTGTAAATTTGGGCCTATTAACATCATCCAAATATATGGATTGGGGAGATGGAGGGTTCTGAGTCGTCATCGTAGGAAAAGGGTGAGACAGCAAAGGTGAGGAAGTAGGCACAGTTGTGAACTGAGACAGTGTGTGGGAAGGAAGGGTCGTGGCGGTAGTGGTGTGTGTCGTGGGAAGTGGTGGTGTATGTGTAGTAGTAGGGAAGGATGAAAGCTGTGGAGAAGACTGAGTGGTTTCAGAAGAATTAGTTGCAGAAGATGATAGAGTATCTGGAGTTAATATATCTAGATTTAGGGTAGGAGTAACAGGAGTAGTAGAAACAGGTAGGGAACTTACGTTTGGTTTGCTATAAGATTTGTCATTACGAAGATTTACATTATCACTACATACAGCTTTATCTGTTTTGCTGTCAGATTCAATAGGGGAGAGATCTACCTTTTTAAAAAGGGACATTAACAGAATAGGAAGTAAGCAAATGAAACTAAATGAGCAAATGGATGAATAAATGAGAATAAATAAATAAAAATATTTGTAATCTGTGAAGAATGATTTACATACAATGAATATGAGTGAAAATGAATGCGTTATTTACAGCTGAGTGTGAGTATAAATGGGAGAAAATGGGATGAAGTAGGAGTGAGTGAAAGAAAAATTCTGACTAAATGGAAAATGAGGGACCAGAATGCAATGAATGGATTAGAGTAAATGGTGAAAATATCACAATCTATAGAGACAGCTTGGCTTCTCTGTAGAAAGGAATTGATTAATGTGATGAAATGAGGAATTGCATGAAAATGCATGTAGAAAATACTTCTAGTGAGATACGATCCGTGCCAAGGCTGGAGAAAAAGTGAGGCTCTCGTCTCCTCGTGATTGGGTGGAAGTGTCCGTGACGTCACTGGGTGGCGGCTCACCACTGGGCGGAACGAGAAGCTGATAGGAGCAGGAGACTGTGACGTAGCTCGGTATGAGTGGCCACGCTCCCTGGGTGACGTCGGTGTGTGTGGTGGGTGGGGAAAATGATGACATAACGGCGTCGGGCGGCGGTTGGGGGCTGCTTCCTGGAATGGGGTCTGGGTTGGAGTTTGTGGGGGCTGAAACTAACCCGTACAGCATGCCGGACAGTAACACAGGACTGGCAGGTAAAGGCAGGTTGTAGGTTGATAGGAGCAGGAGGCTTACGTCGCTGTAGTGGCGTGGTGGTTGATGTGGAGAGTCTATCTATCTATCTATAGCCCGACGCCCTAATCCCGCAATTCCCAAAATTACATCAAGCTGCTAGGACGATTCCACACCAAGACTACAAACCAGGAAATCATTTGGCTTGCCACTCGATGTAGAGCTACCCTAAAAAACAGGGTACCACTGCACTAAGTGGGTGGATGATGGGCACCCCCACCTACCACAGTTATGTAACAGTTCCATTAACAAGATTTTTATTCGTTACCATATAAGGTATATGCTGTGTTTGAATTGCATGTACTACAGCAGGGTATCTTTATGTTTTAGGTAAAAAATGTACACAGTATTTTGCAATGATAGGAAGACGTGGCTTCATCTTGCAACAGATTCAAGAAGAGTTGCTGAAAGACATTCCCTTAATAAAATGATTAACTTCCATCATTTCCTTGTTCTTTTTTGCTCAATATATATATATTTTTTTTTTCAAAAACTTTGTTGTCCCCTTCTTTTTGCCATGTACTACATCATGGCATCACTGAAACCTGCATGTTCCAAGAAGATTTCAGTGATACTATGGACTTCAAATTTGGATGTGTAACTGAGCATTCAGAGAGAGAGAGAGAGAGAGAGAGAGAGAGAGAGAGAGAGAGAGGAAGGAAGGGGGGTGATATTTTTTGAGTACATACACAATATATGGCATTTTTATCTCCTTCTTTCAGTACCCACCTTTCACGTATATCATTTTGAAATAAATATTATTTGGGCATCTAATATACAGCAAAAATCTATATACCTACAGTATATACCAACGCTGCTTCCCCCAAAGAAAGTGAGGTAGCCGAGACAGGACGACACACTCCCAATTTACTCATCCATTCAAACACATTCATTCGCATCTTAGCCCCAAAGAGGAGAAGGGACAGATCCTCAACGCACCACACCGCACGATGATCAACTGCTCGGTGCAATCAGTGCCATGCGCAGCAGGGCCCGACGGCAGAGCTGGTTTACCCCTGCCACATCATAACAGACTCATCCCCTTACTCGCACCTAGCGTGATCAGCTGATCGGACAAATGCGGGAGAATATCTCCTCAGGGCTGCGTCACCATTTATTCATTCACAACGTCTCTCCATTCATTACTATCACGCACAGCCACGCTTCCTTGCTCAACAGACATCCCTCTCGCATCCATCGCTTTCTTCACACTGTCCATCCATCCTATTCGTTGTCTTCCTCTCAGCCTTACACCTCTCACATCTGATCTAGTTATCTTTTTCACCAATTAATCACTATCCATTATCTCCATGTGCCCAGACCATCGCAACACTCTCTGCTCAACTCGATCAGCCATCCCCCGAACAAGTCCAGTTCTCCATCACACTTCATCATTTCACATTTGATCCATGTGTGTCACTCCACACGTACCTCAGACACCTCATCTCCATTACATTCAAACTTTTCCTCTCTGTTACACCCATATTCCATGTTTCAGCCCCATATAACACAGTCGGTACCACAACACCCTTATACAGCCTTCTCTTTACATCCGCTCTAAGCGAACGACATCTAAACTTTTTATTCCTCCCAGCACTATTCCTACTTCATTCATTCTAAACTCCACTTCTGCAACATGTGCCCCTGAATACCTAAAACACTCTACCTCCTCAAGCAACTCACTATTCAAAACTATATTCATCTTCCTACCATCTACCAACTTTGTACATTTCTTCACTTTACTCGTATTCTCATATACTTTCAATTTCCTCCTTTCACACACCCTTCCAAACTTCTCTACCAATTGTCTCAATCTCTCCTCTGAATCAGCCACCAGTGCAGTATCATCTGCAAACTGCAGCTACTTCAGATTCCACACTCTACCATCAACATTCACCAGACTCAGACCTGCACCTAGCACTCTTCCAATCACCTCCTTACAACACCATCCATATTAATATTGAACAACCAAGGCGACATCACACATCCCTGCCGTAGCCCCACTCTCACGGGAACCCAATCACCCACAGTATTGCCCACTCTTACAGACGCTATACTATTTACATAAAAACTTTTCACTCCTTTTAGTAACCTACCATCAAGTCCATACAATCATAAAACAGTCCACAAAACCTGCATATCAATTCTATCATACGCTTTCTCTAAATCCATGAATGCCCACACACATCCATACCTTTCGCTAAATACTTTTCACACACCTGTCTCACAGAAACACATGACCCACGCATCCCCTTCATCGACTACAGTCACACTGCTCATCACGAATCACTCCCTCTGTACCCTCTCTAACTTTCTTAATTAGCACTCTACCAAACACCGTACCTACAACACTCAACAGACTTATACCCCTAAAGCTAGCACGGTACATTCATACTTATCACCCTTACCTTTATACAACGGGACCACACAACCACTTGCCCAGTCAACTGGAACCATACCTTTCACAAAGCACACATTCAACAATCTTACTAGCAAGTCAACAATAGTCGCTCCACCACCCTTCAGGCATTCCACAACACACCCATCCATACCTGCAGCTTTCCCTGTTTTCATCTCCATCACTGCCTCCTGCACTTACTCCTTCGTAATCAAAAAAATCATTCAAACCTCCAAACACATTTATTCCTTGCACCGCTCCATCCGCAACAATCTCAGCCACCATTTCCTCCTCCACATTTAACAACCTTTCAAAATACTCTGCCCATCTCTTCCTTACTGCATCCACCTCATTTAACATTCTCCCATCCTCTGCTTTTACTCGCTCTTCCTTCCCAGTCTCTCCCTTTCACACCGTTTTCACCATCTTCCAAAACATGTTCTTATTCTGTTGAAAATTCTCAGTCAACCGCGTACCCCACCTCTCATCTGCTGCCACTTAAGCTTCATGCAGAGTCCTTCTAGCCCTATTCCTCTTTTTCTTGTACCTCTCATATGACATCTCATCCTTCCTCTGCAGCCACACTTCATATGCATGTCTTTTCTTAGCCACAGCCACACTTACTTCCTCGCATCACCATTCACTTCCTTTTCTTACACCACCACCCACTCCTCTAACACTACACACCTCTTCCTCATCCCCCACCACAGCACTCTTAAACAACTGCCATTCCTCCTCCACACTGCTATTATTCTGATCTTTCACTATGTCCCACTCATCTTTCAATTTCTCCTGATACTCTATCATTTTCTCTCTTTTATCCAACTCGCTCACTTTCAAAACCTACCTGCCACACCTAAGTCTCCTAGCTCTCACCCATCTCTTACCTAGACTTAACTTTCCCTTCACCAGGTAGTGGTTAGACATACCTCCACCCTCCCCTCTCAGAACTCTCACATCCAACAATCTTCCTATTACATTCCTGGACACAACCACATAGTCCATCAATGCTGTATCAACAACCCTTCCACCCTCCTGTCTCATCCACGTATACTTATAGATATCTTTCTTCTCAAACAAGGTATTTCTAATCACCATCTCTCGCTCAACGCACATCCCTATCATTCGTTCCCCATTTTCATTTCTTCCAGGCACACCATGCATACCAACTACGCCTTCAAATGCTACATTTCCCACTCTAGCATTCAGATCTCCCATCATTACCACATTCACATTCGCTCTAAAACTTTGCAGACACTCATCAACATCATTCCAGAAAGACTCCCTCTCTTCTTCATCCCTTTAACCACCAGGCCCATAGGCATTCACAAACACCCACAACTCACGTTCAAATTTCGCTTTCACCTACATCAGTCTCGATGACACCTCCTTCCATTCAATTACACACTGCTGTATTTCCGGACTCACTAACATGGCCACACCTTCTCTTGCCCTTCCTTTATCAACACCTGACAATCTTCCATTCACGCTTCCAAACATAGACTCACCCTTCCCTTTCATCTTCGTTTCACTGAAAGCTAACACATCCAACTTTTTTCTCACAAACATTCTCCCAGTCTCCTCCTTTTTAGCCTCAATCGTACTACATCCACGCACATACATAGACCCAGTCTTCAGGGTTCGGGGATAACTCAATCCCCCATCCCTTTCTCTGGCCTGTCTCTTTATAGGAACTGAAAAACATATATATAGTAGCAGGGGTACCCGGCGTTGCCGAGCCAAAAAGGCTCTAATCCTATTTGTTCTAGTTCAATCTTCCTCTCTACCCCAGAAAGACCATGTACCTCTCATCCTTCTTTAGAGGGATTACAAGAGATTCGGGAACTTTCTATTTCAGCCTTCACAGACTAACGCATAGTATTTGTGCACACTTGTTTACTGTTACCTGTGACCTCAAGTGACCTCTGACCAGTGACTTCAAATGACCTGGGAGGTCAACCTCACATAGCCTATGTCATAACTGGAGGTCATGTGGGCTTCGGACGTATATTACTGGTAACCTCAAATGACCTCACATGACCTCGGAAGTCAACCTCACATAGCCTATGTCCGAACTGGAGTTCATGTGTGTCTCCATGCCAAAAATTGGGCCGCAGGGGTACCCGGAGTTGCTTGAGCCAAAAAGGTAAACACGCTACCTGTGACCTCATATGACCCAGATCTAAATTTTGACCCCTCTACAATCATCCTGGGGTTACTCTGATTCAGAAGATATATATGGGTCTGAGGGGTCACTGGCCCTTGGTTTGGGCGTGATTAAGGAGAAACACAAACGACGTGGCTCATATATATATACAGTGTATATATATATATATATATATATATATATATATATATATATATATATATATATATATATATAGAGAGAGAGAGAGAGAGAGAGAGAGAGAGAGAATGTAGATAGATAGATAGATAGATAGATAGATCAATCAATCAATCATTCATTTCCCGTGGCACCCCACGGGATGCAGAGGGCTTCGATGAACTCTCTTCACCATTATTTGTCTCTTGCCATCTCCTTCAGGTCCCACCAACACTCCTCTCCTGCTTCTCTTTTCATTGTCCTCAACCAGGTTTCCCTCGGCCTACCTCTACCTCTTCTTCCTCTAGCAGTCCACTCTGGCACATCCTGTATTAAACTGCCTTCTTTTCTGTTTATGTGCCCCAGCCACTTCCAGCAAGACAGTCTCACATTCATTAACTTGTTCCACTCTCGTAATATCCCTTAATCTTTCATTTGTAACTTTGTCTTGCCACTTTACCTCAAGAATCCTTCTCAGTATTTTATTCTCAAATCCTAATACTTTCTGATCTGTTGCAGTTGTACTGTACCATGACTCATGCCCGTAAATTAAAATTGGTCTAACCATGGACTTGTAAATTTCTACTTTAGTATGTACTGAAAGCATATTATTATTCCAAACAGATTTCAATATTCCAACAGCTCGCCAAGCCTGTCTAATCCTCTCCTCAATTTCATTGTTTAATGATCCATTAGATGATACAATCGTTCCCAGATATTTAAAGTTTTCTACATTCTTCACCACATTATTCCCAATTACACAATCGATTTGGTTCTCCACATTTATATTAATAATTTCAGTCTTTCCACAATTTATTACCAATCCCACTTTTTCTCCTTTCTCCACCAGACAATCAAGCACCCTCTGCATCTCATAAATACTTCCACAAATCAGTACAATATCATCAACATAGTCCAGATCTATCAGCTTCATATTTTCTTTCCAGTTTATTCCTGCACCTGTTCTCCTTACAACCTTTCTCATAACATAATCCATAACCAAAACAAACAGCAATGGCGAAAGATCTCCTCCTTGAATCACTCCTGACCTAACTTTAAATGGATCACTCAAAGAACCACCCACCATTACCTTACAAAAATAACCTTCATGCAGGCTTGTAATAATATTTACAAACTTTTCTGGTATACCATAGAATCTCATAATTTTCAACATATCTCCACGTGAAACACTATCAAATACCTTTTCAAAATCCACAAAAAACATGCTAAGTGGCATTTTCATCTCATAAGCTTGTTGCATTATATGCCATACCATAAAAATCTGATCATTGCAACCTCAACCCTTTCTAAATCCCGCTTGTTCTTCTCTTAAAAAGTTCAGCAATTACTGGCTCTGTTCTGTTCAACAAGATTTTGGAAAAGACTTTTGCAACGACAGGTGTCAAAGTTATCCCCCTCCAATTGCCACACACACTTAAATCTCCCTTTTTTTTGGTAATTTTATAATCACTCCATTTTTCTACTCCTCTGGGATTCCACCATTATTCCAAGCCACATTAAAAGTTTCAAAAGCGCATTCATCAGTTCATAATTTTCCACCTTAAGCATTTCAGGAAATATTCCATCCTCTCCTGAGGCCTGAAAATTCTTTAAATCCTTTATAGATTTTGATACCTCTTCCAAGGTTATATCCCCTGTTTCTATCTGCAACTTCTCTCGGCTGGCAAAATGTCCTCTTCAGCTGGGATTGGTCTATTTAGAACAGATTCAAAATGCTCTTTCCACCTTCCTTTTATATCCAAATCTTTAGTCATCAAATTACCATTTCTGTCTCTTTCAGGTATTTCCTTCCTTCTCGTTTCAGTTCCAGTTAACTCCTTTATGGCCTGATACGCTGCTCTTGTGCTCTGACCTCATTATTACTTAATTTAATTTCTGTCACTGTTGCCTTTTCATCGTATAGCCTCCTCTTACCAAGTCTAACGAGTCTTTTTACTTCAGAATGGAACTCCAGTACTTTCCTCTAAGTACTTCAACTACGGTACCTGGCCATCAACATGTTGTTCTTCACTTTTCAAGTCTTTATAATGTAGGGAACTCCCGGGTAGGGACATATGAGCTTCGCGACTATGAGCTGATAGGCGGAGGGCGGTACGCTCAGTACCCTCCCAGTGCAATGCCTCGCCCAGCAACCCTGGGATCCAATGGGTTAATGACTGGCAAACCTATCAGTCTCTTTAACCCATTGGAGCCCAGTGCCCAGAGTATTGGACAAAACTGGGATTTTTCAAGCCGTTATACAGTAGGGAACCCCCGGGTAGGGACCTATGAGCTTCGCGACGATGAGCCGATAGGCGGAGGGCGGTACGCTCAGTAGGCTACTCTCCCAGTGCCATGCCTCGCCCAGCACCCCTGGGATCCAATGGTATATACTGTATATATATATATATATATATATATATATATATATATATATATATATATATATATATATGTGTGTGTGTGTGTGTGTGTGTCTTAAGCCTCTGAGTGTTTTTCTCTCCGTCCCGCATGCAAGGCTTCGCGTGTTTTATGCCTTTTTTTTTTTTTACTTGGAGTGCAACATGTTCTTTCATCCAGTTACACTGGTCAATATATATATATATATATATATATATATATATATATATATATATATATATATATATATATATATATATATATATATATATATATATATATATATAAAAATCTGTCAATACACTTTTTATTAGAAGTATTTTTGACGATGATCCCAAATTTGACTATAGTTTTCGTCTAGGACGTCTATTCTTTTTTTAATAACGTCATTTAAAAATATCATTTAATTACATCAAAATTTCAAAGGTATCGAAGAGTGCTTTAAAATCATCTCTGGTGAAAAATCTTTACTGGCCAGTGTTATTAAACGTTGCAAAAATGACATCAACGCTCATGATATACCGTGTATAGCTTTGAACAACAAAACTCAGAATAAAATTCTTTTACATCAAACGAGGCACGCATAAGAAGGTGATTTTTATAGTTACAAATACTGCACACAGAACCAAACATACATAACATGAAACTGATTGACTTCTATTGAAAGTAACAGAGAAATGGGATCAAAAGTGCCTTGAAAATCATTTTCTCTTCAACACATGACCTGGATCATCATGATACAACATCTAGCAGTAGTGTGCCATCATGTTTTCATTCCAAAAGTTCTGGTAGTGGGCTTCCATTGTTTGAATAGGCCTATCTTGGTGAAATCTTCCATCATGTGCAATGCTCATTACACCAAGGATTTCTGGAAAGAAAGGTAATGCAATAAAGTAATTTCAGAGACATGCAACATCACATCTCCTTATAAGGATCGAGATTCTCATCTCCAGTCCGATACGATGGAGACGTGTTATTCCCAGAAAAGTTTGCGCGTAACCATTTGAATGCCTACAAAACTTTAAACTCCTCTGCAGTGAGTATTTCCTTAAAATTTTTGTTGTTCAAAACCTTTAGGATTTGGGGTCCTACAAAAATTCCTCTTTTCATTTTTGCTGCACTTACTTGGGGGAATTTTTCAGAAAGGAATTGAAACCTTGAACTGGTCTTACCCACTGCTTCAACAATGTTCTTCATCAAGCCTAGTTTAATATGGAGGGCTGGTAGAAATATCTTCCTGGGATCAACTAGGGGAACAGACTGGATGATGTGTTTTCCTGGAACTTAGGAGTATGAGGACCTTGCACGGGACAATCCTGTTTAACATAATGATCCATAGCAGAAACACAGCCGTCCCACAGGCACAATGAGCAGTAGTGCTTAGTGAATCCTCCTTGCATGCTCATCAGCATGGATAAAATTTTAAGATATCTGCTATGATTCTATTGGTAAACATTGTATAGAACTCCATTAATAAAGATATCCACGTTATCATAAGATTCTTTTAGATGGACAGAGTGGGAAATGGGAATATAGGATTTTAAATTTACATTATGCAGTAGAACAGCATTCAAGTTTCGCTGTGACAAATCGATGAACAACCTACAGTCATATGCGGCATGTATTTCTGATAAACTTGCAAATTGCCCGACAATGTCATGACAACAAGTGAGAGGGTCATCCACTTTGAAAATTGATGCCACATCAAAATTACGCTTTCAACAATGACTCACTAGCACATTTTTCTCAAGCATGTTATTTTCCCTCAGTCGAGAAACAAGAGGTTCAGCCTTCTTTTTTGACGGAGATAAACCTCTGACAAGACTGTTAAGACATTCCTGTGTGCATAGGACTGACTTCGAATTTTCTTTTGGTTTACAGTATATTCAGAATCTGAGGTCTCATCCAGTCGCACCTTCATCATTACTGTATATATTTCATTGTCTAAGTAAAGCATATCTTAGTGAGAAAACAGAAGTGACTTTGTTTCCTCATGCACTACTGGTCTTCGTGTTGAATCCATGTTTGGGTTTACAATCTTATGTTTGTTTTTTTGGCAGAAATTCATTTCTTCTCATAACACACAAAATAATGGCTTTTACGGCGGTCTCTTGGCTCCAACCACATCATAGGCACTGGAAAATGCACTGACGACTACGTTTTGTTCAACCAATCACGCAAACCACTTGAACAGACTGAACAAATCTGTTGGGGTGGCCATTGCTTGTCTTGGTCCCCTAGCTGACAGCCAAAGTATATAGCCTGTAAATGTTTTTAGGTTCTGTTGTGATAGTTCGTTGTTGTGCTTTGGTCGTTAAGCAGCCACATGTACAGCAAAAAATGTCCGGGTGTTTTTTTTACGGTTCCTTTTTTTTTTTTTTTTTTTTTTTTTTTTTAATGCGAGGAAGAAGGAACCAAAGGCCATGAGCCCGTAGTAACAGTTCCCTCCAAGAGAAAAACAAAATACAATAGAGAGCCAAATTCAAGATCCGATCATTTTGAGATGCCTGGACACACTACGTTTGAAAGACTGGAGATCATAGGCAGCAGGAAATACAGACAGAGGGAGACAGTTCCAGAGCTGACCTGTTGCATAAATGAAAGACTGGGAGTAACGGTTAACTCTTGCATTAGAGAGTTGGACAGAAAAGGGATGAGAGTTTGCTGCCAGACAGATGCTACGCGCCCGTCGTAGAGGTGGAGGAATGCAAGCAGACAGTTCAGAGGAGCAGTGACCATTAAAGTAGCGATAGAAAAGAGATAAAGATGCAACAGTGCGGCGAAGAGACAGAGGTTGAAGGGAGTCAGTAAGAGGAGGAGAGTTAATGAGACGAAAAGCCTTTGACTCCACCCTATTGAGAAGAGCTGTATGTGGGGAACCTCCCCATACATGAGAGTTGTACTCCACACAGGGGCGGATAAAACCCCTGTATAGAGTCAACAATTGTGCAGGGGTAAAGAAAGAGCGGAGTCGGCTTAGCACACCCAATCTCTTGGAAGCAGATTTTACAAGAGATGTAATATGATCTTTCCAAGATAAGTCCCGAGTAAATGAAACCCCAAGCATGTTCAAGGATGATGCAGGATTAAGCTGAATATTATTAAACATTAGTGGGTATACCTGTGGAAGATTTTGTCGGGTTGATAGGTGTAAGAACTGAGTCTTAGATGCATTAAAGACAACCATATTATTTTTACCCCAGTCAGAGATATGAGCCAAGTCAGACATTAGGTGTGCCATAGCCTCATCCCTTGTTTCTTGAAGTAACTGTTGAGATGGGCGTTGCAGGAACCGAATGGAAAGGTGAAGGGTGGAGTCATCAGCGTATGAGTGGATAGGGTTAGATGTACAGCTTAGAAGATCATTGATGAATAAAAGGAAGAGAGTTGGTAATAGGACAGAGCCCTGAGGAACACCACTGTTGATAGATCTAGGAGAAGAACGATGGCCGTCTACAACAGCGGCTATAGAACGACCAGAAAGTTAAGCTAGCGATGAAGGCACAGATAGAGGGATAGAAACCGTAGGAGGGCAGTTTGGAAATTAAAGATTTATGCCAGACTCGATCGAAAGCCTTTGAGATGTCAAGTGCAATGGCAAAGCTTTCGCCAAAGTCCCGAAAGGAGGATGACCAGGAGTCTGAAAGGTAGGGGTGAAGATCGCCAGTGGAGCGTCCCTGACGGAACCCATACTGACGATCGGAAAGAAGGTTGTGATAGGAAAGATGCCTTAAAATTTTTCTATTAAGAATTGACTCGAAAACTTTTGAAATACAGGACGTTAAAGCAATTGGACGATAGTTGGAGGGTTGGGAGTGGTCACCCTTCTTTGGGACTGGCTGAATGAGAGCAAACTTCCAGCAAGAAGGAAAGGTACAAGTTGACAGACAAAGGCGAAAGAGTTTGCCTAGGCAGGGTGTAAGCACAGAAGCACAGTTCTTGAGAACAACAGGAGGGACCCCATCAGGCCCATATGCCTTGTTAGTACTGAGGCCAGTGATGGCAGAAAATACATCAACTGAAGAAATTTTAATGTCAGCCATGAGGAAGTCAGAGGGGGGAAGTGATGGAGGAACAGCACCGGAATCGTCTAAGGTGGAATTGGAGGAGAAAGTCTGTGCGAAGAGATCTGCTTTATCAGTAGAAGAAATAGCTACAGAACCATCAGAGTAGAAAAGAGGAGGGAAGGATGATGAGGTAAAGTTGTTAGAAAGATTTTTGGCAAGGTGCCAGAAGGAGCGGGAAGAATTCGAGTTGGAGAGTTGAGAGCATTTAGTATGGATGAAATTATTTTTAGTAGAGCGAATATGCTGATATGATAATGACCATAAAAAGAAAAATAAGTTTTTGAATACAATGACAAAAGTGCATAAACAATTGACCTCATCACAATAACTGAATGTGCTGGGGGGGAAATGAAATCATTTCATAAATCATCGTAAAAAATATTTCACAATGCACCTAAAAATTAATAATCTCTGATGAAAATTGTTTGTTGACCAGTGTTATTTTTATCATTCTGAGCATAATTCTTACATTCTACAGTATTTTAACTCACCCAGGACGAAGACGATTTTAGCTTTTTGTAGGTTGAATAAGCACCGCAGAAACCCTTCTTTGTAAGGACAAGACTATTTGGGGCTATATTGAATCCATCCACTTTAAACAGTCTCTCCAAAGCTGAATAAAATGGACACGATGTTGCAATACTTTTATAAGTCTCCGTTATGAAACCACCTGTATTTAGCTCCTCACCAGTGTAACATCTATATTATTTAATGAACTACAGCAGAAATCCATCCTAAAGAAACTACCTTACTCAGAGATATGGTTGAACCTAAGTAGATCACATTTAGGTCATCACCCTTCTTTCCCTTGTAACAACAAAAATATAATTCACTAGTCAGCTTCCACACCACAACGCTCATGCCCCAATCACCTCACTATCACAACATATATAATCATTAATCACGAGTTTGAACAAAAGATCGCTGACAGAGCTCGGTTCAAATGGCTGGTTTTCTGCAGTCGGTCTTTTTTTCTTTTCTTTTTTTCCAGATGAGCCTGAATTTGTATCAGCAACGACGTCTTCAATCTAAAGACGTATTTAAATTTTCATTTTCGATGGTAAGAGGATGTGAATTTTTTTTTCAACTTAAGGACGATCTGTCGATGTGAAATGTATAATGAAGACAACGTGTAATCTATATGTATCTTGTAAATTGAATAAAAGCACGTGATGTTAACGATGATAAAACAAAAATTATTATCCTGCCTAAAGAGTATAACCCGTCACCCATAACACACCTCTTTAAGAGGTGCCTCCCGAGAGCTGCCACATAAATCGTATGAGAAATTTTCAAGCTCGTACCGCAAAGTTTCTAGAAGATGCAGCATCACACAATTTTCATGGGATAGTAAGCTACCTATCTTCTCTCATCCCTACTACAAAAGGAAATTTCGGAAACTGAGGAACACTTGTTATGATGAACAAAAGTCATGTAATAACTTTAAAAATTAGTGGCAAGAATGCAATGACCTGGTTATGGGATTTGTGGGAAATGCCTGGATAAATGGAGCTGCGCTTGTGGAATCGAAGATGGCCGTCATTTTGTCTATGTTTGAAGGTAAAGATGACCAAAGTGTGCAGTAAAATCATTAAAAATATATTTTTGCTGATTACTGTCTAAAGACAAAGAAAATAATAGCATTACTGTAGGACAAATGTTACAATATAAGGCAAATAATGAAAAAGGTGGTTTCCAGTGGTATAGAGTGGGTGGATGAAATATGTGAAATAAGGCTGATGGCGTAAGGATCATTTGAGAACGAATGCATGATATTTCTGAAAGTCTCGAGACCTAAAAAGGCAGGTGACGTTCACCAGAAATTATTAAGCAAGATTCTACGAATTAATGGTATGGATAGTAAGTTGGTAAATGCTGCTGATGTAAACGGTTAATTATGATAATATCGAAGCATGTGTTAATGTAAATGGATATCTGTTTAATTCTGTTGGAGCGAATGAAAGAGAATAGTATTTTCCCCAAATGACTGTTCAGTAGAGAGTGATAAGAATTCAGTGCAAGAAACGAGGAGATGGGAACTAAGATGTAGATCAATGATAAGAGATGTCAGCTGTATTTATTAGGACAATATAATAAACACTAGCTTAGACTGTTGTGAATGTTTGGCAACACATGTTGTAAAGGTTTACACAAATAAGACTACAACAATGGTTTTAAAGTGGGATGATGATTCAAGGTGGCTCAGTTTTGCGTCGATGACTGGAAGTTAAATTCTATTGGTTTTGGTGATGTAAGAAGTACAATTATAAAGGAAGCTAAACAGAGTGGTTACAGGAAATTAAGTGGTTGATGCAATGATAGGCTTAATACTGAACAGAATTTGGGGTAGAATAGATGGAAGGGGAGTTCACGTGAGAGCAGGAGATTGGAATTCATAAGGAAAAATAAATATATATGCTCGCGCATTAAATAAGAGTAATTTCCTTGAAAGATTTGGATGAAAGAAAAAAAATGATTATAGGGTAGAAGTAATTTAAGATGCTATTATCACAAGAAGAGAGTTGATATGAACATATTGGGAAGGAACAAGAGTGGGTTTATACAGGACTGGATATAGACCATGGGAGGCCCTAAATTATGGAAAGATTCAGAGGATATATTCGGCAATTGTTAACAGAAAATAAGGCCGTGTAACAATTAAACTTGACAAGAACGCGGCAAAGATGCATAAGAAATCCGTGCACAGTGGGTTAATTGAGTTAATCATTAATTTACTATAAAAGCATAATAAAACTAACAAAAACAGATTTTAAAAGGGACTTCAGACGGACAGACCCTAAACTGGAGCTAGTTTTGATTAAACCTAATCCGACCCTAGGTTTACACGCAGGGGTGCTCCAATGGAGAACCAAATAATTTGGGTTGCACACGCTTTTAAGTTGGTAGTCGACGGAACAGGGTACTTTTCTACATTATAGGTCGTATGTTTAAGCCTTAAATCGCAGAATGAAGTGCTAAACTCTAATATTGGGTGGTCACTTATAGATGCCTGTGGTTATTACTTATAGACAGCCTGCATCCTTTGCTACAAAGTGGGGTCGGCAACCATATAAGAAGGCCATATACGTTCCATCATTATCACTTACTTAACAAATCGTCGTGAAAATTTTGGGGAATGCATCCCACTTCTCGTTCTCATGTTTAAGCATACAACCTTATGAAGCACATTTTAGTCATGAGGAACTGAGAATCTCTATTAAAGGAACTGTGGCATGTTACTGTTTTACTTGTGCAAACCCGGTCTGTTTGGTCGAGATGTCCTATCAACCTCAGGCAGGCAACCGCCCCTGCAGGGTTGTTTCGTGCAAGAAATCAAGGTTCTCTTGCAGCACACAATGGCTGGCCACAACAATGCGTAGGGAAGAGTGTGCAGGATTATTTCCTGGATGGACTCCACATTCGTGTCTCTCCGCCCAGCTAACAAGGACACCATAGTAGGCTCCACATCACATCGTTATCTGGCCACGTGGTTGCCACCCAGCGTTATAAATGGTTTCATGAGTTACAGGATAACATTAGACTTGTCGCTCAGTGTACTCACCTGAAGTAGATGGAAAGGTTATAAAAGTGACAGGAAAGAGTGGAAAAATAGAAAATGAATTATAAAGATGAAGCAAGAAGTAGGTGGTTGTACAGTCTAAGTTGTAAGTCATGTCGTGATTTGTCCAAAGATTAAGTGAAACATGTTAAACATGAGAGCTCTACCACAGTTACATATTCGTGGTTGGCTAGCCTGACTTCGAGCTTCATATGTGCAGCTAATGGGATGATGGTATGAATGAACCCTGGAAATTCGGAAGCCTCGAGAGAATTACTGATTATGAACTTCATATCAGATGTGAAATGCAAACGGGTTGGCGATAATCACCTGGACATTTCATCTTACACCTTATCACAAAACGTCAAGCAGACCTACTGTACCATGGTATGGAGAAGGAATGCAATCGTTCAGGTTGCGCTCATGTTACCGCACCACAACAGGACATGAAAATAATCACAACGATAGAAGCAGCACCTGTAAGCAATGCTTACGCCGTAAGAAACGAACTGCATGTTGAATTAAGCACACGAACAGTTGTGTGTAGACTTCGGTCATCTGGTTTATGTGTTCGAACTCGTCTGTGGGATTCAGTTCGCCTGCCACTCTTAGAAAAAAATCGGTTAACATAATACAGTAACTCAGTTGTCTTACGTTGAATAATAGTAAATTTTATTTTACAATCCTGTTCAATAATGACAATCCCAGGCTATAATTATCAGCTTAATTAGTTAATTTCCAAGGTAAATTGATAATGATGGAGAACTGAGTTCCAGACCTTCAACTGTAATATTACTGATATGGAAATAAATAAGAAAAGATGAGAATGGCTTCGTTTATACTCGTGTTACGTCCCCATCCCACACTGCCACAGGCTTCAACAGCAGTAGAACAGTGTAGGAAGGACGTTGCCCAGTGAGTTGTTCTTCCTATGGTCAGCCTTTAGGTGTACAGTACACAAGATCAGCTCAGGTGTGGTGAATAAACACTGGCTTCTTAGTTCACTGTCTTTATTTTTCAAATAATTCCACCTAATGCTTTCCAACCTCAGTTCACTGTTCTCACAAGCACTGAAGCTATCCAAACTTTACTAACTGCTAGTTCACTTAATGCTTGACAACGCTTCACTGTTATTACACTGAATGCTTGTCAAAACTTCACTGTTATTACACTTAATGCTTGACAACACTTCAATAACTTTACTACGTACCGAAAATATACAATCTTCACTGGCACTCCACTACACTCAAACTGAACCAAAAACTGACAAAACTTGAAACAGTCTCTACCCCATCCTTATACAGGTTGCATTATTTGAGAAATTTCTACATTCTACGAGAACAACAGTTGCCAACTCGGAGATATCAAAACATGCCAAAGTTTTCCTACATTACATAACACTCTAAATCATTTACCATACGGACTTAAATTACATAATTTAACAAGCAATCACTTAAATAAAGCATTATAAAGAAAAAGAGCAGAAAAATTAATGCATAACTCACGAAATAAGTACTCTCACAAACAGCAGGCAAACTGGCAACTCTGACTCGTACCGAAACCTACGGTGCTGGTCGAGAAACACTGAGATGCTCCTCGACTACCGAACTGGCAAATCTCACTTTTTAACACTATCACCTCCCTAGTTCTTTGTCGTCCCGACAAAACTACACAATATACACAAACATAAAACTTAATCCTAATGAAACATCTAACTATACACAAAATAATCCTTCAACTTATCAGGTCTTCTTCTATGCCGATTCAAATGACGTCCTTGTTCCTCCACACAGTCCACTCCTCCTGGAAGGTCTTGGTCCTCTTTGTGATCCACATCCTCTCTTGGGAAACTGTCACCATCTTTTTTGCACTTCAGCTCCTTGGTCCTCTTCAACATCCTCTGCTGCAGGAGAACACGATTCCTCGGAGACGTCCCAGCTGTACTGTCCTGGCTCATGGTACTGCTACAGATGGTTCACGTGTACCACCTTTGGGCGAGACTTCCTGCCTCCCCAAATCAGATACGTTATGTCTGATAGGCAGTCCAACACAGTGTAAGGCCCGTCCCATGGGCTCCGCAGCTTCGGTGACTGTCCCTTCTTTCGCTGAGGATTGTATAATCAAACTTGATCACCATCCTGGAAGCTCACCTCACGTGCCTCGGCATCATGTTTGCACTTCATCATCTCTCCTGAAAACTTGAGGGCTCCTCGCAGTTGATGATGTACCTCAGCCAGCCTTTCCTAAAGGCGTTTCGCATAGCCGGTGGTGTCTGTAGGCAGCTCTTCACCAGGTGGTCTTCCCATTAACAAGTCAACAGGTAAGTGTAACACGTGGCCAAACATCAGTTTTGCAGGGGTGTAGCTGGTAGACTCATGGGAAGCAGACCGATATGCCATCAGTAACGCAGGTAATTTCTGGTCCCATTCTGTTTGTCCATCAATGCAGTACTTGGCCAGTTCTTGTCCCAGGGTCCAGTTGAATTTCTCCACCATCCCATCTGACTGTGGCCTTAGTGGGGTCGTCCTAGTCTTCTTGATCCCCAGTAACTTGCAGCACTTATGGAACACAGCAGACTCGAAATTTCTAATCTGGTCTGAATATAGCTCTTGTGGCAACCCCAAACAACAGAAAAACTAGTCAACCAACACCTGGGCAACAGTCGCAGCCTCTTGATCGGGGATGGCATAGGCTTCTGGCCACTTTGTGAAGAAGTCCATGGTGACACATGTGTACTGGTTTCCGTTTTCAATGAGTGGCAGAGGTCCAGCAATGTCCACAGCGACTCTTTCCATCGGTGCACCCACTTAGTACAAAGGAAGAGGGGCGCAACCATGTTTCTGGGGTCCCTTCTTGGCACAACACATATCACAGGCCCGACATCACTCTTCAACATCCTGACACATGCCAGTAGAGTTTTCTTCACTCCCATGTGCCCACTAGTGATCTGGTTATGGGGCTCATCCGAGATCTTAGACCTCATTTTCTTCGGAACCACTAGTTGCCAATATTTGCTAAGGCCATCGGGTGTCTCCCACTGATGCTCCAGTAGTCCGCTGTTCGAACGAAGAAGGTCCCACTGACTCCAGTAACTCTTGGTTGCAGGGCTTAACCTGGAAAATTCTTCCCATGATGGTCGCACTGTACTCCGCTGTAGCCACTCTAGCACTGGTTGTAAATTTGCATCCTCCATCTGCATCCTTTTCAGGTCTTCATCTGACGATTTTCCTGTCACTGCAGTATGGCTGCATTTCTTGCCAATATTCCAATTCCTACTACACTCCTTGCCATCTGTTCTTCCGTCTTCTTGCACACTATTCATCCAGGTTCTCCTGCACTTCTTCAGTGGTGGGGCTTCTTGGGAAAAAATTGCTGGTTGTTGCCTCTCGTCACCATCCTTCACTAGTTTACCCTCATCCTTCTCAACTGGACACTCATAGTTGAAGTGTCCCAGCTCATCACAGGTCCAACAACCGTTTGTTGCAATCAGGGATTTTCTTGCAGTGGTCTGTTCTTGGTCATTCTTCCATTTGTGACAATCCACCTTTTTGTGTCCCAGCTTCCCGCAGAACCAGCAACCTCCTCTGATCTTCTGTTCTCTCTTCCACTTATTGCAATACACTTTGTGATGTCCTGGCTTTCCACAGTACCAGCACTGTCCTTCAAAATTTTCCACTTCCCTTATCTGTGCCTTTCTTGCCTTGAATCCTGCACTACAGCCTGTCTGAAAAGTGGACATACTGGACCTGATGTAGGACTCAAATTCTAGAGTCCTGGCTAGTGTTTCTTGCATGCTTCTTGGTTGTGCCTGCTTCATTTCCACTTTCAACTCGGCACTATCAAGAGCATCGATGAACTGGTCCCTTAGTAGAATAGCCAACAGGTTAGGTGCTGCTCCAGGGTACACCTTGTATGCCGTACTCTCCAGGTCATGAGCAAGCTGTTGTAGGTATTCTATTCAAGCCCGTACATGGCTCTGGAATCTTGCTTTGTAAACCTCGGTCTGGTACATGGTTCCATATCTGCGCTCCAGCACTTCTACAAGGGACTGATAATTGTTCCTCTCCATCACTGACACCTGGCCCAGGATTTCCATTGTGGCATCCTTAAGGCTACTAGCAAGCTGCACTGCCCTCTGCCTATCATCCCAACCATTCTGATCCACAAGTAACTCAAACTGTGCACGGTAAGCTTCCCAAGATACTGTACCATCAAATACCTGAGGTTTCTTTTTAATTGGTCCCCCATGATACCCATGCACTTCACTGATTTTGGGCCTAAAAACTGGGGCATCGTAATTAATGCCAGGACTTAAAACTGCTGCACTGATTATTCAACCCTGTAATGCTACCTTCAGATGCCTGGGATCCATCAGGATTCACCATACACTCTCCCTTCTTTTCATATGCTCCTTGTGCACTAGCCTGAGACTCAGCAGTGCGATATTTCTCTACAGCCTCAATTCTCTCACTAATTACTTTCACATGGTCAACTACATGCTTCAACTGGTTATCTACAAGCTGTCTGCACTCCATCACTGTTCCCTCACTAATCTTCAGGTGGTTGTCCACATACTGTTTGCTCTCCGTCACTATTTCCTCACTAATTGACTTCAACTGGTCGTCTACATGCTGTTTGCACTCAGTCACATTACTGCTTACCTCATACTTCTGCTGCTGTAGCTCAGCGTATACTCCTTCTATTATTCCAGTTCTTCCTTCATTTCCCCCGTGAAAGCATCCAGCTGTCCTTGCATCCTCAGTTGTAATGCCTCTTGAAGTTGTTCATAACGTTCTTTTTGTTCTTCACGTTGTGCCTCTAGTTGTTCACTCTGTGCTTGCAGTTGTTCTATCAGTCCTTCATTCTGTAGATGGGCACTTAGTGCTTGTAATTGTTCTTTGAATTCATTTCTGAGCTCTTACTGTTCTTCACTTTGGCTTGTAATTGTGCTTGGAGGTCTTTTTTTTGAAGCTTGTAATAACTTCATAATTGCTGCCAGTGACACCTCGTCCTCCTGTCCAGCTTGGGATCTTGCCTGCGCGCCTCCTAGCTCCATGTCGAAAATTAGACTCACTGCAGCACTTAATCCACACTCCTGACATCAGTGTTACGTCCCCACCCCACACTGCCACATGCTCCAACAGCAGTAGAACAGCATAGGAAGGACGTTGCCCAGTGAGTTGTTCTTCCTTTGGTCAGCCTTTAGGTGTACAGTACACAAGATCAGCTCAGGCGTGGTGAATAAACACTGGCTTCTGAAGTTCACTGTCTTTATTTTTCAAATAATTCCACCTAATGCTTTCCAACTTCACTTCACTGTTCTTACAAGCACTGGAGCTATACAGACTTTACTAACTGCTAGTTCACTTAATGCTTGACAACACTTCACTGTTATTACACTTAGTGCTTTTCAACACTTCAGTGTTATTACAATTAATGCTTGACAACGCTTCACTAACTAAACTAAGTACCGAAAATTACAGTCTTCACTGACACCCCACTACACTCAAACTGAATCAAAAACTGACAAAACTTGAAATGGTCTCTACCCCATCCTTTTATAAGCTTGCATTACTTGAGAAATTTCTACATTCTACGAGTACAACAGTCGCCAACTCGGAGATATCAAAACATGCCAGAATTTTCTTACATCACCTAACACTCTAAATCAGCAGTTCCCAACCTGGGAGCCATGGCCCCCAAGGGGGCCATGGGACATTGACTGGGGGGCCATGGGCCTTATTGATAATATATGATATTATTAGGTATTTGGTCTGGGTAAAACCTGACAGAAATCAAGTATGAAATATACCTTACTGTGCTAGTTTAGCCTTAAGTATATTGGGGTAATTACCGTTTTCTGCACAACATCAAATATTAAAAATATATAAATATACGATCTGAGTTATATAGGGGCCATGGAGCTTCTCATAATTTTCTCGGGGGGCCATATGACCAAAAAGGTTGGGAACCACTGCTCTAAATCATTTACCATACGAACTTAAAATACATAACTTAACAAGCAATCACTTAAATAAAACATTATAAAGAAAAAGAGCAGAAAAAATAATGCATAACTTACGAAATAACTACGCTCACAAACAGCAGGCAAACTGACAACTCTGACTCATACGTAAACCTACGGTAGAGGTCGAGAAACATCGAGATGCTCCTCGACTACCTAACTGGCAAATCTCACTTCTTAACACTCGTATTAAATAAGAACAGCACTCTGAAAAACATAATATACAGATTAGTTTCGTTTAGTTACAAATAATGTGCTGGCATCCACAGGTTGGTCACCGGGAGCAAAAGGCATCTCATGTCACTTTTAACAACCGTCCGCATGGACAAAGCACACCGCACCAAAACTGCAGTCATTCACCGGATGTTTTCATCAAATTTCACGACACGACTTTTATCAATGACTGTCCATGAAATGAGTGAATAACTGTCGCCACTCTCTTTATCACAAACTAAGGATTATATGTATGCGGATAATTTGATTCCTTCGAGTACATAACAAGTGGTTAAATGTCTACAGTTACATATGCAAAAAACAGGTTCTTGTACGAACTATACAGCAATCAAGACGTAAATCTAACCGTTGTTCAAAAGAATGATACAGTTTTATCTTGCATACTGGATGTGTACTATTATATTCTTCAGCACGATGACCCAGGCTATATTCCATCACTGCGATCAGCAGACCTTTTTTTTTTTTTTTTTTTTTTCTTTTTTTTTTTAGCACTGGAGAACCTCACTGAACAGGATGCGTTAGATGAACATCTCCCAAACTCCTTCAACTACTTGAGATCTCTCGGAATTATCAGCGATTCATCGCTTAGTAATAAATAAATAAATAATGCAGTGTAATGTGTACCTCGTGCCATATAGAACATCAATCACTTATTTTACGTACCTCATAAGGCAGCGGAATGTGTACAGTCCTCAGCACAAATTCGCTGCAAGCCTGCTCGTGTGATGTGGTTGTTTTGTCTGGCAACAGAGTATAGGAACTAGTTGCCACACAGGCTTATATACGCTTTCGTGTTTGTAAGAATTTGTGCTATAAATAGCCCAGAATGCAATAGTCTTTATATCTGATTTAACATAAAAATGAGCAAAAGACGACAGAAGAATGTTGTAGAGTGATAAACCTTCTGCTCTCTCCCTCGTACCCACCCCATGTCCCTCCCCACCCTACCTCTAGACCCCCCTCCCCCCATGCTCCTTAATTTTCACTCCCCTCTCTCCGCACCCTGTCTGCCTTAACCACGGAGCAGATCTATGTAATGAACTACACTCTTCTCCATTGCTTGTCTCTTCCTGTAACCTTTTAGCTCCTTACATTTGAGAGTATCTTGCCATGCCTCAGTCTTTTTCACCCACTCTTTACTCCGAACGTGTTGCAATAGTTCAAAACGTGATGAGTTCTGCTCCTGCTTCATGAATCAGTAAACAGTATGAGGAGGATGGGAACATTTTCCTTGGAACGAGAGAGAGAGAGAGAGAGAGAGAGAGAGAGAGGAAGTAGGAGGAATGGGCACAAATGTTTGTTTAATTTCGCCTACTGAAATAATAGCCACCAACTGCCAGGCTCACTAAACACACACACACACACACACACACACACACACACACACACACAGTAAGGAATACATCACAAGAACGAGACCTCAAACGTTTCTGTATCTAGCGGCTCTTGGTAGTGACAAAGGGTGGAGAAAAGAATGACAACTGGAATAAAAAGGGTGGGAATCAGACGGGGAGGGTGAGAATGGGATTAGAACAGGAAGGAATATTGGTAATTAGCCTTGGATACATTTTATTAAAGCATTTCGAGCAATTGAGAAAAGGACAATATTGGTTTAGTAAACAGTCGGAAGAATTGTGATGCACCAGTCGGGTTAGTGCCGTGGATAAATGAATGAAGGTAGAGAGAGTGGGGAGAGGAGAAAGTGGAGAGGCATTAACGTGAGGGAGGAGAAGGAGGGAGAAGGAGGGGTGGGGGGACATCAGAAGGAGAAAGGGGGAGAGAGGGGAAGGGAGTTTAGACACTGTTATGAGGAATGTCAGAGTATTACGCTCGTACGTCGTTTCATAACATTCTGTCAGCTCTTGCACTTTTTTTTAATACTAATTAAATACGGTATACATAATATTGTACTCTAGCCAGCCACTAGTACCACGTTTAAAAAACAAGTCTTTACAGTGTATAAAAGTCTACGTGGCAACTAGTCCTCTTGCACTGTTGCCAGACAAAAGGACTCACATCACACAAGTAGACTTGCAACGAGTTTATGCTGCCGATTGTACCTCTTGCAATATAGAGCAATAATTATATACTTTCCATTCCTCATAACTTCCCAACTAAATCTTATCAAACTACTTGAAGAACATTCATTCGGACTCGTATGTGGGATAAATTGTTTTCTGCTTCGATCACTGAACAACAGAATAGTTCCTCTCTCTCTCTCTCTCTCTCTCTCTCTCTTCCCCAGAACCTAGTTCTGTCACATAGTGTCTTTATTCTTAAATGTTCTCTTTCAGACAAACCTCTCTCCTTTAATTCCCCCAGAGCAGCTTGTATTCTCCTTTCCCCCTTCTCCTCTCTCTCTCTCTCTCTCTCTCTCTCTCTCTCTCTCTCTCTCTCTCTCTCTCTCGACTTTATTATGTTGTTACATCTGACGATCCACCTCAGTATTTGATAGACTTGTGGTATCTCTTTGAACGTCGTATGAAAAGATGGGGAAGTCTATTGCAGTCTTCAGTCACTTTTGGTCTCGATTTCCAAGCAGGGCATATGGTAACTGCTGAGGTAACTAGTATGAAACTGTAACGTATTATTCACTTACAGCGGTCCTCTAATACATTCTCTGCGTCTTTCGTTATCCAAAGTGTCGTCTGCTCATTTGCAATATTGCTGTAAGATGCATTCAGAATTTTTAACGACCCATGTTTTGTTTCTCCTCAAAAATCATGAGTATCTGTTTAGATTACACATCCTCAGCTTCAACTTTAAACAAACCAAAAATGCCTGAACGCCATCCAGTCATACACGATTACATTAATGTATCAAATATATATTGTTATAGTCGTCTCTATTTTACAACCTGAATATTATGACGCTAGTAATAAAAAGAATAGCATTCCGGAAAATTTGCAAAGACTTTGAAACGTTGTATATGGGTAGGGACTGCAATGGACAAAATCACACACCCACAAACATACAGACACACATGCGCGCACACACACACACACACACACACACACACACACTTAGAAACATACATGTTCACACACACATTAAAACTTTTACACACTCACACATACATAATAATTAAGAAGCATAAGCAACTGTAGATTTAAAATACATCAGACCCTCGACTATGCTTTCATAACGTTGCATGGTTATTATCAGCACTGTATAAAGAGAAAAATATGAAGTGTTAGCATTTCCATCTCACAACTGAAGACCTATAGTGGATTTCTTGGTAGGTCAGACTCGGCGACTTGGAGTAATGCATGAAACTACCGGTAATAACCACACCATATAACACTGATATGAGATTCCAGAAACAGATTAGTGTTAAAACTATAGCAACATTTATCATGCATTTTCTGACTTCAGACATAAAAAAATAAGGAAGATGAAGTTTCTCCTTGGGCAGGCGTGCCCCTAGTGCTTTTTTCTCTCAATTAACTATGAACATATCACCTATTATATCATTTCCTGTTCTATACTTCACATAAAAACGGTCATTTTTGTCCATTACTTGTGTTCTTAGGTTGTTTTTTTTACAGAAGGAAATGGTGAGTAGTAGGAGGAAATTCCCTCTTCTCTAGCCTTCTTTCACACATGTAGATGTGGAGTTATTAGTTTCGTCGCGGGAAAAAAAAAAAAAAAAAAGGGATATCCCTACAGCTATTGTTTTAAAAAGTGGCCTATAAATCAGTCGTGCATTTTCTTTCTTTTCTTTCTTTTTTTTTTTTTACTTAGTTACCTCTTGTCTTGTGGATAGATACACCGGCCAGCGTGTCGAAGGCTAGTGTTTGTACTTCTCAGAGGCGACTGGAAGTTTTTTGTATTAAGAAAAGTATACCATGGGCGTAGCTCGGTCTCCTATCCTTAATGTTCAAGACTATGGCAGCCTAGCGTGGATCCATTACGGTTCATTCTGAGTGTGGTAATAGGGGATTATCTACAAACCGTTGATTAATTTTCTTATGTACGTAAAAAGGAAAATAAGAGGACGAGTGAGAGATGACACAAACACGTTTTAATTTACTAAGTAATTGTGCCCATATCCACACTTTTAAATGAATGTTCCATTTAGCTTAGGCCTAAAACAATTGTTAACACAACTGTACAGAATATACGATGAAACGCTGACTGAAGCTTTGAAACACAGGTTGTGCTTTCACGCACGCACGTGTGTGTGTGTGTGTGTGTGTGTGTGTCCCTTTTTTGTAAATCCTGAAGTCCCGCTAATGGCCCGTGTGTGCACAGTTACACACTGATCCGCGTATGCCATATTTCATTCAGCTCAGTTCAACTGTGTGCCAAACTGATTTTACCCAGGTTAAGTTAACCAGCAACAATATATCCCAGCACGACAGTATTTGCTGGCACTGACTTAATTCATTTAAAAGGCCACTTGAAAATAACCTCATAGTGGAAAAAGAAAATGTGCGGTTTTCCAATAAATGTGCTCCATACAAGTGCACGAGGTGCAGTGGAAGGCTGCCTTCACGTGGTGGCACCGTTATGACAGCGTGCCTCCTTTCCCCTCTTTTTCTACCCTATCCGCTAAAAGGAAAATGGTGGACTGCAGAAGGGTAATCTTTTCCTCCAGTTCCCTAGGTTATGTTCAGATGATCCTTTGGTTGCAGATAATACTACTGGTTATCGGCTCATATGTTGGATATTCATTCCTGTCCTGGTATGAGTTTTTTGTGACATATATTAGTATAATTTGTTCTTAAATCTTTGTTACCGAAAGCAAGGTTAATAACTGCTTAAATTCAAGAAGCCAATAACCATTATTATGTTATCAGATCACTGAGTGGATTACAGGGAGATTACGCAGCTCTTTCGATGTGTGACATATAAATATTAAAATGGACTCTGGACATTCTTTTAACTGACTCTGCCAGTGTGAAAATGTGTCTCATGTTCTTCTCTGCTTTCGACGAGACTGAGTCTGGCTAATGGTTATAGAAAGTAAAGGAATGTATTTAATACCAAAATTATCCATCATATTTCCCACTAAATCCTTGTATTACTGACTGTTATCTGTGTAAATCAAGTGCGAGTATACTACAGATTAGGAAACAAGTAACAAGGTGAAATTAATAACAAACGGTATTGGTGCCGGGGAATTATATTTTCAAAGATGGCTCACCACAGCAGGAAGTTTTAGGCAAAAGGCAGACGATAATTCTCAAATTATTTAGTAGCAAATTATTTAGTGATATGCTTTAGAGTTTCTCCATATAAAGATTACATGGCAAATAACACTCTTCCTCTTATGCCTGTGTCACGTGCTTTATGGGTGCCATTTGCAGTTATATTTCTCTTCAGTTTTATCTAATATCTACAGAAACCAATTCAATTTTCTCTCCAACTGCTGAGTCATCTTAGTTCATGACTGCAGTGGACTGTGAGGGATGTCATATAGCTCAGTATCTCTCAATGTGCAGCTCTTGTCATCTACTATAATTGGTCAACAGTGTTTACATCACTATGGTAATCAGACGTGTTCACTTCATATCAGTTTAGTTGTAGATTGCAAATTCTGCGAGTGCAGGAAAAATAATCACCCTCCTACTGACAGAGTCGGAGGAAGGTGTTGTTATCGCTTGGATCAATTGGGGTCCGTCCGTAGAGTTAGGCGGCAGGGCGGCTGGCCAGGAGTAGAGATTTCGTTTCCGGGCCAGAACTCAGAAAATGTTCTCTACAGATTCATGAAATTTCACATAGTTATGTGTCTTATAGATTAATGGTGTCTTTTGATAAGTAGAATGCTGTGTCTTAGGTATTTTTTTTTTTTAATAATGAAATGATAAAAAAATACTTTCCCAGATATTTCACTGCGACCTGTGCAAGGAATCTGAAGGGCCCAGGGTATGTGTCCTCAATTCGTTCTCTTTATGTCTACCATTAAAAGAAAAGTTTCGGGGGGCGAGGGCCGTTATGTGCTTAGGTGTGCAGGAAGGTGGGGGGTATGTGCTTGGTCAGATGGAGAGCTGCAACAGCGTAGCGTGCTTGGTCAGATGGAGAGTTGTAACAGCGTAGCGTTGCCCATGTTTATCACTGTTATCAATTGGGGTCCGTCCGTAAAGTTGGGCGGCAGGGTGGCTGGCTGGGCTTAGACATTATTTTCGTTTCCAGGCCATAATCCAGAAAGTATTCACTATGAAGTCATGAACTTTCACATAGTTATGTGTCTTATAGTGAACTGGTGCCTTTGAATAGGTAGAATGCCGTGTCTTAAGCATTTTTTTTTTTAAATAAGGAAAAAATAAAACAAGTAACTTTCCAGAAATTTCAAAGTGATCTGCACAATCAATCTGAAGGGCCCAGGTTATGTGTAATCAAGGTGTTCTCCTTACGTCCACCTTTAAAAGAAAAGATTGCGAGGGGGGGGGGGTTATGCACTTGGTTAGGTGTGCGAGGAAATGGGGGGGGGGAGTATGTGCTTGGTCAGATGAAAAGTTGCAACAGCATAGCATTGACTATGTTTTTACTTATTAACACTCGGCTGTTGTATAAAATAATCTAAATTCTCCTCATCAATCCCATGAAATGTGGTTTATTTGACTAATGTATTTTGCAGACAATGCACATACCATGTTTATGGTCTCCCCAGCACTTTCTTCTTAGGTAGAAAAATAATAGCATCCATCGTTGGAATGAAGGGCGCAAAGTAAAATGATAAATATCCCAATCATGTTACGCTATTTTTTATGCAAGGAACAAGGCAGCAAAGGCCAGAAGCTCATAAGACTGTTCCCTAAAAAAAAAAAAATAAATAGAAATAAATAAAAATAAAAATAACAGAGAGCCAAATTCAAGATCCGTTCATTTCGAGATGTCTGGACACACTGCGTCTGAAAGACATTGAAAGACTGGAGGTCATGGGCACAAGAAAATACAGACAATGGAAGACAGTTCCACAGTTAACTGTTGCATAAATAAAAAACTGGGAGTAACGGTTAGCTCTTCTATTGGAGAGCTGGACAAGAAGGGGATGTGAGTTAGTTGCTAGGTGAGTGCTACGCGCCCGCCGTAGTGGTGGAGGGATGCAAGCAGAGAGTTCAGAGGAGCAGTGACCATTGAAGTAGCGATAGAAAAGTGACAAAGATGCATCAGTGCAGCACTGAGATAGAGGTTGAAGGGGGTCAGAAAGAGGAGGAGAGTTAATGAGACAAATTGTCTTTGACTCCACCTTGTTGAAAATAGCAGTATGTGGGGAGCCTCCCCACACATGAGAATTATACTCTACGCAGGGGCGAATAAGACGTGTGTATATGGTCGAGATCTGTGCAGGGGTAAAGAAGGGATGGAATCGGCTTAGCACTCCTAATCTCTTGGAAGCAGTTTGTGCGAGAAACAATATGATCTTTCCGTGATAAATCCCGAGTGTTCTGTTTTATAAACAGAAAGAAAAAACAAACAGTTACAGACCTATCAGATTGGATAATGGGAGGAAAGGATGATCAGGTAAAGTTAATAGAAAGCTTTTTGACAAGGTGCCAGAAGGATTGGGAAGAATTTGAGATGAGTATAAAGCATGATTTTTAGCAGTGAAGAACGGACATAGCACGATACCTGGCTGAAATATGAAAGAGATGAGATTCAAGTGTGGATTGGTTCCGGTACTTTTGTAGACTTTTTAAGTTTCTGGATAGAATTAGAAGAAACGTGATAAATCTTTTTTTTTTTTTTGCATTAATCACAGGATAAGAGAAAGGAATGTATGGTTGTATGCCCAAGAGAATAACCTCCGTAATGTGCAAGACACACTCAGATAGCTGTCGGCCACAGAAGCAACAATAATTACAGGGAAAATAAAAGAAGTACTGCCTGGGGACATCCCAATCAGCAGCTAAAAATGCCATAGCCGCTGTTCTAGGGAGGGTCCACACGCCTTAGTGGAGTGATATGACAGGTTAGGGTGATTAGGTTGTGATCAGAGGAGCCCAACGGAGAGAAAAGATTAACAACATAAGCTAAAGGATTTGTTGTAAGGAAGAGGTCAGGTGTGTTCGAAGTCTCTCCAAGTTGGTCAGGGATACAGGTAGGGTGTTGTACAAGCCTCTCTGGGTCATGAAGGATAGAAAAGATGTAGGCTTATTCATCAGGAGGATCAATGAAAGGGGACGAGAGCCAAGGGTGGTGGTGAACACTGAAATCACCTAGAATGGTGATTTCAGAGAATGGAGAAATTGACAGGATTTGTTCCATCTTAGAAGTAAGAGTGTCGAAGAACTTTTCATAGTATAACTAAGGGATAAGTAAACTCCACAGATATGTTTACACAGCGAATGACAGGAAAGCCGAAGCCAGACAGTTGAGAATTAATAAGATTCAAGTTCAGGAATACAAGAGTAAGATATGTTGTTACGTTCATATACACAGCAGCCACCTTTGGCTTTGATGTAAGTATACAGAAAGTAGGAGGATCCAGAGAAGGGTTTGCTATCAGTCGTCTCAGACAGTTGAGTCTTAGTGAGGAAGAGACGGTTGATTTGATTTGATTAATTTATTACACCCGAAGGTGACAAACCTAGTACAGTGCCATGTGGCCGTATGTGAGGTGAATACAGGGGAACTCGTGCCACACAGGACACGCTGTCGAGCTATAACAAATTAACCCCCACCAAAGTGTTTACAAGTGTCCACTAATGTGAGTCCGTGTGGTATTAAATCAGAGATAAGTGGACATTGCAGGCAATAACAGTCAAGGGTGTTGGCATCACACAGCTTACAGGAGGAGAAATGAGGTGCATTGCCCACCCCAGCCACCTGCCACACAGGTTGGTAGCCCAGTCTGAGGTGGGCACACACCACGTTATGTCGACAGACCATAAGACCACTGCGATGATATCTATGGGGACGAGAGAGAAAGTGGTCATAATGTTGGATGGACACACTGTGAGCCCTCTCAGCATTTCCGTGGTGAAGAATAGAGAAGTGGGCTGCTCTGCGTATTATCTGCTTGTAGCAAATGGGGGAGGCATTAGTAGCATCCACAGTGGGCGGATCCAGTCCACAGGCATCCTTGCAAGGAGGTCAGCAGTGTTGTTGGCTGTGAGACCAATATGAGAGGGAATCCACGGAAAGTGCACCACCAGCGAACAATCGCGTGCGGTGGCCAACTGACAGAGTATCTGTGTAGCGAGGTGTTGATATGCAGACCTGGGAGAGGAGAGGGCATGGAGGGCCAGCTGGGAGTCACAGATGATCAAGCCACTGTTGTTCGTCCGTATTAATAAAGTAACTGCATCCAGGAGTCCATGTAGTTCGCAATACATAGAGCTCGATGAGGTTGGCAGTCAATGGCCCAACCAGCCCCCTTGAGGTGGGTCCAGACTTGGGAAAAATACAGCACAGCCAGCACTGCCATCCTCCTGCAGGGAGCCATCAGTTTAGATATGGTGGGCTGAAGGGAGGGAAGATGACAGCCTAGCAATGGTCTCCAAAGATAGCTGTTTCTGAATCTGAGGCAGGTCAGTCTAGCAGGCACAGGGGTCTGCCAAGGTGGAATGCCATAGTCCACCTCCTCAGCAAGCACCGATACGTTGATATTTAGCCGTCGGACTTTTGAACAAACAGTATTAACTAGTGCGTGGCCACCACTGCGAAGCAAAGGCCTTGGTTCAGTGGGATCAAGGGAAGTCCGAATGATGTGAGAGTAGTGGGGAGAAAGGTGAGGAGAATCCAGGCACTTAATGCTGAAATATGTAACCATGGAGTATATTCTCCCAACAAGTGGTGGAAGGTTAGGTTCAAGTTGCATGTTGACAAAGCTGGTTGAGCCAGGGCAGCCCAGAATCAGTCTCATTACTGCGTTTTGGAACTTCTCAAGAGGTTGTAAGGCTGTTCTGTAAAGTTGACAAAGAGCAGGGGAGAGATATCAACAACTGATCAACTGAATGCTATGTATATAGTTCGTGCTACTGGAACAGACACCCCGGCAGCATAATTAGTGAGCCACTTGAGAAGTTTAGGCACAGCTGTAGCTAGGTCAGCAGATCTTGAACAATCGGATGCACGCATTGTCTTGCAGGAATGGAGGGAGAAATCCATACAGGCGCCCCCAGATAAAGGTACTGTGCGCACAGAGGGATAACACAATCCCCGACAGAGAATACAGGCAGTGTTCTCGCTGGATGGGAAGTGAAGATTCTACTATTTTCTGGAGAGATAATGAGTCCGCATTTGGAAGCCAGCTCGTGCAACAAGTGAAGGAAACGTTGCAGATCTGCAGGGGAATTTGAGTGAATGCAGATGTCATCAGCGTAGCAAGTAATCGTGGTTCCAGGGATGTCAGGAAGGAGGGTGAGTAGATGATGTATGAGGATATTAAACAAAAAAGGACTAAGGACACCACCTTGTGGAGTACTATGTTCGAAATCCTTAGCAGTGCTGTATGCACCCTTAAAAAGAACACGAGAGGACCTATTGGACAGGTAACCACATACCCATCGCAGCAGATTTCCCTTAACTCCAAATTCCACTAGCTGGTCGAAGATGATGTCTCTGTTGGTGACATCAAATGCGCTCATGAAGGCCACTACACTGGTGGGGGATAGGAGGGTGTATAGCTCCATGAGGCAGCGATGTGTCCCTCGCTGTGGTAAAAAGCCGTATAGTCGGGGCAAGAGCTTGTCCTGCAGCCTAAACAAGAGTCTTGTAAGAAGGATTTGTTCCAGTACTTTATTGAAGCAGGAGGTGAGGGAAACAGGTCGGAATTTATCAGTGCCAGGTTTAGGAATCGGCATGATTGTACTGCGGGTCCAGGCTTGTGGTATGTATCCAGGACGGATGCAAAGGTTGAACAGCTGGAGGAGGGGATTACCAGGAACTTTCAGGAGGACACGGAGGGAAGAAAAAATGATGCCATCATCACCTGGAGCCGTTACCCTACCCCTGGCGAGGGCCCATCGCAATTCATCATCAGTTATAGCCACATCATCCTCATCATCTGTCTTCAGTAAAGCGTCGGTGAGATGGAGTGGAAGAAAATTTTTCTGATTGGAGAGCACGTCCTGTATGTGTGCGGGTAGGGTGCAAGCCCATGACTGTGCAGACCAGGCATCTACAAGATCCTGTGCATACTGTGCTGGACTGTGGTGGAGGACACTAGGGGGCTTCTTCTTGACAATCTTGTTGATAAGGCGCCCCATGGTACCAACAGTCGTTTGATGGTTGATGCTATAAGTTTATGCCATGAATTGATATAAACGCAGTGCTGGAGAGCAACTAGATCATCCCTCGACAATCGATACCGATGGAAATTCTCAGGGGAAGGTCGTCTTTGAAAGGAAAAACCGTCTTCCACCACCTTCCTCTCAGCCTGAGTGGTGCGATTATCCACTGTCCAGGTGTGGGCATCATGATGGCACGTAATGTGTGGCCTGCTGACATAATGGGTGTAGAAGACATGCATGGAACTGACAAGTAATGAATACAACTTTTCGGGTCAATGAAGGTCGAACGTGGGAAGAAGTTTGGTCATATAGGAGATGTATGTAGGGCAATACTTGGGTGGGATTGCAATGTGAGTGCGTCTGTGTACAGAAGAAGGTGTAGCAGGGAGGGAATAATGAAGGCTGAGTGCAATGTGATCAGAGAAGAGTGCAGGGACAGATGAACACCTGACACCCGGGATGCCACGAGACCGGAGGTAAGGACTTGATCTAGTGTGCCTCCTCGAGAAAGTGTGGCCCCAGCGGTGTCCCAGCGGGTGAGCTGATTACAATGAACATACTCAAGAAGTTTAGTCTCGTTACAGTTAACGTTGGCAGGAAGGTCCCTCAAAGCAGGGTGTTGGGTATTATAATCCCTCATGTATTATCATGCCACGGATGGTGGTAGCTGGGAGAGCAGCTGTATTCAACCTGCCTGGCGCAGAGTACACGTTGCACAGCCAAATTGTGCCACTCCCAATGGTGATCTCAAGAAGCTGGAAGGTTGTCTCGTCGTCTACAAAGCTTTGGAGGAAACGGTGCTGGATGGAGGAGTGGACATACATGACAAGTCCATTCCTAACTCGATGGATGTAAGAAACATAACCACTGAGAGTGGGTTCCTCTACCCCAAGTAGTGCACGACCAACAAAGGATTCCAGAATGAAAATGATATCCGTGTGGCGACTGTATACATATCCTTTGAGTGCAGTAAGTTTAGACTGGTTAGTAACACCACAGGCATTCCAAGAGATGATATGCAGTTGTGCCATGTTACCGAACTTTTCCATGACATTTGTGAGGGCCAGATGAGGAAGTGGTGGTGGCATGAGAAGTGCTACACGGCGTGCCACGAGGGGAAGACTCCCTAGGGGGAGCATTCAGTTGTCCAGTGGGAGTGACAATGGAGTCCAGCTTCTCCGTAAGGGTGGTGACAGTTGTATTAATGACTTGTTGTGATTCAACCAGCGAATTTAATGTTGTCTCAAGTGTGGCTTGCTTGCTAACCAAGCCATCAATGCGGGCTTCTATTGCATTGAAACGTGCCGTAAGTGGGCTAATCCTAGTCCTGAGGGTGGCAACAGCATCACGAAGTTCAGTGACTGCAGCTGAGACCAAACTGACAGTGGAGGCAGGGGGAGTGGCAGGGTAGAGTGGTGGTGGTGGTGACGCTAGTGGAGCCTCACCCTTGGCAATGCGAGCAGGGTTAGCCCGGCGTCTAGTGCAGCTATGCCAAACGTTAACCCCTTCTTGATGACATTGGGGACATTTCCAGTGCAAGGTATCTGGAGGTGGCGGGTTGGGTTGCATTGAGGCTGTATCAGAAGCAGGCGGAGGGGGTCTGTGAGGACACGTCCAAGAATTGTGTTGGCCAGAGTACCATGCACACCGTTCTGGTGCAGAGCAATACCGGGAGATGTGACCAATGCCCCAGCATCGAAAGCACCACTGTTGCTCGTCCTTCATCTTGAGAACGAGATGGGAGGCAGGGAAGGAAGCTAAAGGTGACAATTGGTGGTGGTGGGTGAGGAAGGCTCCAGGTGACTACCAGATGGTTGATAGGAGTGCCACTTTGGTGGAAACGTTGGGCTGAGTAGATACCTGGCAGCTCCTTGGCCAAGTTGGGATCAAAGCAGACAGGATAACGTGTAAGAAAGTAAGTAGGAAACTTGTGGAGCCTCTCAGGTGAGTCTTGAATTTCCAAAGAAAGGGATAGGACCTCTGCTTTAGTTACTCTATCTACGATGTCCCTGTGATGTCTGCAGATGTAGACAAAACGGGAAGTGATGGCAGACATCTTGACCACCGCGTGGGTGCGGTCAAGGTGAAAAGCACGGTTGACCTCAGACAACCATTGAAGTTTGATGTCCACAGTTGGGTTGTCTTTGAATAAAAGCTTGATGTAGTCAGCCCTGGGAGCAAACGCCGGAGCCGTAAAGGCAGGAAGCAACAGCGAAACTTAGGGGGATTGAACAAGCTGTGGGAGATGAGGAGTGTTAGATTCAAAGGCGGTTGCCCTCTGCAGAGGATCAGAAGTCTCCTGCTGCTTGGAGGATTTGGTAGCACGGGATGAAGGCTCATTGTTGCTGTCCAAGATGTTATGCACAGGGCACTTGGCAGAGGAAGATGCCTGGCCAACAAGGTGAGGTGCGGCAGGTACAGATAATGCTCGTTTCGTAGCTACTTCCTCAGCTAGCGAAATACTGCTACTACTTTGTGGTAGCTGTGGCCAGTCACTCTGAGTCATTTCATCCTCGTCACTGAGCGCCAGGTTAGCTTCAAGGTCCTCGAGGGTGGCAGGGCCTGAGTACTCCATGATGCACACCTAGGCAGGTAGCAGGGTGAGTGGGGCGTCAGCTTCACCAGCATGACAGAACAGACCAATGCTAGCAAGGGAGGTGGAGTGACTCATCCATGACATCACACAGGGCCTACTGCGCATGCGCAGAAACGAGAAAACTTGACCAAGGGGGACCCGTCTGCCATACTGAATTTTCCCCCCAAACTACAGGCTAAGTCCAAACACCAGAAAAACACAACCGACATTGAAGTAAGCACTAGACCTTTATGTTGCTCCCTGCAACGACAGAAGGGTGTTGGAAGGCAAGGACCAGTGGAAAAACCAGGAATATGAGCCGCACACAGCAATGATTTGTTTATGTCCGGCCCTCTGGTGATGAAATACGGAAGAGACAGTGAGGTCTAGAGAAGGAGAGGTGGTGGTCAAAAGAGAGAAAGTTAGAGAACAGGCCGCAAAGGTTGCAGAAATGAATATGGAGTGAGTCAGGCAGTGGTCCTAGGCATCTCACTTGGTCATCACTGGGAGAGGGGAGGATGGCGTGAGATTTTATACCCCCCACCCACAGGGACAGGGTGTTGAGATACCAGTTTTCTTTAATTTTGAGTAGGAACTGTAGTGTGTAATATGCATGTAGTCTGGTGTTCACAGTTAGAGGAACTTGTATTGAAGAGCATGTTGGCCTACTTGCTGTGTTACTGAAACACTGAAAAGGTTCAGCAATGGGGGATGGGATGGTCAGAAGCTAGTCCTGAGGGCTGATGAAACGGGAGCTACTACTCTCACTGTTGTCAGCTTGCCATCCACCTTTGGAGTACAGCTCTGGTCAACTGATGCTGCAGTCTACTCCCAACAGCTACTAAGATTTTTACTCTCTACGACTCAAGCTGCCTGGAACCACTGTCTGACTCACTTCTTCATTTCTGCAACATTCGTGGCCTTTCCTCTAACTTTCGCTCAGTTGAGCACCAGCTCTCCTCCTCTAAACCTCACCTTCTTTTCCTAACTGAGACTCAGCTGTCTGAGGCAACTGACAGCAAACCCTTTTCTGTATCCTTCTACTTTCTCTATACTCATTTCAAAGCCAAAGGTGGCTGTTGTGGATACATACGCAACGACTTATCTTTCTCTCGTGTTCCTGAAGTCGATTCTTCTTAATTCTCTGCACTCAGGCTTTGGGTTTCCTGTCATTCTCTGACTAAATATATCCGCACTGTTTACTTGTCCGCTAATTCTACTGACTATGGAAATTTCTTCAATTACCGGTATCTTATTTCTACGATGGAACACATTCTATCCATTTCTCCTTTTTTCTGCAATCTCCATTCTAGGAGATTTCAACATTCACCACCACCTTTGGCTCTCCTCTCCTTTCACTGATCCACCTGGTGAACAAGCCTACATCTTTTCTCTCCTTAATGACCTAGAGCTGCTTGTACAGCACCCTACCTGTACCCCTGACCGCCTTGGAGAGAGCTCCAAAATGCTTGACCTCTTTCTTACAACTAATCCTTCTGCTTACACTATTAATCTTTCCTTCCCGTTGGGCTCCTTTGATCACAATCTTACTACCTTAACCTGTCCTATTGCTCTGGTACGGCCTGTGGACCCTCCAAAGAAACATCAATTGTGGCACTTTGGAGGTGCAAATTGGGAGGCCCTCAGGCAGTACTTTTTTTATTTTCCATGGAATGATTATTGCTTCCATGGCTGGGAGTCAACTGAGTGTGCCTTGTGCATTATGAAGGTTATTATCTCAGGCATGGAAACATACAGTCCTTTCTCATATCCTTTGACTAATGCATGAAAGCCTTTTAATCACGCTTGTTCTAATGCTATCCACAACAAGGACAGGTCCTATAAAAGGTACCAGAGCCAACCCACCCCTGAATCACATATTGTTTATGTTTCTGCCCAGAATCGTGCTAAGTCCTGCTCCTTCTTGCACCTTGCCAAAAACCTTCCTAATAATTTTACCTCATCATCCTTCCCTCCTCTTTTCTACTGTGATGGTTGTGTAGCTATTTCTTCTACTGATAAAGCAGATCTCTTCGCTCAGACTTTCTCCTCCAATTCCACTTTAGATGATACTGGTGCTGTTCCTCCATCACTTTCCCCCTCAGACTTCCTCATGGCTGACATTAAAATTTCTTCAGCTGATATATTTTCTGCCATCACTGGCCTTAACCCGCCGCGTCCAGGAGACGTGAATTCACGTCCTCACATGATGTGCACTCATATCCTGGAGATGTAAATTAACACGGCAACATTGCAAGGTCCCTAATTTGCACAATTTTCAATTTTCGCTTGTGATTTCGCGAGTGATTTTTAGCACGTATACACGGGACACCTTCCTCTATTCCTCTACAAGATGCCAAGCAGGGACAATGCCTTACACCGCATAACCTCTCCCCACCCCCTGCACGCCACTGTCTCACCAATTCACCTGTTACCAGTGACCTGGCCAATAAAGACATTCAGGGCCAGAGTGATTCCCCAATCGATGACATTGTGGAGGACAAAGTTTACATAGCATTAGAGGAAGAAACAGTCAGAAATGATGATCAGGTAATGTAGGAAAAAAAAGTCATGAATGGTGATGAGTTAGTGAGTGAAACAATGCTTATAATGCCTATATTACTGTTTGAAAACCAATATACTCTTTTACTACATATAAATTCGTACAAAGTAAATAAATAAATACTGTTTATGGTTTATGAGTGGATAAAATAGTTACCCTCCCATAGAACTCGTTTTCTTTGGTGCTAGCCTGTTAGAAAACCCAGTCAGGTAAGGAGGTACTCGTACCTGAATCGAGTATTTTAAACCTCAGGTGAGCGTTTTCTCTATGAATTTTCTATGTTTCTCACCAAAAGCGGATGTTTGAGCCCCCCCAAAAAAGGTCCAAAAATGTCGGGACTGGGGCGTACCACTGCCCAGAAAACGTCAGGATGGGGCGGGTTAATACCCTTAATACTAGCAAGACATGGGCCTGATGAAGCCCCGCCTGTTGCCCTCAAGAACTGTGCTTCTGTCCCTACACCCTGCCTAGGTAAACTCTTTCGCCTTTGTCTATCAACTTGTACCTTTCCCTGTATGTGGATGTTTGCTCTCATTCAGCCAGTCCCAAAGAAGGGTAACCATTCTCAACCCTCTAACTATCGTCCAATTGCTTTAACATCCTGTGTCTCAAAAGTTTTCGAGTCAATTCTTAATAGAAAAATTTTAAAGCATCTTTCCTATAACAATCTTCATTTTGGTCATCAGTATGGGTTCCGTCAGGGAGGCTCCGCTGGCGATCTCACCTACCTTTCAGACTTCTGGTTATCCTCCTTTCGGGACTTTGGCGAAAGCTTTCTCATTGCACCTGACATCTCAAAGGCTTTCGATCGGGTCTGGCACGAATCTTTACTTTGCAAACTGCCCTCTTACGGTTCTATCCTTCTATCTGTGCCTTCATCTATCACTGTTGTAGATGGCCAGCGTTCTTCTCCTTGATCTATCAACAGTGGTGTTCCTCAGGGCTCTGTCCTATCACAAACTCTCTTCCTTTTATTCATCAATGACCTTCTAAGCTGTACATCTAACCCTATCCACTCATACGCTGATAACTCCAACCTTCACCTTTCCATTCGGTTCCCACAACGTCCATTTCAGCAGTTACTTCAACAAACAAGGGATGAGGCTATGGCACACCTTATGTCTGACTTGGCTCGTACAGTATCTCTGACTGGGGTAAAAATAATCTTGTTTTTAATGCATCAAAGACTCAGTTCTTACACCTATCAACCTGAAAAAATCTTCCACAGGAGTACCCACTAATATTTAATAATATCCAGCTCAATCCTGCATGATCCTTGAACATGCTTGGGGTTTCCATCACTCGGGACTAATCTTGGGAAGATCTTATTACAGCTCTTGTTAAATCTGCTTCCAAGAGATTAGGTGTGCTATGCCAACTCCGTTCCTTCTTTACCCCGACTCAGTTGTTGACTTTATACACGAATTTTATTCGCCCCTGTGTAGAGTACAACTCTCATGTTTGGGGAGGCTCCCCTCATACAGCTCTTCTCAATAGGGTGGAGTCAAAGACTTTTCGTCTCATTATCTCTCCTCCTCTTACTTGTTCCCTTCAACCTCTGTCTCTTCGCCGCACTGATGTATCTTTATCTCTTTTCTATCGGTACTTCAATGGTCATTGCTCCTCTGAACTGTCTGCATGCATCCCTACACCTCTACGACGGGTGTGTAGCACCCGTCTAGCAGCAAACTCTCATCCCTTTTCTGTCCAACTCTCTAATGCAAGAGTTAACCGTTACTCCCAGTCCTTCTTTTATGCAACAGGTCAGCTCTGGAACTGTCTCCCTCTGTCTGTATTTCCTACTTCAAACGCAGTGTGTCCAGGAATCTCGAAATGATCAGATCTTGAATTTGGCTGTCTCTTATATTTTGTTTTTCTCTTGGTAGGAACAGTTTGCGGGCTCGTGGCCTTTGGTTCCTTCTTGCTAGCATAAAAAAAAAATCACATTAAATTATTATGGACCGCTGACTGACAATGAGGGGGTTAACCAACTCCGCCAAATTCCATATCTTGGTCCATAAAAACTATAGGGAAGTTCCTCACAAAATTCTTTTCACTCATGATGGTCTTTAGGTGCTTCACTCTTACAGAAATGAAAAAGAAGAAAGAAAAGAAAAAAGAAAAGCCCAAGTCACCAACCTCAAACGTTCAAAAGACTGTTGCAGATTTAATCTATTTTTGCTTCCTACACTTTCCTCCCCATTGATCCCTACCATTGATGTATTGCCACGACAGCTGACTTTTCTCTGGTGGTAATTATTCATCTCTGATTTCTTGATGGTTTCGCCTTAACCTCAATATCTCTGTCTCATTATCTAGTTTTACTTTTAAGTTCACTCCTTTTATTTCTTTTGCCACTTGTTCTTTCTAATTTTCAAAATAATTTACTTTCTTCTAATTTCATGAAATCTTGTTGTTCGTTCAGCCTTCCCACTTTCACAATCTGAATTTATATAAACTCTTTCTTGTCTACTTTATTTCTTTCACTTTATGCACGTGCTCACCGAGCTAGATCGGGTGTTACGTTTTAAGTGCATGTGTGTGTGTGTGTGTGTGTGTGTGTGTGTGTGTGTGTGTGTGTGTGTGTGTGTGTGTGTGTGTGTGTGTGTGTGTGTGTGTGTGCAAGAGAGAGAGAGAGAGAGAGAGAGAGATATCACGAAGAATTTTTTTTATTATTATACTCTCTAACCAAACTTGGGGGAACAGCAGAGAGCAACCCATTAGGACACCTGTTGATTTTTAGGGCAATGGGTCAAAGGTCAAAGTTATGGCCTGGATGAACCTTCGCCAAGCAGATAAACTTCAACAGTTATAACAGTTACGATCCAGTGTAGACCTAACTAGGGAAAACGGCTGAGGATACGGCAAGAACAGAGTGATCCATTTTTAAGAACTATCAATCATATGTCATTGTCACAGGGAAAGGTCAAATTTCGATCCACGGATTTATTGGTTAACAAAATACCTCAAAGATGTTGGCCCGAATACAACCAAACTTCGTGGAAATGTTGAAGGTCTGCCATGGAACTATAGTTTTGTTTCGTAGAACAATATGTCAAAGGTCAAAGTCACAAAGTACAATTTAAACAATGTTTATCCAGTTTAGACAAAATTTTGTGGAAGGGTGAGGACGAGGCAGGAATGAAAGGACTCTAATTTAAGAAAAGTCAGCCAGAGGTCAAGGTCACAGGCACGGTCAAGACAATGTGGCACCAGTCGAGCAGGGCAGTACTCCCGAGGTGGATGGAAAGCTGATGACAGGGAGTGCTGGAGCTCCCACTTCATTAGCTGTCAGGACTAGTTCCTGACCATCTCCCTTTGCTGAACTTTTTCAGTGACTCAGTTACACAGAGAGTAGGTCAGCATGCTCTCCAGTACAAATTTCTCTAACTATCTACACCAAACTACATGCACAGTACACACTACACTTCCTATTCAAAATTTAACTCAAAATGGCGTCTCTTTACCAAGCCTCGGAGTCCCCAGGGGGGGAGGGACCATAAATGCCCCCCAAATCCGCCCCTCTCCCGGTGATGACTCGAGGTGCCTGGAACCACTGTCTGACTCTCTTCTTCTTCATTTCTGCAACATTCGTGGCCTCTCCTTTAACTTTCGCTCTGTTGAGCACCACCTCTCCTCCTCTAAACCTCACCTTCTTTTTCTAACGGAGACTCAGCTGTCTGAGGCAACTGACAGCAAACCCTTTTTTGTATCCTCCTACTTTCTCTATACTCATTTCAAAGCCAAAGGTGGCTGTTGTGTATATATACGCAACGACTTATCTTGCTCTCGTGTTCCTGAACTCGATTCTTCTGAATTCTCTACACTCTGGCTTCGGCTTTCCTGTCATTCTCTGACTAAATATATCTGTGATGTTTACTTATCCCCTAATTCTACTGACTATCTAAAATTCTTCGACTATCTTACTTCTACGATGGAACACATTCTATCCATTTCTCCTTTCTCTGAAATCTCCATTCTAGGAGATTTCAATGTTCACCACCACCTTTGGCTCTCCTCTCCTTTCACGGATCCACCTGGTGAACAAGCCTACATTTTTTCTATCCTTAATGACCTACAGCTTGTACAGCACCCTACCCATATCCCTGACTGCCTTGGAGAGAGCTCCAACATACTTGACCTCTTCCTCACAACTAATCCTTCTGCTTACTCTGTTAATCTTTTCTCTCCGTTGGGCTCCTCCGATCACAACCTTATTACCTTAACCTGTCCTATCACTCTGGTATGGCCTGTGGACCCTCCAGGGAAACGTCGTCTGTGGCATTTTGGAGCCGCGGACTGGGAGGCCCTCAGGCAGTACTTCTTTGATTTTCCCTGGAATGATTATTGCTTCCATGGCCGGGAGCCAACTGAGTGTGCCTTGCGCATTACGGAGGTTATTCTCTCGGGCATGGAAGCATACATTCCTTTCTCATATCCTTTGACTAATGCAAGAAAGCCTTGGTTTAATCACGCTTGTTCTAATGCTGTCCGCTACAAGGAGAGGGCCTACAAAAGCTACCGGAGCCAACCCACCCCTGAATCACATTATCTTTATGTTTCTGCCTGGAATCATGCTAAGTCTGTTCTTCGCTCTACTAAAAATAATTTCATCCATACTAAATGCTCTCAACTCTCCAACTCGAATTCTTCCCGCTCCTTCTGGCACCTTGCCAAAAATCTTTCTAACAACTTTACCTCATCATCCTTCCCTCCTCTTTTCTACTCTGATGGTTCTGTAGCTATTTCTTCTACTGATAAAGCAGATCTCTTTGCACAGACTTTCTCCTCCAATTCCACCTTAGACGATTCCGGTGCTGTTCCTCCATCACTTCCCCCCTCTGACTTCCTCATGGCTGACATTAAAATTTCTTCAGTTGATGTATTTTCTGCCATCACTGGCCTCAGTACTAACAAGGCATATGGGCCTGATGGGGTCCCTCCTGTTGTTCTCAAGAACTGTGCTTCTGTGCTTACACCCTGCCTAAGCAAACTCTTTCGCCTTTGTCTGTCAACTTGTACCTTTCCTTCTTGCTGGAAGTTTGCTCTCATTCAGCCAGTCCCAAAGAAGAGTGACCACTCCCAACCCTCCAACTATCGTCCAATTGCTTTAACGTCCTGTATTTCAAAAGTTTTCGAGTCAATTCTCAATAGAAAAATTTTAAGGCATCTTTCCTATCACAACCTTCTTTCTGATCGTCAGTACGGATTCCGTCAGGGACGCTCCACTGGCGATCTTCTCACCTACCTTTGAGACTCCTGGTCATCCTCCTTTCGGGACTTTGGCGAAAGCTTTGCCATTGCACTTGACATCTCAAAGGCTTTCGATCGAGTCTGGCATAAATCTTTAATTTCCAAACTCCCTTCCTACGGTTTCTATCCTTCTATCTGTGCCTTCATCGCTAGCTTCCTTTCTGGTCGTTCTATAGCCGCTGCTGTAGACGGCCATCCTTCTTCTCCTAGATCTATCAACAGTGGTGTTCCTCAGGGCTCTGTCCTATCACCAACTCTCTTCCTTTTATTCATCAATAATCTTCTAAGCTGTACATCTAACCCTATCCACTCATACGCTGATGACTCCACCCTTCACCTTTCCATTCGGTTCCCGCAACGCCCATCTCAACAGTTACTTCAACAAACAAGGGATGAGGCTATGGCACACCTAATGTCTGACTTGGCTCGTATCTTTGACTGGGGTAAAAATAATATGGTTGTTTTTAATGCATCTAAGACTCAGTTCCTACACCTATCAACCCGACAAAATCTTCCACAGGTATACCCACTAATGTTTAATAATATTCAGCTTAATCCTGCATCATCCTTGAACATGCTTGGGGTTTCATTTACTCGGGACTATCTTGGAAAGATCATATTACATCTCTTGTAAAGTCTGCTTCCAAGAGATTGGGTGTGCTAAGCCGACTCCGCTCTTTCTTTACCCCTGCACAATTGTTGACTCTATACAGGGGTTTTATCCGCCCCTGTGTGGAGTACAACTCTCATGTGTGGGGAGGCTCCCCACATACAGCTCTTCTCAATAGGGTGGAGTCAAAGGCTTTTCGTCTCATTAACTCTCCTCCTCTTACCGACTCTCTTCAACCTCTGTCTCTTCGCCGCACTGTTGCATCTTTATCTCTTTTCTATCGCTACTTTAATGGTCGCTGCTCCTCTGAACTGTCTGCTTGCATTCCTCCACCTCTACGACGGGCGCGTAGCACCCGTCTGGCAGCAAACTCTCATCCCTTTTCTGTCCAACTCTCTAATGCAAGAGTTAACCGTTACTCCCAGTCTTTCATTTATGCAACAGGTCAGCTCTGGAACTGTCTCCCTCTGTTTGTATTTCCTGCTGCCTATGATCTCCAGTCTTTCAAACGCAGTGTGTCCAGGCATCTCAAAATGATCGGATCTTGAATTTGGCTCTCTATTGTATTTTGTTTTTCTCTTGGAGGGAACTGTTACTGCGGGCTCATGGCCTTTGATTCCTTCTTCCTCGCATTTAAAAAAAAAAAAATGATTTAAACTCCAAACTGGGTGAAAGTGTTTAGGGTCAGGCGAGAACGATACGATTAAAATTTAAGAATAATCATTTAAATGTCAGGGTCACAGAGCAGGGTAAAAGTAAGATCTGTGTTTGCGTGCAAGCAAAAATAATACTTGAAACAGTTTTGAACTGATTTGGATCAAACTTGGTGGGTGATCTAAGGAACACCCAGGAGGCTGACCTCATGTTTCTGAGAACAGCAAGTCAAAGATCAAGGTCACATGTTGGGGAATTTAAAAATGTTACACACTATACACTAAACCCAGTGCAAGAGTTCAGGTTAATACAAGGATGAAGGGTTTCAGTTTCAAGAACAATTAGTCATAGGTTAAGGTCACATGGAAAAGTCAAAGGTCATGGTCACTGGATGAACTCAAGCAGGTTTGCTGTAATTTTGAACCTAAGTTGGTGGAACAGTTAGGGATTAGGCAAGAATTAAATAATCTGGTGGATGACTAATCCACACATACCTAACTTTTGTTATAATTCCACCGCCTCTGTCCTCATGTGAATCCTACTACAGTTCTTCACCTCATTTCCCATTCTCCATCATTCCCTCAGCATTTGCTATATACCGTAGGCTATACTACCTCGCAGTTTCCCATTTCTTCCACACTCCCTATTTCATGTTTTCGCCCCCTTGCCCTAGAACTCTGTTTATTTTATTTTATTTTATTTTTTCCTGCCACTCCCCGACACTTTGTATTGGGCTTCTACTCTCTCTCCCGACAACTTTTTTACTTTCTTCCTTCATTCATTCCTTACACCCTGCCTGATCTATTAAACTTACAGCACCAAACCACTACAAAATGTACAGTATTACCACATCTTTCTCCATACCTTCATTTCACCTTTCTCATCCGATATTTTGATGGTCAACTTTGTCCCACATCTTCTCACCGTTTTCTCAGACCTTTTGCATTAATATCCCACTGCACATGACATTACTTCATATATGGCATTTTCCCTTACCACATCACCCTACTTGTCCCTTATCCACTCTACCAAATTCATCCTGCCTTGGGATTTTTACCTCTCTCACTTGTTCGCTCGCCACACCCGAAATTTTCGCCCCACCTTATCCCCCTCACCTCCTTCACTAATTCATTCCCCAACTGCCCATCACTGCTTGTTCCCCTTCCGTCCCTCACACATCCATTTGTAATTTTATCATCATCCCTATTCCCCTCCATTTCCCTCATATCCTCTATGCCTGCATCGTGAGAGATGCCTACCCCACACAATAATAATTACTTCCCGCTCAATCGAAACTCCTTACAAAGTCATTCGTGTTATTTGCCAGTATGCTTATACAATAATACGCCTGAAATCTTCTCATATCTTATTTGTTTATCTTGGCAATAACTTCTATTCTAATTATTTAAATTACATGTGCGTAAATACTTCTGCTTACGTAGTTTCACTTCTCGTATTCCGATAGTGCCAGACATATCTAATGATTCCATCACATGAAGATGACTTGTAGTTAGGCTTAGTTTTTTTTTTTTTTTTTTTCATCTGCGCATGCGAAAGAGGGTAATTTGTTTTAACCGGCCTGTGTGTGTGTGTGTGTGTGTGTGTGTGTGTGTGTGTGTTAAAATAGTTCATTCACTCCGATATCAGCCATATTTGATGGAAGGGTTGAGCGGTAACCATTAAAAGAAAATTAATGCTTTTTAGATCAATGGGTCAAATGGCAAGGTCATAGAACTCGGTCAAACACTGGCCTAGAAATATCAACTTAAGAGTTTTTATTCAATTAAGGCCCACTTTGGGGAAGTGTAGAGAGTATGGCAAGAATGAAGTGATTCAATTTCGAGAAGACTCAATGAAAGGGAAGTGTCATACAACAGAGTCAAAGTTCAACTAGTGTTCCGAGCGTAAACAAAATATATCAAACAATTTTTATCTTATTTGGATCAAACTTAGTGGATGAGCTGAGGATCTCCCGCGATGTTGACCTAATGTTTTTGAAAAGTTTGAGATCAAAAGTCAAAGTTACATGGCAGGCTCAACATTTCATCGAATATATACGAAACTTTGAGTTAGGATTAAAGTTAACACGAGGATAAATAGATTCATTTCTAAGAATAATCAAAGTAACTGGGCCGTCATCCCAGTTTTGATCTGATTTTAACAAAGCTGTGGGAAGGTTAATGGTTTAAAAAAATAAAGTAATGTGATTTTGAGAGTAATCTGTTGAAGGTCCCGGTCACAGGACAAAGTCAAATATTGGACCCTTAAACCCTGATAGACGCGGCGTTGCGCTGACTGAGTCCTTGTTTTATAATGTATTCATACAATAGGTCTGGATGATGCACACTGCCCAGCTTTAAGTCCTATGTGAATAACTAATTTCTCTCTCTCTCTCTCTCTCTCTCTCTCTCTCTCTCAGTTGTCAAAGTGGTTTAGGGTGCTCAAGTAGGATGGAACCTATAAAGATTTCCATTTAAGGAGCAATTGAGAATTTTTGTTCATATAACACCAATCAAGATCAAAAAGGGGCCATTAGCCCTTTTCTTAAATGGGACTGCGTGGTCTGGGCCAAAGCCCCTATGCTCCTATTTATATGGGTAAAAAGTTTCCATATCTCTCTCTCTCTCTCTCTCTCTCTCTCTCTCTCTCTCTCTCTATATATATATATATATATATATATATATATATATATATATATATATATATATATATATATATATATATATATATATATATATATATATATATATATATATATATATATATATATATATATATATATATATATATATATATATATATTGATTTCCACAATGACTCCAATCCACAGCCGAATCCAGCACCTAATCCTTGCATGTGTTGAAAAGTGATGGGCAATTTAGCATCCCAGTCTTACACCAAAATTTACTAGAAAAGACTCTAATGTCCCCCCCCCCCACCTCTTCTCACTTAACAGCATTGTCGGTGTTTGAATAAAGGCCCCCTGTCAACTGAGTAATCCAAAGAGAATCCCACAGCGTCGCTGGTGTTCCCATACTACCGCCTGAATGACTGAGGCAAATGCTTCTTTAGATCGAGGTAGGGTACAACCAGTCCTTGCGGAAATGTACGACGTTGTTCTATGAGATCTGGAAGTGCTAGGATCTGGCAAACTGTAGACTTCAGGCCTCTGAAACTTTTGGAGAATAATAATGTCCCCAGATCTGCATGAAGAGCATGTCAGGAAGAATCTCGCCTACCACGTAGTACTAAATATTGTAACACCACCGTACTCGCTGCACTCATGGTGTTCTTTCCCTTTCCAGGCATGGATGACAAAAACTTTTGTCCAGTCAAGTGGAATAATACTAGTGCACCAAACAGCTACTATGAATGCATGTAATCCCCTGATCACGAATTTACCCCAGCTCTGGTAAGTTCTGCAGGGATGCCTTAAACACCAGCTGCCCTATCAGTTTTCAACCTAGACTCTGCCTTCTTCATTTCATCTAGTGAAATCATAGGATGTCCCTTGGTGGAAAACTGTAACAGCTACAGTATTCGACCAATGAGCTCTGCCAAAAACAGCTGTTCAAATTACTAGGCCAAAAAGATCTCTTAATTTTTAAGTTCCTGACATGAGCCATCCATCTGCTCTCAGAAAAAAACTTACTGCTAACTTAAAAGGAGAGCCTGGTTTCTTTTGGTTCGATTTGCTGGTCGAAGGTCATCTGCGTGCTTGCTATAAAACATTCTTCAAAAAGATGTTAAAAAAAATTATTATCCCAACTTCCTACTAAATCACTTATATTTCATGCTTCCCCAAAATGGTATTTAATAAATTTTCTTGAAGTCAAAAACAACATTCATTATTTCAGTACTTCTCTGCTTCATATTATTTACGTTCCCAGTCTGGTGGAATGAAAAGTTGAAAAAATCAGAAAAGACTAATAAGAAAACATTCTGAGTGGTTACAGAGGAGAGACAGAGGGATAATAGATGGCCAGAAGCTGGATGTTTTATTTAGAAGTGAATTGAATGATTCAGCCATATACGTGGATGACTGAATGATACTGACAGGAAAGAATACTGAAGGTGAGTATGATCGGTAATAAAAGGAAAATTAGTCTTAGGTGGTTTGGACATTTGGCCAGATGGGACGAACAGACAGCGAAAAAATTAATAGGAGAGTCCACCATAAAGGGTCGGCTGGAGGGAGGAAGCAGTCGGCCAAGAACAAGGTGGACTGGCAAGGCAGTGGAGCATAAGATATAGCAGATTGCGGTTTCCTATTCAGATTTCAAAAAATAGGGTCGGTTAACCAAGCCTTGGAGTCCCCAGGGGGGTGACCATAAATGCCCCCACAATCTCCCCCTCTCCCGGTGACGACTCAAGTTGCCTGAAACCACTGTCTGACTAACTTCTACTTCATTTCTGCAACATTCGCGGTCTTTCCTCTAACTTTCTTTCTGTTCAGCACCATCTCTCCTCTTCTAAACCTGACCTTCTCTTCTTAAATGAGACTCAGCTGTCTGAGGAAACTGAGAGCAAACCTTTTGCTGTATCATTCTATATTCTCTATACTCACTTCAAAGCCAAAGGTGGCTGTTGTGTATATGTACATAAACTTGTCTTGCTCTCGTGTTCCTGAACTTGATTCTTTTGAAGAGTCCACTCTCTGGCATCGGCTTTCCAGTCATTCTCTGACTAAACATATTTGTGCTATTTACTTATCCCCTGATTCTACTGACTATGAAAAATTCTTCAAGTATCTTACTTCTATAATGGAACACATTCTATCCATTTCTCCTTTCTCTGAAATCTCCATTCTAGGAGATTTCAATGTTCACCATCACCTTTGGCTCTCCTTTCTTTTCACTGATCCACCTGGTGAAAAAGCCTACATCTTTTCTATCCTGAATGACCTAGTGCACCTTGTACAGCTCCCTACCAGTATCCCTGACTGCCTTGGAGAGAGGTTCAACATACTTGATTTCTTCCTTACAGCATATCCTTGTGCTTACGCTATTAATCTTTCCTCTCCATTGGGCTCCTCCGATCACAACCTTATTACATTAACCTGTCCCATTGCTCCAGTATGGCCTGTGGACCCTCCAAAGAAACGCCGGTTGTGGCACTTTGGAGCTGCTGGCTGGGAGGCCCTCAGGCTGAACTTCTTTAATTTTCCTTGCAATGATTATTGCTTCCAAGGCCGGGAGCCATCTGAGTGTCCCTCGGGCATTACGGAGGTTATTCTCTCGGGCATGGAAGCATACATTCCTTTTTCATATTCTCTGACTAATGCAAAAAAATCCTTGGTTTACCTCGCTTGTTCTGATGTTGCCACAGCAAGGAGAGGGTCTACAAAAGGTACTGGAACCAACACACATCTTTTTTATGTTTCTGTCCGGAATTGTGCTTAGTCTGTTCTTCACACTGCTAAAAATAATAAATAATATCATACGTACTTAATTCTCTCAACTCTCCAACTCGAATTCTTTCCACTCCTTCTGGCACCATGCCAAAAATCTTTCTAACAACTTTACCTTATCATCCTTCCCTCCTCTTTTCCACGCCGATGGCTCTGTAGGTATTTCTTCTATTGATAAAGCAGATCTCTTCACTCAAACATTCTCCTCCATTTCCACCTTAGACAATTCAGGTGCTGTTCTTCCATCACTCCCCTCTCTGACGTCTTCATGGCTGACATAAAAGTTTCTTCAGCTGATGTATTTTCTGCCATCACTTGCCTCAATACTGCCATGGCATATGGGCCTGATGGAGTCTCTCCTGTTGTCCTCAAGAACTGTGCTTCTGTGCTTACACCATAGTAAGTTGTCTTTCAACTTGTACCTTTCCTTCATGATGGAAGTTTGCTCTTATTCAGCCTGTCCTGAACAAGTGTGACCATTCCATTCCCAACCCTCTAACTATCGCTTAATTGCTTTAATTGCTTTAACATGCTAGGTTTCAAAAGTTTTCAAGTCTGTTCTTAACTGAAATATTTTCAAGCATCTTTATATCACAACCTTCTTTTTGTTCATCAGTATAGATTCTGTCAGGGACGTTCCTCTGGTGATCTTCTCACCAACCTTTCAGACTCCTGGTCATCCTGCTTTCGGGACTGGCGAAAGCTTTGCCATTGCATTTGGCATCTCCAAAGGCTTTCGATCGAGCCAGGCATAAATCTTTAATGTCCAAACCTCCCTCTTACGGTTTCTGTCATTCTATCTGTGCCTTTATCTATAGGTTTCTTTCTGGTCGTTCTATAGCTGCTGTTGTAAACGGCCACCGTTCTTTCCTAGATCTATTAACAATGGTGTTCCTCAGGGTTCTCTCCTATCACCATCTCTCTTCCCAATATTCATCAATGTCTTTCTAAGCTGTACATCTAACCCTATCGACTCATACGCTGATGATTCCACCTTTAACCTTTCCATTCGGTTCCCACAACGTCTGTCTCAGCAGTTACTTCAACAAACAAAGGATGAAGTTATGGCACACCTAATGTCTGACTTGGCCTTAATCTCTGACTAGGGTAAAAATAATCTTGTTAATGCATCAAAGACTCAGTTCCTACACCTATCAACTCGACAAAATCTTCCACAGGTGTACCCACTAATATTTGATAATATGCAGCACAATCCTGTATCATCCTTAAACATAATTGGGGTTTCATTCTCTCGGGATGTAGCTTGGAAAGATCATATTACATCACTTGTAAAATCTGCTTCCAAGAGATTAGGTGTGCTAAGCCGACTCCGTATCTTCTTTACCCCTGCACAGTCGTTGACTTTATTCACGGGTTTTATTCGCCCCTGTGTAGAGTACAACTCTCATGCATTGGGTTGCTCCCCACATACAGCTCTTTTTAACAAGGTGGAGTCAAAGGCTTTTCGTCTCACTGATTCTCTCCTCTTATTGGCTCCCTTCAACCTCTGCCTCTTCGCCGCACTGTTGCATCTTTATCTCTTTTCTGTCGCTACTTAAATGGTCACTGCTCCTCTGAAGTGTCTGGTTGCAACCCTCCACCGCTACGACGGGTTCGTAGCACCCGTTTAGCAAAAACTCTCATCCTTATTCTGTCCACCTCTATAATGCAAGAGCAAACCGTTACTCCTAGTCCTTCATTTATGCAACAGTTCAACTCTGGAACTGTCTCCCTCTGTCTGTATTTCCTACTTCCTATGATCTCTTGTCTTTCAAACGCAGTGTGTCATGGCATCTTGAAATGAACGGAACTTGAATTTGGCTTTCTGTTGTATTCTCTTGCTAATTTCTTGGAAGGAACGGTTTGCGCGATCCTGTCCTTTAGTTCCTTCTTCCTTGCATAAAGAAAAAAAAAGTTTTTGGTATTCACAGCTTTTACTGATACACAACTGATCAAGTCCAGTGCAGTCTTGCTTTGTCTGTCATTGCCCTCTCCATCGACGCAAAGCGTTATGAAATTATTTTATTTAGGCACTTCATCTGAATCAAATTTCGGACAAATCTCCAGGTTTCCTGTCCTCGTTTTTTATGCCAAACAAATATGACCCTTAATTCTACAGCACACACACACACACACACACACACACACACACACACACACACACACACACACACACACACACACACACACACACACACACACTCAAGCTTCTCTATTTTTCATTCACAACTTCCTCTTTACCATTACCACCCATTCTAGAATACTTTGTTCCCTCCCCGTTTTCATCACTTCTGTTATCCTTGTTATACCCATTACAGGCAGGGCAAATGTCACTATCTTTTACCACCAGTATTCAAAGTTATCCCATAAACCCAAAACCACCTCTCACTCCCAACCATCACTAGCCATTCCCAACCCTCAGCATCTCTCTTCAACCCCGACAGCAAAAGCCACGGTAAATTCCTATCTATACCACCCTTCATTACTTTTCAGCAGCAACAAAGCATCACCATCACCACTCACAAGCACAATTAACAAGAACAGCATTATCACTAGTCATCATTACCATCACCACTTACTATTACCTCTTGTAACTACCCGTCATTTCATCTCACAACACCCCATCAATACCTTTCACCATCTTTCCCCAGCTCTGCTAACACCACCACGCTCCATTATCATCTTTTACTACCACTTATCACCACACCCCACACCAACTCTCACCATCTTTGCCCAGCACCTGCTTTACCAACAACACCACATCGCTGTCATACTTTTCATACAAGGTGGTTCTCACTAATACTGAAGAAGTGTCTGGTGGTGGGAGCTTAGCGAGGCCAGGTAACTGCGGCGAACCTTGGCGATGGAGTCTCACTCGATTAGGGGGGTCGCTGGAAGTCAAGTCACATAGGGACCTAATGGCCTGAGTCTCGCTCTCGTAACGTCACGGGAGCAGGTGAAAGGTGTCCAACTATACGCTCTTTCTTCTTTGCTTGCCGTATACCTATGCAGCAGCTATCAGTTTTACATAGTTGTCATCCACTGGTAGCGCTGGTCTGTTTCACATGATATCGCTACTTTCTGGTGTAAGCAGAAATTACTGTAACTTTTAAATACACACGTTAGTTTTATAATGTAATATTATACAAATTCTATAATCACCTGAGGATATTAGTACATGGAATGAAAACACACACACACACACACACACACACACACACACACACACACAAAATGACAAGTGCTAATACCGCACGTGTATATGTGTACGCATATGCGCCTGTATCATCAGTAATCCTATACATACGTGATGCATTACATTTCCAGCTAATACCACGGTGTCCGGATATATATATATATATATATATATATATATATATATATATATATATATATATATATATATATATATATATATATATATATATATATATATATATAATCGTCGGTCAAGCACTAAGTGCTGGAAGCATTAATTCTGGTCAGTTACCTTCTATATTATTGCTGCATAAATTTACCATTTAATTCGTTGTGATATATTTAGGAAGATGCCATTAAATTGTAACTCATTCAGGCCATACAAAGAGAAATTAATATCAATGGACAGCTTGTTTATAACACTTTTTATTACTAATAAAAGAAATTATTCCTTTAAAAGCTTAGAGTGTTCTGGTGTTAGAGCAGACTGACATTGAATTTAGTTGGCCATTTCAAGCCTCCTCTGTCTAGAATCTGAAAGCAGTCACATAATTGTTCATATATATTGGCATCAAGATTCTTGTCAATGTAGAGGCGAAATGTAAAGTTACGATTCCAAGTTCTTTTACTTCTGAAAGACAGAGTTGTAGAAAGGCCATCGGAACCGATAAACCGATGTTGGTATCGCATCACACACACACACACACACACACACACACACACACACACACACACACACATACATACATATATACATACATACTACTGAGCTGTAATATCCATTCCCCTGGCCTTATCTCAGCCTGCTTACTACGGGGGTAGAGAAACTAAGGATCGTGACCGCACGTACTGAACACAGTAGATTTTCAAAACTGGGTGAGCAATATAAGCTGAAAGACAGGTTAGCACACTGACAACCTGAAGGAATATAATTATGTTCATCAAGCAGATCTGGCAGAGGAATAATTCACCCAGTTTTGTGACGTCATTACGGGGACGATCGCTCAGGCACAGGCCTTGTGTTTGAGGAGGCCTTGTAGTGGCAGAGTAACCGCTGGTTATGGTAATTAAAGTTAGGTAAGAGAAACTTAACTTGGTTCAGGCAAAGTGCGAGATAACCCGTGCACAGGTGGACTAGGCTAACATATTGTTGACTGAGGGGATTTGCGAGGACATGTGATCGAATGTTTTTCATGAGAATCTAGTTCACATTTATTGTATTAGTTCCTTGATTTCTTTATTATTTTCAGAACTATTTAATAAGTGGTTATAAGGAAGAAATACTTGTATGATGGTAAAGATGCATTGTCTAAGATAAGTGTTGTTTATACTAAATTGTCTTTTCGTTTATAATGTTGTCAATTGTGTGTTATAATTAGAAGTCATTGTGCTTTACATTAGATATCTGAATACAATTATTGGATCTCTCGCAACCAGCAATTTTGTAGGGTTGCGCACCTTTTGTCCTCTGCCTACTTGTATGACGGTATGACGGTAAAGATGCATTGTCTAAGATAAGTGTTGTTTATACTAAAGTGGTTTTTCATTTTTGTGTTATAAATAGAAATCATTGTGCTTTACATTAGATATCTGAATACAATAATTCCATCTCTGGTAACCAGCAGTTTTGTAGGGCTGTGCACCTTTTGTCCTCTGCCTATATAATTACCTCCGCCAAGGAGGTTATGTTTTCACTCCTGTCCTTTTGTTTGTTGGTTGGTTGGTTTGTGAGCAGGATTTCACAAAAAAATACTGGACGGATTTACCCAAAACTTGGTAGAAGAATGGGCCTTGGCCCAGAATAGACTCCCGTATAAATGTGCGAATCCAGGATTTTTTTTCACATTCTTTAACATTGCAAAATAAGGCGTTTTTCGACGTTTTCGTAAATTTTTCAGTGAATATGGCATGGATCTTGATGAAAAAAAATCACGCATATTTAGGATGTTGGTATCTACGAATTTGTACAGTTTGGCGAGGATCTATATAAAATTCAGGATCTAGCTGATTTAAATATGCTTTTATCCGGGGGTAATCTTTTTCCATATTGGATTAGACTTGATTGAATTAAAAGGAACTGCATGTTGGGCCTTGGCAGAGGTATGCGCTCTAGTGAGTCCAATTCTAGTTAGAAGCTGTGTTGGGTCGTACTTTTTTTTTTTTTTATTATAAAGTTTAACCAAATCCCAAGTTAAAATTAATGTTCAGTCTTGGATAGAGGTTCCCAAACATTATGTACTCTTATACGTATGGCTTAGGTAGTATATTAATTTTCCCGAGGCAAGATTTTGAGATATTTTATTCTGTCAACCATTAATTGCAGAGCGTATCTGGAGGTACTGCAGGACGAATTAATAGAATTTCGAAATGACACATTTGCTCTAGAACAGTTGGAGAAAAAAGCCTATTTGAATTAAGGACAGGATAGGACGCAACAACTTACTGGCTGTTTGCGTGTGTCCGTTAGTCGTGTTTACCTGTCCTTACAAAGCAGAGGTTTTCAAGTTGGGTACCAGACTCAAAAAGTGTAATCTATTGCATATGAAAGATAATGTCTTTTCTACCCTCACTGATTCTCACCCAGCGATAACCTAACTGGTAGCAAAAATACAGTTTCAGCAGTAATACTGAATTTCCAGTTCAGTTTCTGAGTATCACTTTACTTGCGTGGAGCTCACTTCTATGATAACCTATCACAGTTGTTAAAAGCTTATACCGAATATGCAGATTCGAGGAAAGTTGCTTTGTTTCTTCAAAGGAAGATGCAGACTGGGTCAACGGACGTTATCATATTTTGACTGGGGTCCACAGAACGGAACCGATTGGGATCTACTGTTCTAGTGTGAAACACATATGCTGCAGACATTATATAAAACAATCTTCTACATTAAGTACAGGCTTGAGGTGGACAACAAGTTTCCCCCAGCCCCTTCGGTTATATGCCACTTTATGGACTACATTCTTCCTCCATTGCGTACTGTCACTGTACCCGTCAGAGCCTTCCAGTTCACTAGGACCCGCCTCCTTTAGGTTATATCAAACTCCTAAATGGGCTGCTTTAAGAAAAGAATGACACTTCGGTTTATATGCAGACTGAAAGATGAAGGGGATTCATAGCTTATAGCCAGTATATTTATAATATGCACTACACGAACACTTTTGCAGCTCAGCTACTACTTTAATCCACTGCATTTTTAGTGTGAACGTATATTATCTTTCTATAATATCGGAACCAGCATTTTATGAAAATATGTGTTGAATTCACTTCCATTCATAGTGGAAGTTATTTGAATCCCCCAAGGTAGTCCTGGTGAGGACAAGTTGTTGATAAGTAATATTTCTCTTTCTAAATGATCATGTTCCCATCAGATATCTCACAAATCATTCCTCTCAGTATCAGTATCTTCATTCAAGAGCGTCGTATCTGGATTTCAAGTTAAATCAACTTACAGCGCTCCACCATTATCTGTACATAAATACAATACGAATTTCTGTTGATATGACCGATAATGCTGATACAGGATTTCACCTGTAATGCTGAGGATAAGCGTTCTGTCTGTGAACGACATGCACTTGTTAAATGCAGATCTCTGTCTGTCTGTCTGTCTGTCTGTCTGTCTGTCTGTCTCTCTCTCTCTCTCTCTCTCTCTCTCTCTCTCTCTCTCTCTCTCTCTCTCTCTCTCGTTTAATTCGAGAATGATAACGTCTACATTACACACTGCCCATTTACTAAGCCAAAAGTAGGTTTATGCATAGAGACATGAAGGTCCGATACTGTGTTTTATAGGCAATACATCACACCCTCCCTTGCTGAAATTATCCCTTTTCAGGAACACTCTGAACATCTGCGAGTATCAAACGAACTGAGGGTACATTCACCCGCTACAGACACCACACGCACAGTTCACGGACTTTCCACTTCCCAACAGAGAAATTAGCATATGATATGGGTCTCAGGTAAACAGGCTTAATACTACAGAACAAAGTCAGTTAGCACTAGGTGAGATGTGAATCTGTGTTTCTGGTTTGCTTCAGTTATTTTACAATGGTTAGCTAGATAATTATTTCTTCATTGTCCTCTTATACAATAATCATAGCCTTAAAATTCTTGAATCGGTCATATTGTCCTCCGATTTTCCTTGAATTACGTTTAAACTTGCTATTCTCATTAAATTCATGCAATTTACCCTAACCATTGCGGGTTGATCCAGTCAACCCTCCAGAACCTTCTTCTCATCAGAGGCTGTAAATGGTGAATAAAGTTGGGCACCTGGCTTGAAATTTCGGGTGAAAGCTTTTACACCGTGATAAAGGCCAAATTACTATCAGATAAATGTGACAACCGCCCTTTGCTGGTGGTCCTTATAGCAGGAGGGAGGGAGGAAATTATGGCACTAGAAGAGTGTAATGGTACGCAGAAGTAAAACAAGAACTAAAATATGAATGGTTGAGGCCCTTGAGGCAGACTAACGTGGGGATTTCTATCTATCTATCTATTGCCATAGGCCTTAATCCCTTAAGGGGTGGCCACAAACAAATCGACTCCATGTCGTCCTGTCCCCCGCCATTTCACTGCCCTGCTCCCAGCTCACACCCCCCTCTCTTATATAACTCTCCACTCCATCCCTCCATTTCATCCTTGGCTTCCCCCTCCCTCTCCCCCCTTCCACCTCACTCACATACACTCTTCTCGTCAGTCTCTCACTCTCCATCCTCTGCATGTGGCCAAACCACCTTTGTGTGTTTCTCCTAACGTTTCCTATCATATCCACATCCACACCACAATGCTCATTCACTTCCTCATTTGTCAGTCTGTCTATCCATATGACTCCACATGCTCCTATCAAATAACTCATTTCCTCTGCTCTCTCTCCCAACTCCTGTCTATCCAACAAAGACCAGGCTTCACTTCCATACGTTAGAGATGGTATCACAGTACTGTTATGGAGTAAGTTTTTCACTTCCATGCTCACTTCCCTGTTCCTTATCACTGCTTTCAAGGAACCAGCAACCTTTCTTCCTTATTGTACACTTTCGAGCACTTCAGTCTCTAACTTCCGTCCTTACTCATCGCATTACCCAAGTACTTAAATACACTCACATTTTCCATTTCCTTCCCATTCAACCTCACTGTACATTCACTGACTTAACTTCTCTCGAAGACTATAACTTTATTCTTCTCTATATTCACCTTTAGATTCCATTTCCTACACACTCTCCCAAACTCATCCACCAAGCCTTGCAGCTCCCCTTCGTCTTCACTTAACAGCACAGTATCATCTGCAATCAACAGTACATGGAGTTTCCAAACACTGTCCTCACTCATTAGGACTGCTGCAACATCCACTGGCCTACCTTATAGACTATCTCTATTATAACCCCACCCAGATACAGACTGAACAACTACGGAGACATGACACATCCCTGTTTCAATCCAACCTTCAAGTAGAAAAATTCACTCATTTCACTACCCACACGTACTGCAGCCTTAGCACCATCATAAATATAAACTCTTCACGGCATTCAACAACTTCCCATCTACTCTGTATATTCTTAATACTTTCCACAATTCTTGTCTATCCACTACGTCATATGCCTTCTCCAAATCCATCAAGGCCGCATAAAGCTTCTTTCCCTTCTCTAGATACTTTTCGACTAAAGATCTATGAATGAATATCTGATTTTCACAACCTCTCCCCTTCCTAAAGCCTCCCTGTTCTTCTCCAACTAATTCCTCTGTTATTTCCCTAACTCTGTCAGTAAGTATCTTACCATATACTTTTCTTATTACACTAAGAAGATGAATGCCCCTATGATTACCACACACTTCCTTTCCCCCTTTGCCTTTGAACAGGGGAATAATTATACTCGACATCCAATCCTCGGGGACTCTATCTTCCTTCCAGGCCAATCCGCACATCTTCCATCCATTCTACTACTATCTCTCCCCCATGCTTCAGCATTTCACCACACACTCCATCATCTCCTGGGGCTTTCCCCATTTTGACTTTCTTCATTGCTTCCATAACTTCCATCCTACTGATTTCTTCCTCTCTTCTCACATCCCTCCTTCTCCTAGGCATTCCTCAGCCATTTATACTTGCATTACTTTCACTCTCTATGTCCAACAATTCCTATAAATGTTTTCTCCATCTGCCCACTTTCTCTCCCTTCTCTAGTAATCTACCATTTTTATCTTTCACTCCCCGACTAACTTCTTTGACACACTTTCTATCTCTCTTTACCTCTTTCCAGAACATTTTCTTACATTCCCTTCATTTTACACTCAAAGTCCTTCCAAATTCCTCATCCACCCCCTTCTTACTCTCTTACTAACCTTTTCACCTCTCTCTTCCTCTCTAAATGTAATTCTTTCTTCTGTCTCTCAACTTCTTCCACGCCCCTGTTTCTCATCCACTCACTATATGTTTTCTTCTTTTGTGCCACAGCCTGTCTCACCTCTTCATTTCACCATGCTGTTCCCTACACCCCCTTTCGTCTTCTCTTCACCCCACACACCACCTCACACGCTGCACACATTACTTCTGTGAATATCTTGCACACACCTCCCATGTCCCCCATCTGCTCCAGTCCATATTTATCCAATCACTCCTCCACTCCTCTCTTATAATCTGCCTTTTTTTTTTTTTTCCCATCCTCTTGTAACCTTTCCACCCTCTTTGCATGAACTACTTCCTCCTGTCCTTCCCTTCTTCTATTTCTCCATTTCATTTGGACCTTGATTTTCACCATCACCAATTGGTGGTCAGAAAGTTCACTACCCCAGTCTCTGTATGCTCTTGCATTCACTACACACCTTGTCATCCTATCATCCACACACACATAATCAGACATTGCCTGCTGTTCATTCAGTTCACCTTCCAACCTCCTCATCACTCGCCACGTATACCTATGGATGATTTTGTGCCTCCTCCTGGCACGAATGTCCACTAAAGCACTATCATTCTCATCCACCTCTGCAGACACACCCCATTCACAAACTACTCCAGCCACTTTCACATTCCCTACTTTTCCAATCGTATCTCCAGTCAAAAATACTCTCTCATTCCTTTCAAACTTTTCCATGCACGCATCCACATTTGTCCAGAACTCTTCTCTCACGCTTTTTGCACGATCTTGCATTGGCGCATACGCTCACACGGTCGCCCACATTTGTAGTCCAACTTTCAAACTTACCCGCACAATCCTTGTGAGCCAACTGATCCTTACTCTTTTATATTCTCCTTCCAACTGTTACTCATAACAAAACACACCCCTACACTTCTTCTTTTGCCCACTCATTCTTCCCTACTCCCGCGCATATACCCCATCCATACTCCCATTCTCTCACACTCTCATCTTTCCATTTCGTTTCAGTTAATCTACATATATCCACTTTTGCACCCTCAAGCACATTAACAATCTCTCTCTCTTCCACCTCATCATTTGCACCCCTTGCATTCCATGTCACAGTCCGTACCTTGTCCTTTGTTCGGTCCTTATTCGTCACCTGCTGGTCAGTCATGGTCCAAGGCTTCTTGTTCATATTTTTCGTTAAATGTTTTCTCGGAAGGGGCACTAACCCTCCGTCAACCCACTTGCTGTCATGTAGGGGACATGTGTTGGTTGGTTATAAAATTACCACCCAGCGTTGTAAATCCTTTCCTGGTCTACAGGAATAATTTGACTTGCCACTCAGTGTAGAATTACCCCCAAAACGAAGCACTCCAACACTAAGTTGATGGATGATGGGCCCCCCCACCTATCACACGAGGGGATTTGTATGAATGAAATGCAAGGTTACGTGGGACAACAATAAGACAAAGTACGATGCAGAAAATGGTTCGGTGAGTGAGCTAAGGAGGATACAGATAAAGAATAACTGGATGACCATACATAGTGAATACACGGGATTATCTTAATCATTGGTAGATAAAAGGAGACGTATGACAGGTGCCATTCTAAGGGATAAAATGTAAAAATGGTAGCCTTAATTCCCTGCATTACTTTGAAACTACAGAAGATTAGGCCGACGTTGCTGGAGTGGTGAGAAATATGTGCTGTGTAAAATATAAAACAGAAGAATGGCTAAGAGAATACATTACGAAAAAAAAAAACCGAGTGAAGTGTAATCAGTTGAAGTGGTGAAGTAAAACAATAATATGATAACACTGAAATAAAAAAAAAAATTGTACGATATATATAGGGAACGTCCAAGGAAGTAGAATAAAAACTATTGAGATGGTGAGAAATTAAAACAACACAGAGGCGGTATGGAAGAAAACAGTGGTACGCTGAAGGTGGTGGTGAGGCATGAAAGAGAGTTGAAGGACACTTACAATTTGGCGCGTGATTTACGTTTTTGTATTACTATATCCTCGTGGCAAGAGTAAACTCAAGGGTTTACGTCCCCGTTGAAAGAGTAATGCTGAGGTTTTACATCCTCGTGGATAGAGTAAAGTTAAGGTTTTACAACACCGTGGAAAGAGTAAACTTAAGGCTTTACATCCCCGTAGAAAAAGTAAAGTTAAAGTTTTATCGTAACCCTTCACACTCTCCTTCGCGCCAATGGTTAGCCACTGACAAATTATGAAAGCACTTGGGCAGGGCCTTTTACCATAGTTATAGTCGGCAGGGAATATTGACCAAGGATTAGCCTTAACGTCGGGCCACCATCTTCTCTCTTCGAGATATGCTAAGACTTTATGTTGAATTATAAGGTTATCATCCTCTTCCAGCCTATAGTTTATAGATTTTTACCTTCGGTCTCAATGGACATTATACCTTTTACCATATGCCCAAATGAGTTTAATTCAGGATGGTTTTGGCAAGGCATTTTGAATTTTGGCTGAGTAAACATAGGTTCTGAATGGTAGGCATCCATGCTGCCCTGGATGAGCGTTTTTCAGCTGATGGCTCCTTCTCAATTTTCAATCTTTTGCAGCATTTTAATTCTCTAAGCCCAAAAGACCTTTCTCAGCACCTGTATGGGACTTGTTACTCCTTTCTTTACAGGGGGGAGGCGAATTATTAAACAATCCACTTACATCACTGTCATTTTCTACAAATCAAGAGAATACTCTTGAGTTGGATTTTTCTTATGTCTAAAATTCTTTCTTTCTTCCTTCTGAAATAGCATATAGTATTATCATCTGCATTATACCTAAAAAAGGTTGAACTGATTTGTATTGTATGCGGTATTTTACTACTTACGTAAATGCTCAGGACCTGCTGTCATTATGCCAATATCTGAAAGCGTTGATAATGCTGTGATTACACTGAAGGATATAATTTACGTCATGGTTATTAATACTGCGACTTGTGATATAATCTGTCACTATCACACCTTAGTGAAAGTGTTTTAAAAATCAGAGTGGTACCCTACCTCGTCAGTATTTTATCATAAAACAGTGCCAATCAGTATGGATATCATGTCCTGAGAATCCTCAACATGCACCGTAAATGTATAGTGCAAAATTTAACACAAATCTAGGAAAAAGTGGCTTAAGAATCCTGCACACAGGTCACGGCAAGCTTACCAGATGCAGTTCCCTAGGTGGCAGTCTCCAATCTACCTTCCTCTTTAGTTTTCATCTTAAAATACCTCTACTCTGTAATCGGAATCCCTTACTTCAGAATCCCCAGGTATTAGCCATCACTGGCTGAACACAGTGTGAAAATTAACACCAAATGCTGAATAAAATTAAATACTTCTTTAACGTACTGGGCCGTTCAGGCACGGCGTGGCGTCTCACTGGAGAGTGTTTCAGACAAGATGATGGGATCCGTTCTCTTTTCATGCAACAGTCCAGGGAAAATTTTGATACAGTACACAGTAATATTATATCCCTGTCGTCGGTTTAGAATGAATTTTGAAATTTTTAGAATTATAACTATAAATGAATTTACTGATTATTTGTTAATCTAAAAATCGAGACTCTTCTTTTTTTTTTTTTTTTTGTAACTGGAAACAAGGCAGAGAAAATGAAATACCATAAACAAATAAATAAATAAATAAACTGCAAATTGGCTGTGGATTTACCTGAATTCTAAGGCTGCTTCTGCCCGAAAAATGTTTCTTCGTCTGTCCTCCTCTGCCCCCCGACTTCCAAGGCTAAGATCTGCTGATAGGGGTTATCCCTTCCAAGTTATGGTCTGTGCTGTTCTTTATCTAATTACTCTTTAAAATTCCTTCTACATGTCCAAACCGCCTTGATTTTTTTTAATTCTCTTAATTCTGTCATTCAGAATTATATTACACATTAGTATCGTAACTCTCTTGTTAAAATGCTCAGTTCTATGAAAATCTGCTACTCACCTTTCACCACCATCGAACATCGCATTTCGCAGCAAGAAGTATATACAGTAATTTTCTTGTAAAACACAGTTAGTATCTTAAATTCTGTACCTCACAGTTAATCTGCTTTCTGCACTGGAGTACCCTCTATGCATTTTTCCACTGGAGCCAATATCAGCGCAGTATTGATTCAAATCACCATTAGTAATTTCCTCCAGCCTTGGATGAATCACATCTTTCTTGCACGACGCACAGATATAACTGATTGTATCTAGCAGCCTGCCATTTAAGTTACAACAATTGTACACATAACTTACACTGACAGCAGACAAAATGAATTATTACTATCAATATCTTTCCTTCATTTGCCACAAAGCCACTTAGCATTCTCCACCAACGTGCTTTTATCCACTTCATTAACCATAGCCATGGACTTTCCTACAGAACTTCCAAAACTCTTGACTGCATACCATTCTACCACTTCCGAATTTTCTTCACACTGATCTGGCTATCCATTTAGTATCGCATCATACTGGATACCACATCCCCAGCAAAGATGTACTGAAGAATAACTGAATCCCATGACCCCTAATTATCCTCAACTTATACTTTCTCCCGTGTTCTTTAACCATCACATATCACTTATTACCACGCATATCAGCCACTCTTTCATTGTCAGTTTTCTTATTATCTGGTTGATGCTCTGGCCACCCAGTGTTGTGCTATTTCCAGACATACAAAAACGGAGAAAAGCCGTTTATGCTTTTCTCTGATTAGCTTCTGCAGTTAGGTATTCATATAAAATGAATCTTGTGTACTCCACCCCAGCACAAGTCCAAATAATATCTCATAATTTCCCCGATTCCCTGATCCTGACCTCGATCCTCTTCGACAGACTTTCATTCCCTGGTTCATATCCCTATGATTAGCACGTTAAAATCCATATCCCATCTCAAAAACAAATATCGGTCAAATATTTAGACCGTCATTTGGCGCGGAGTCCTGTTTTGCGGTTACATTGATTACGATGTTTATTATCCTTCTATTTACATCGCACTGTATCTCAAACCACTTAAACAACAACCCAAGAACTACCAGCTGCACTGTATGTTTCATTTCATCTATCCTTCCTTCACAGCTTCATACTGAATCAGAGGAACTGGATTTTGAGCTGGTAATGGTGGATGCAAGATCATACTGTTCGAGACAAAGTTCACATTTAGTAGTCGCTGTAATAGTCCCTGTAGGTACAACTAAGATTTAGAAACGTTTCCTTCCCGGGACCAAATTCATCAGCTTACTGCTACATTTTTTCAATACAAGGAAGAAGGAACCATTTGCTAGAAGCCTGCAAGCTGTTCCCACCAAGGAGAAGAATGAGAGTACAATACGAGATCTGTTTATTTCAGTATGACTGGAAACGGTGCGTTTAAAATTAGACTGCAGGTCATAGGCACTGGCAAATACAAACGAAGGAAGACCAAGTCACTATATTCACATGGGCCCCACCAAACATGGAGATAGTAAGCAGTTTAGTAAGAAGTTGGGATAATAATGACTCTAGCTACCATCATTACCAGAATGGCGGTGGTGAGCACGCTGATGAGTCTGGACAAATGGGGCAACGTTCCCTTCAATTGTGTCTGTATGGCGAATATCTGCACTTTGAACAGCTACATTTCTCTGTCTTTCACTTATTCTCTTTCATTCATAATCCACTGGGTATATTTTTATTATTATAACTTGAGTTTTGTATAGTAATTTTCAACATATCCCATTTATTATGTCATCGGGTATATTTCTGTTATTATAATTAGACATTTGTATTTTAATGTTCATCTTTTCATTTATCACTTATGCTGTTCAGGCTACAACATTGTCCTTTGAAATCTTTCAGTGGGTACAATTCCCATGAGGTGACTGAAGGCAGTTCAGTTAGGTAATGCCACAAAGAGAAGTCAGCGGGTCATTTCGCCTTAATGGTGCTGAATTTCGGTAGCCTAGTTTCAGGACCCTCCTTTTCTTGGTGGGACTGGTGGCTATGTATCGAGCAAAGGTACGCGGCACTGAGCAAGCAGGATATATGGCAGTGCATATTGGCGTTCCCCGGTATCATCAATATGTATCCCCTCCACAATATGTCTACCCCCGATGTATATATGTCCCCCCCCCAATGCATACATGCCCCCACTAAATTTGCTAGGTCAGCATGCTCTCCCACGCCTGAAGACGGCGTTTTTGCATCAGTTCGTAGCAGACAGCCGACACGGGCAGACTGTTTTACTGTGAGCTTGTAATAAACTCCTTATCTAGCTGTTTGTACACGGAGTTTCTATCACCAAAGTATTGCAAGTGACATTTGGTAGCAGCGGTGTTTCGAACCATCACATTCTGACCGCCTCCTTGGATTTTTAGTGATACAACAAGATACACGACGACTCGCATCTGCCAGCCTCGCCCCTCCTCCGTGCCTCTATACCTTGGCTGTGCTTTTCGAGTGTACCATTTTTCTCACCAGTGCTCACTTCTCCAACAACCGCACCCATACGCCTTGTTCCTGACCGCACGTGTCGCCATCGCCGGCCTACGCACCTGTTGCACCTGTTCCCAGCACCTGTTCCGGACTCATCATAGCTCCTGCCCCCACGGTGCCACTTATCACTGTCTGCCCGCTGCCTGCCCACCACCATTCTCTGCATTTGCAACTTACCAACTCTACACCTGCCTTGCGCCGACATCTGCCTCACCACCCACCACCGGCCTCCGCCGTCGCCCACATCTGGTCTGCATTACGGAGCCTCCTAAGACCGCCACTCCCTGCCGGTGATTCATCGCGGCGTCTCTTCTCCTCTCTGCCCAGCTGTCTCTCCACCGCCGCCCCGCCCCAGCCCAGCTACGCCCAGCCACCCTGCACGTCATACATCTCGACACTCCCGTTTCTACTGTGTAACTATAGTATATCTTTCCTTTCTCTAGAGATTATCCTCGATTTTCTCTACGGATTGGTTATTGTAAATATTCCATCTCATTTCCATTCCCCCGTTTTCATCTTCACCTACGTTATTTATACTCCATCTCATCCTTCGCATTTTATTTAAACCATCCATCCCCGCACCTTCATTCATATTTTCACACCTAGTGTATTCCATTCTCTCATTGTTATTTATACTTTTCCACTTATGTATCCATCTTCATCCTTTCATCTTCCATTGCCGCATTAAATGTCATACTTTCCACGTCAACCACTTACCACCAGCCCTCTCGACCCGGAAACATCACCTGCTCATACCCCGTCTGCCAACTCTAACACAATCACTCATTTACGAAGTGGCAAAGAGTACCACCGCCCTGTACCTGAGACTCCCATTTCACTTCCCGCAGAATCACTTACTACCCGTCCTACCCTCGTAAATCCAGATACCTTCCTCCTCTACTCCTGCCTCTACTCTCCCTTCTTCTTCCTCTACTCCTTCCACTGTCGTTACTTCTCCTGCCTCCCTTCATATCCCGTCTTCCTCGCCCTTAACTGCCACTACCTTCTCTTTCTCCCACACCTCTCCTGCCGCCACTTCTACACTTCCAGCCATGGCCAACCCTCCACAGTCTATCTCGCCAATGCCAATCGTCCCAAATTTACCGGCCAGGACCCAACTTGGTCTGTCTATGATTTCCTCAGAGAAGTCGAAACGGAAATAAATAATAGACAAATTACCGAGGAATCGCTCAAAGTAGCTTACCTCCTAGGTCGCTTGCATCACGGTAAATCAGACATCGGATCCGCGATCCGTGCAGGACATTTCGATAGCATTCGTACCTTTGCTGATTTTCGTACGGAACTCATCAGCCTTTGTTGCCAGCATTCAAATACCGCGTCTCTCATGGGATTCATTAATCTCCTAAACCAACTAGATGAGGACTTGAGCGTCCCAGCGCCATATGCCAAGCTCCACGAAGCTGCCGCCGCCATGAAAGCAACTAGTAGCGAGATGCTCCAATTACTGGTAGGCACGAAATGGTTAGAAGACAAGAATGGCGTTCCAATGCTTTCACTCACCAACTTTGCTGACTTAATTGGTTACCTCAGATTCCTTCACTGGCTTACTCCTAAACAGCGAGAGCTAGCCTTGGAAATCGGTTTCAATCCAGGAGATAAAATTATTCAGGTCACTAAAGCCATTCATGAAAGAACAGGTTCGAACTACACGCGTCAGGGCACCACCCAACCCTTGGCCTCCTCAGTCTGTCACACCGCCACTACCCCAGACCAATCTCGCTCCCGTCCCACCACACGCGGCAGACCTGCCACACATTGCTCTCCTACCGCAGGTCGTGATCAATCTAGCGCCTGACGGAACAGACAATCTTCGATTCTTTGCTGGTACTGTGGTCATCCTAGACATCGAGCATCCAGTTGCGACCGTACATACAGACGTCCTCACTCCCAAACCAGACAGCGTACGCCTTCCCGCTCACGTCGTCCACACTGCAAAAACCACAAATCAAGCATGACTCACACCACTGAGGAATGTCGTTACCTCAACCGCCCACAGTCAGGGGAAGCGCCGCGCCCATATCGGACCAATAACACGTAGAACCAGAAACCCAACTCCCCATCTGTCATGTAGTTCCCATAACATCCTCGGGTTTAGTCATTCTCGGAAGCAGTCATGACATACCAACGTCATTCTTCTTGGACACAGGATCTATAGTAAATCTCATCTCCGAAAATTCCTTACAAATTATTCATCGCCATCACAACCACGTCAGTTTCCTAGAACCACCAGACATTCGGCTATGAGGTGTTAACGGCTCAGAGTTTAAGGTTAAGGGAAGAGTCACCCTTGAAGTCAAACTCCACAGAGATTTGCCCCCTATCCTCATTGAATTTCATGTCACTAATGACTTGCAGTATCCCGCAGATGCCCTTATTGGTTTCTCCACCATGGCATACCATTCCATTGCATTATTACCTGCTTGTGGTAGTATAGACATTTCTGGATTCCCGGTTTACACTATGGAATGTCCCCGTCCTGTTCTTACGATCAAATCAGTCCTTCAGTTACCTCTGTCCCTATCACTACCAAAGAGTCCAGCCCAGCCCAAACCACCACTATCATCATCTGAGAATACAGAGATCATTCCTTTACAGACTGCGAGCAAGGACATAAATTCCTCAATGTCTCCTGATACATCATCTCAGCCTTCGAACATGGCTCTTACATCCTCTCCCGACAACACTATCGCTGACTCAGACATGTCTCAGTTACCTACCTCACACAGTCTGAATGATCTTCTTCAACACGCAGAGACGAAACGTGCAGTAACGAATATGTGCACAATTTTGTTACCGCATGAGTTCACCAAAGTCTCTGTTTGTGTTGCCGGTGCGAAAGGAGTGGATGTACTAACCCTACCTGAGACGTGTTGTGTGAATGGCTTGACTTATGAGTCAGTGTGGTGTACAGTCTTAGAGGACAGTTTATGCTACCTGTACTTGCTCAATGTCACAAATGCTCCACTAAAACTTAAAAGTGGTGTAAAGATTGGAGACTTCCTGGTATACCCAGCGGCCGTAAAGGTGTGCCAGGATTCCTCAATTCCTACTATTCAGACTGATGATACGCCAATCAGTGTATGAACTATCTATGGGATCTGTGCCAACGCATTCACCCGATATGCTCTCACATCTCACTTGCATAGATTTCCCAGAAAATACGCCTCAACTCCTCGACCTTCTGACCTCGTACAGAAACGTGGTTGCCTTACCCGGTGAACCGATGGGTAGAACAGACCTTGTCAAACATACGATTGAACTACTCCCAGGAACTCGGCCGATTTACATACCAGCGTATCGATTGCCTCACAGCCAGAGAAAGGAAACAGATCAAATGGTACAGAACATGTTAGACCAGGACATTATTGAACCCTCTGTCAGTCCATGGAATAGCCCACTTTTCTTAGTTCCAAAGAAGAACGGCAACCTTAGACCAGTAGTCGACTATCGTAAGGTCAATTCTGTCACCATTCCAGACCGTTTCCCGTTGCCTGTCCTCACTGATTTGCTAGAATCCCTTGGTGAAAATAACGTAGTCTTTTCATCTTTAGACCTCCTCAGCGGGTACTGGCAGGTCGAAATGGAAGAGTCCTCTCGCCCAGTCACAGCCTTTAGCACCCCTTCCGGACATTTTCAGTTTAAGAGACTCCCTTTTGGTCTGAGAAATGCTCCTTCTGTGTTCATGCGACTTATCCATTCAGTCTTCAGCGGTATGATGGGACACTCTCTTTTTGCTTACCTAGATGATATCATTGTTGTGAGTAAATCCATCCCTGATCATTTTACCAAACTCCAGCAAGTCTTTGAACGCCTCCAGCTCGCAGGCCTGAAAATCAATATCAGTAAATGTGACTTCCTGCGAAAGAAAATCAAATTCCTAGGCCATGTCGTAGATGCACAAGGCATTCATACTAATGAGGATAAAACTAAGGCGATCATTAACTTCCCAGAACCTACCACTACCGACGCTGTACGAAGTTTCCTGGGCCTCAGTGGCTATTATCGTCGCTACATCTAAAATTATGGTAGATCGCCGCTCCTCTGACCCACTTACTCAAGCAGAATGTGCCCTTTGTTTGGACTAACGACCAGTCACAGGCTTTCCAAAAGCTAAAGACAGCTCTTGTAAATGCCCCTATTCTAGCGTTCCCTGATTATACCACACCCTTCCTTCTCTGCACAGACGCCTCAGGCACTGGAATTGGTGCCGTTTTGATGCAACTCGATAAAGCATCAAGGAAGCGCGTAATAGCGTATGCTAGTCGCACCCTTACAAACGCTGAACATAACTACAGTGTCACAGATCTCGAAGCGCTAGCAGTAATCTGGTCCTTGAAACATTTCAGAGATATAGTCTATGGTTATCCAGTGCATATCCACACAGACCACCTTCCACTATGTGATTTGTTCAAGAATCGCAACCTAACAGGTAGACTAGCTAGATGGTCTATCATCATCCAGGACTTTAATCCCACTTTTCAATATGTACCAGGGAAGTTGAATGTAGTCGCAGACGCACTCTCACGTCACGTAGCAGCAGCTATAACATCACTGGAGCCTGAAGTAACTGAAAATACTACACTAACGTCAGAAGTTGTTCGAAACTTTCAACGCCAAGACCCCATGTGGTCCAAAGTCATTTATTTCCTAGAATCTGGCGATGCCTCGACCTTACCTACTCTGCCAGTATCACTAGATGAGTTCATGCTAGATGATGATCTCTTGTACAGGAAAACACTGCTAACAGGCAAAGATATGCCCAGTCGCGAAGTACGCCAACTTGTTGTCCCCACTGCCCTGATACCAAAGGTTCTTCATATTGTTCATAATACTCCTCAAGCTTCCCATCCAGGTAAAGACCAATGCTTGCGCCAAGCACGTCTCAAATACTATTGGCCAACCATGTGCCACGATATCAATGCCCACTGTGACTCTTGCCTCTCCTGCCACCGCCACAAAGGATCAACCGGCTTACCAGCACCTCTCTTACAATACCCAATCCCATCACGACCATGGGAAACTGTCTCAATCGATCTCTTAAAACTCCCTCTCACAGAATCTGGCGCTGAGTACTTGTTCGTAGCAGTCGACCACTTCTCCCGCTACTGTGTCCTCGTACCCCTCTCCGACAAGACCGCGAAGAGCGTTGCACGTGCCCTTGTAGATCACGTAATTTGCCCGTTCAGTACCCCTCATACCATTCTTACTGACAACGGTACAGAGTTCAACAATAGCCTTCTCGATGAGATCTGTCGCCACTTTCATATCAGTAAGTGCAATGTCGTGCCTAACCATCCGGCTTCCAATGGCCTTGTAGAACGCCACAACCGAAAAATCTTAGAGTGCCTCAGACATCTAGGCTCCCATCGTTCGTCCTGGGATGACTGGATTCCCCAAGTGGCATCCTCCATCAATAGTTCCATCAATGCATCCATTGCTGAATCTCCCTTCTTCGTCCTTTTTGGCTTTGACAAGGACCTCCCATACTCTCTCTTATCCTCAAAGCCAGAACCCATCTACAACACGGATGATTATGTTAAACTAAAATTGGCCAACTTCCAGACAATCCACCAGTATGTCCAATCCACTTTGGCTTCCTCTCAGGAGGACATGCTGCAGCGCCAACATAAGTCCGCCTCTCCTATCACTATCAGTGTAGGCGATCTTGTCTTTGCTCATTCCCGTACGCGTTCCTCTAAGTTGGATGCCAAATTTACAGGGCCCTACCGCGTCCTTACTCAACAAGGCAACAAATTTCACCTCCAGGACCTGTCCACTAGGGACACCAGATGGGTCCACGTCGATGACTTAAAGCGAGCACCCCGTGGCCTCGTGTTGGAAGAGTCACTTACACAACCTCCTGCCCCCTCTTCCCCTCCTCCCATCCTTCAGTTTACCTTGTCTCCACCTATCCCTCAGTCTCCTTCATCTCCATCTCCACCTGCTCATTCATCAACCAATCAATATCGGTCCAAACTGCGCTCTGCCCATCAACCTCTTCACGACCTCCCCCATTAACTCTACCCTGATTTTCTAGGTACGATGTTAGCGATCTCCCTGCTGGCAGTGCTGACCCTCCTGGGGTCTGGGTCAGGTCAGGACGATGGTGGAGTACGTCCCGGGGCCTTGGTCGGCTCAGGAGGCGCGGTCTCCTTGCGCTACGATCTTGCGCCCCTGGCCGACGTAGCCATTGCCCTACCTGCCTACGCACACCAGCTCCACGGAATCAGAAACCATCTCACGGCCCTCATGGGGACACACAACCCAAATGAGTATCTCTATAACCTTTTCCTCCCACTCTCCTGGCAATTGCAATACATAAGTCACAGATTCACTGAAACCCAACTCCATGACGTCACGTCCACTCTACACCATTTCACCGATATCTTACAACGCCACCTTTCAGATCTCAACGTTATCTCTCAGTTCTTCTACCTCAAACTCAACATGGATAATCTCCAACTGGCCGTTGACTCTCTCCTGTCTCAAGTCTCTACCTTGGTTCGTATCCTGGTCGATGCTATCAATGGCCGTGTCACTGCCGACTTAGTACCTGTCTCAGCTCTCCGTTCTGTCCTGGAATGGGCTCACTCCACGTTCGGTCTCTCCCCAGTCCTCCCTTACTCCTCCCTTGAATATTATTATCCTGTTCTCGAAGCCACTCTTCTCACCACATACGTCGTCGTCCATATTCCTCTCCGTTCTGCCATAACCTTTAACCTTTTCCACATCATTCCCTTCCCTTTCCGCCTCAACAACTCCTTGCTACAGGTATCTGTTCCTTCAGAATATTTCCTCCTCTCCCATGATCATCATTCCGTTCCCTTCCTTTCTTCCACAGACTCCAGCAATGTTCCTCCCTTACTCCAACCTCTCGTCTCTGTGCTGCCCACCTTTTCACTATCTTCCCTAGTAGTGCTACACCCTGTGAGTCTGCTTTAGTTCGCAACCATTCCATCTACTCAGCCTGTTCTTTTGTCCCAGCTCCTGACCTCCCGGTCCACCATGCTCACCTCAACCATGTCCAGTATTTCTTCTTTGCTGTTCCCATCTCTGTCACAATCATGTGTCACAATCATGTGTCCTGGTTCTTCCGTTCGCTCCGTCCCCGGTAGTGGTCTCTCCAAAGCCCCTGACTATTGTACCATCCAATCAGAGTCCGTCATCACTTACGCCACTCGCTATCACCAAGCTGTTCGTAAACACTCCTATGACATCTTTCAACCAATCGACATGCCTTCAACCCTACCATCTGCCAACATTACCATCACCTCCCCTCACTTGCGCATGCTCACCTTCCTCAATGACAGTGATTTCATTATGGATCAATTTTCTCTGGCCTTCAGCCGTTCATGGGTTCATCCAACAGTTGTGTTTCCCCCTGTGGTTATCGCTTTCATAGGTTTTCTACTCATCATCTGTGCAGTGCACTGTTGTGTCAGAAAAATGGAATGTCGACTCCAGGAAATCAGAGTTGCTACAGGCATAGTACGCCCTACACACGACGTAGAAACTCCCCGTACTTAGTGCTCTCACATTCCGTGACTACCATTGCCATCTAACAATTACCCAAACTGTGAACAGCACTCTGCCTACTAGAAAATGATGGTATTTCTTTCATGCATTACTGAGTGACAGTGTATCCTACAGAAAATACAAAAAAAAAAAAAAATGAAGGAAGAACAACAATAGAACTCTCATATCTCCTCCTTGTTTATCATGTATCAACCTATTATTGTGTAATTCCCATTATGTTTATATATACCTTCGACCCTTATTGGATTTGTACCTATTAATCCTTGTATATCTCATCTGTATATATCGTTCTAATTCCCTCCCCTCAACATGGCCATGTCTCCCCTACTGCCCCTGTATCATACTTATCCCTTGTACAAACCTCCCGGTCCTGCCTTACTCCTATAATCAAACATCGTTTAACTCCCGGTGTCAGGAGACACCGTCTCAGCTACCCGGGGGAGTAGTGTACCCCCTCCACAATATGTCTACCCCCGATGTATATATGTCCCCCCCCAATGCATACATGCCCCCACTAAATTTGCTAGGTCAGCATGCTCTCCCACGCCTGAAGACGGCGTTATTGCATCAGTTCTTAGCAGACAGCCGACACGGGCAGACTGTTTTACTGTGAGCTTGTAATAAACTCCTTATCTAGCTGTTTGTACACGGAGTTTCTATCACCAAAGTATTGCAAGTTACAAATATCAGCCATCACCACCCCCACCATCGCTATCATTTCCATCACTACCACTATAACCACAGCTATTACCTTCCAAACAACTATCATCACAGCAACTATCATCGTTATGAAGAGTGTAACTGTGAAGACGAAATACACTTTCCAAATAATTCAGTAGATTATTGACACTGGGTTCCATATACGGTACATATATATATATATATATATATATATATATATATATATATATATATATATATATATATATATATATATATATATATATATGTATATATATATATATATATATATATATATATATATATATATATATATATATATATATATATATATATAGATATATATATATAGATATAGAGTGTTGTTAAATAGGTTGGAGCCGGTGGTTGAGGGTATTCTGAGGGATGAACAGGCTGGTTTTAGAAAGGGACGTGGTTGCAATGATCAGATCTTTATAGTTAGGCAATTGATGCAGCAAGTTAATGAAATGAGAGTACCGTTAAGTCTTTGTTTTGTTGATTTTGAAAAGGCTTTTGATAGTGTTTCGAGAGAGTCTATGGGGAAGATCATGTGACATTATGGAATACCAGAGGAGTTTGTGAGGGTCATTATGAACATGCATGAGGACACATTTTGTAAAGTGATGGTTGATGGTTGTCTGAGTGATTCGTTTGAAGTCAAGTCCGGAGTAATTCAAGGTGGTGTTCTATCGCCTTTACTATTTATATTGGTCATTGATTACATTATGAAACGTGTTGGAACAGAAACCGGTGCAGGTATACTTTGGGGAGAGAACAGGAAACTTTTGGATTTAGATTAAGCAGATGATATAGTTTTGATTTGTGATGGGCCAGAAGAGATGCAGAGAGTGTTGGACTGTTTGGTGAGTGAAGGTCGCAAGGTGGGTTTGGTTATTAATTGTGGAAAAACTGAAATAATCAATATGAATATGGAAAATGCGCAGGAATGTGTAATTGGAGGTATGGTTGTAAAGCAAGTTGATAAGTTTAAATATTTAGGTACTTATTTAGCCAAGGATGGTTCTTTGAACTTTGAATTCGAGGAAAGGTTAAAGAAGGGTAATCAGGCAATAGGAATGCTTAAAAATATTTGGAATAATAACAATTTCTCTGTGCATACAAAAATCAAACTTTATAAGGTAATGGTTAGGAGTATCTTAATTTATGGACACGAGTCTTGGTACAGTACAGTGACTATGGAAAATAAATTCTTGGTGTTTGAAAATAAAGCACTTAGAAGAATATTAGGAGTTAAGTGGTGGGAAAGGATACCAAATAGTAGAATTAGAGAAATAACGGGAGTGCAGCCGATCGATGAATATGTTAGATTCTCACGATGGAAGTGGCTAGGACATGTGTATAGGAGACAGGGAATAGTACGACGCACACCGGGATGGGTGGCACCTGGTAGGAGAGGTAGAGGAAGGCCAAAAGAGACGTGGGTGAGGACAATGAGACGGGAAGCTGGAGATGAGTGTTGGGGAGATCTTGAGGAGTTAGCACAAGATAGGATGTGGTGGTGTGAGTTCATCGAGGCCCTATGCATCCCCGAGGGTGCCACAGGAAATGATTGATTGATTGATTGATATATATATATATATATATGGAGCCTCTGTGGTAGTGTGGTAGAGTGTGCATTTTCGTACACTGGAGAACGAGGGTTCACACCTTGCCAGCGTCATAAAATTTGGGAGTGTTCACCCGGCCACGTACTGCTTTGGCGGACATAATGGGTGCTGTGGTTGAACCAGTGTCGTATACTGTAAAGTATGCTTTTGCACCCAGTCGGCTTGCGTGGGCCGATTACACTTGGTTCACAGACTACACACACATCCAAAGCCATTCCAGCATTACAATCACACTTACAAGCTCTTCTCACCTTACATACTGTCTCTACCAGACAGCCCAAGCCACTTGGTAGAGATACAGAGGCTGTATTGTTCCCACTTCGGTCGAGATAGTCCGGTCTTGCAGTGGACACTCAAATATATATATTAGGCTGGTCCTTATATTGGCCCTCCAAAAATTTTTTTTTATTTTTTTCGCTCTCACCCTCCAGTTCAATACTATGTCATTAGAAAACGACGTTAACAAAATTTCATAGACATACGATGATATTTAGGGTATGCTCAAAGACGTTATATTTTTATCTATGTTGCCTTATGCGATGAATCGCTTATCTATCTATCTATCTATATACCTAGGCTGCTTCCCCCAAGGAAAGGGAGGTAGCCGAGACAGGATGACACACTCTCCATTTACTCATCCATTCAAACACATTCATTCGCATCTTAGCCCCAAAGGGGAGAACGGACAGATCCTCACCGCACCACACCGCACAAGGGTCAACTGCGCAATGCAATCAGTGACATCCGCAGCAGGGCCCGACAGCAGAACTGGTTTACCCCTGCCACATCATAACAGACCCATCCTCTTACCCGCACCTGACCTGACTAGCTGATCAGAACAAATGCGGGAGAATATCCCCTCAGGGCTGTGTCATCACTTATTCATTCACAATTTCTCTCCATTTATTTCTGTCACGCACAGCCACTCTTCCTTGCTCAACAGACATCCCTCTCGCATCCAGCGCTCTCTTCACACTGTCCATCCATCCTATTCGTGGTCTTCCTCTCAGCCTTACACCTCTCACATCAGATCTAGTTATCTTTTTCACCAATCGCTCATTATCCCTTCTCTCCATATGCCCAAACCATCGCAACACCCTCTGCTCAACTCTACCAGCCATCTCCCGAGCAACTCCAGTTCTCCTTCGCACTTCATCATTTCGTACCCGATCCATACACGTCACTCCACACATACTCCTCAGACACCTCATCTCCATTACATTCAAACTTTTCCTCTCTGCTACACCCATATTCCATGTTTCAGCCCCATATAATGCAGTCGGTACCACAACACCCTCATACAGCCTTCTCTTTACATCCATTCTAAGCGAACGACATTCAAACACTTTTTTCATTCCTCCCAGCACCTTTCCTACTTCATTTATTCTAAACTTCACTTCTGCATCTATTCTTCCATCCACAGCAACATGTGAACCTAGATATTTAAAACAATCTACCTCCTCAAGCAACTCACCATTCAAAACTATATTCATCCCCCTACCATCTATCAACCTCGTACACTTCATCACTTTACTCTTATTCTCATTTACTTTCAATTTCCTCCTTTCACACACCCTTCCAAACTCCTCTACCAACTGTCTCAATCTCTCCTCTGAATCAGTCACCAGTGCAGTATCATCTGCAAACAGCAGCTGCTTCAGATTCCACTCTCCACCATCATCATTTACCAGACTCAGACCACCTAAAACTCTTGCATTCACCTCCATTACAACACCATCCATGTAAATATTAAACAACCAAGGCGACATCACACATCCCTGTCGCAGCCCCACTCTCACGGGAAACCAATCACTCACAGCATTTCCCACTCTTACACACGCTCTACTATTTACATAAAAACTTTTCACCTCTTTTAGTAACCTACCATCAAGTCCATACAATCTTAAAACAGTCCACAAAGCCTCCCTATCAATTCTATCATACGCTTTCTCTAAATCCATAAATGCCAAAAACACATCCTTGCCTTTTGCTAAATACTTTTCACACACTTGTCTCACAGCAAACACCTGCTCCACGCATCCCCTCCCTCTCCTAAAGCCACACTGCTCATCACCAATCACTCCCTCTGTACCCTCTCTAACTCTCATAATTAACACTCTACCATACACCTTACCTACAACACTCAACAGACTTATACCCCTAAAGCTAGTACATTCATTCTTATCCCCCTTGCCTTTATACAACGGGACCACACAAGCACTTGCCCAGTCAACTGGCACCATACCTTTCTCAAAGCACAAATTCAACAATCTTACTAACCAGTCAACAATAGTCACTCCACCACCCTTCAGGCATTCCACAGCACACCCATCCATACCTGCAGCTTTCCCTGTTTTCATCTCCTTTACTGCCTTCTCCACTTCCTCCTTCGTGATCAAAGAATCATTCAACTCTCCCAACACATTTATTCCTTGCACCCTTTCATCCGCCACAATCTCAGCCACCCTTTCCTCCTCTACATTTAACAATCTTTCAAAATACTCTGCCCATCTCTTCCTTACTGCATCCATCTCAATTAACATCCTTCCATCCTCTGCTTTTACTCGTTCTTCCTTCCCAGACTCTCCCTTTCGCACCCGTTTCACCTCCTTCCAAACCATTTTCTTATTTTGTTGAAAATTCTCTGTCAGCCTCCTACCCCACCTCTCATCTGCTGCCACTTTAGCATCACGCACAGCCCTTCTCGCTCTATTCCTCTTTTCCTTATACCTCTCATATGACATCTCATCCTTCCTCTGCAGCCACACTTCATATGCACGTCTCTTCTTAGCCACAGCCATACTTACTTCCTCGCACCACCATTCACTTCCTTTTCTTACACCACCACCCACACGTCTCACACCACACACCTCTTCTGCATGCCCCACCACAGCACTCTTGAACAACTGCCATTCCTCCTCCACGCTGCCATTTTCCTGATCTTTCACTGCGTTCCACTCATCTTTCAATTTCTCCTGATACTCTATCTTTTTCTCTCTTTTATCCAACTCACTCACTTTCAAAACCTCCCTGCCACACCAAACCCTCCTAGCTCTCACCCATCTCTTACCTACTCTTAACTTTCCCTCCACCAGGTAGTGGTCAGACATATCTCCACCCTCCCCTCTCAGAACTCTCACATCCAACAATCTTCCTATTACATTCCTAGACACAACCACATAGTCCATCAAAGCTCTATCAACAACCCTTCCACCCTCCTGTCTCACCCATGTATACTTATATATATCTTTCTTCTCAAACAGCGTATTACCAATCACCATCTCTCGCTCAACACACATCGCTATCATTCGTTCCCCATTTTCATTTCTTCCAGGCACACCATGCATACCAACTACGCCTTCAACTGCTACATTTCCCACTCTAGCATTCAGATCTCCCATCATTACCACATTCACATTCGCTCCAAAACTCTGCAGACACTCATCAACATCATTCCAGAAAGACTCCCTCTCTTGTTCATCCCTTTCACTACCAGGCCCATATGCACTCACAAACACCCACAACTCAAGGTCAAATTTCGCTTTCACCCACATCAGTCTCGATGACACCTCCTTCCATTCAATCACACATTGCTTATACATTACTTTTTTTTTTTTCTTCCACAGATATATAAATAGACAGAATGGCAGGTCCGTCTCAAAAACGAAACTACTATCTATCTTCTTGAGTACTCCCAGGACTGTTTATCTGGAGCTAAATTGCCAAGTAATGGGGATATCATGAGATTCTACCTTCATCTCCTTCAGTCAACAAAAAATAAACACAAAGCTGCGCAGTGCACTATAGCTGAGGTTGAAACTTTTTGGAATAAAGCAAGAATTCCCATAAGACCAATTCAACATGCTGTAAAGCAACTAGAAATTTTGATGAAGAAATGGGAGCTTTTGAAAAAGAATAAATATCGGAAGACGGAAATACAAAAGAAGAAGGAAAAAGAGCTCAAGTCCTGCTTCAGTGACCTATTTGATATCGCTCAAGATGCCATGTTGCTACTGACAATTGAGGAAGATAAAGCATTCCTATTGGCACAAAGAGGGAAAGGCAGGAAGGGATCCATGGTTGGAATAGATACGACTCTTGCTAAGAAGGAAGAGGAAATTACAAAGAAGCAAACTCGAGAAAATATGCTTAGGAAGAGAAATGAAATGGACATGCAAGCATTAGACAGAAACGTTGTCTTGGAGTCATCTTCATCTTCAACATCTGGGGATAGTGAAGATTATGATGGAGAAGATTTCACACTCAGACTATCTCCCCAGAAGAGAGAACGGAAAAACATTCTTCATCCAGAAGTTCTTTCATCGTTGGACCGTACTAAGACAAGTGATCGTGATGCTGTCTTCACCATACCATCTGTCATCAGTGCTTCTGGTCAAAATATCAGAGACTATAACATTAACAGATCTTCAGTCCAAAGACATAGAAGGAAACATCGTGCTGATCGGGCTACTCATTTGAAAGAAAAATTTGACCCACAGACACCTCTTACTATTCACTGGGATGGAAAGCTTATGGAGGACCTGACTGGGTATGAGAAAGTTGATCGTCTTCCAATAATTGTTTCCGGATCTGGTGTAGATCAACTCCTTGCAATACCAAAGCTACCTTCTGGCACTGGACACAATATTGCAAAAGCCATGATTAATGTTGTTGATGACTGGGGGCTTCGTGATCAAATCAAAGCCCTCAGCTTCGACACCACAGCAAGCAACACCGGTAAAGTAAATGGAGCCTGTGTTCTCTTTGAGCAATACCTGAATTCTGAAGTTCTGTATTTAACATGCCGTCATCATATACATGAAATTATATTGGAAGAAGCGTTCATGGTAACAATGGGATCATCAAGTGGACCAGAGATTCAGATCTTCAAACGGTTCAGGATTTTTTGGCCAGAAATTGTAAACAGTGGCACTAGTTACAGCCCTGGCATAAGAAACAGTAAAGTTCTCCTTGCTGTGGAGACTGTGAAAGATGAAGTTATTCGTTTTTGTCTTCTGCAGTCAAATCAGGATCATCCAAGAAATGACTATATTGAGTTGCTTGAACTGACTCTTCTTTTTCTGGGTGAAGTTCCATCGAAAGGGGTCAAGTTTAGAAAACCTGGAGCAGTTCACAGAGCTCGATTCATGGCACGGCTCATCTATGCTCTGAAAATGTTCATGTTTCGAGATTTTGGATTCAAAATGTCACCCAAGGAATTGCAAGGCTTACAAGATCTTTGTATTTTTGGAGTTCAGATCTATGTGAAATCCTGGTTCCTCTCTCGTTTGCCAACAGCTGCACCACGGAATGACCTACAACTTTGCAATCTCTTGCAGCGAGCAAAACACTCCCAGGCAGGGCAGCTCTTAACAAACTTCTTGGGCAACTATGGTACTTAAGTGAATATCTAGTATCCTTTGCATTCTTTGACAGAGATTTGGGATTGGAAGATAAACGAGCAATGGTTCAGATTCTACAACTGGACGGGCAGAAGAACTCGCAAAAAAGAATTCAAGTGGCTGAGAAAGACATGCAAACCAAGAAACTCTCTGATTTTGTGTCTGCCAAATCGAAGGTCTTCTTCACTTCTCTGGGAATTGAAGCCGACTTTCTCAATGATGATCCACAGTCCTGGAACAAGAACCCAGAGTACATTGAAGCAGAAGCAGTAGTTAGAGATCTCCGGGTTGTTAATGACACAGCAGAACGAGGAATTGCATTGATTCAGGAATTCAGTGTACTCCTTACCAAGAATGAAGAGCAAACTCAATTTGCTCTTTAAGTTGTACAGGAACATCGAAAGAAATACCCCAATAGAAAAGAAGGATACACTCTTCAAGGGCACCCTGACATCTACACCTGCAAGCCAATGAACAAGTACTTTATTGTTTTAATTAGGTTTATTTTCTTTATTCCAAATTTAACATTATATAGTTTCTTTAGCCACTAAAAATCCTTCCTTAACTATATACCATGTCCTTAAAAAAAAAAAAAAAAAAATGGGGCTTTGCAAATGAGTAAGCTATAATGTGATATTATTATCTGTGTATTAGCAAAGTCATGCCCAACTCAAGTCGCCATGCTTGAGTCCCATTGCCGCGGAACTGCGTTGGGCTGATGTTCCAGGGTAGCGGTCATACCCATTGAATCTGTGAAAAATGTAAAACTGTCTGTTACCTAATTTATATTACTAAGCAGTATTTCTTACTATTTAAACCAAATGCTTTTTACTCGAAAAATGGTCTCGAACTAACAGTCATGGATTTTAGTGGCTGAAGAAGAGTTATGAATTATTAAAACTCTTTGAGCACACCCTAAATAATTCTTAACCACAATGAAATTTTGCTCAATAAAGTGTTATAATATGTAGCATGAAACGAAAGGGTGAGGAAAAAAAAAACAAAGATAGTGACAAAATAAGGGCCACCCTAATATATATATATATATATATACATATATATATATATATATATATATATATATATATATATATATAGATAGATAGATAGATATAGATATATACAGTATATCTATCTATATATATATATATATATATATATATATATATATATATATATATATATATATATATATATATATATATATATATATATACAGAGAGAGACATATAGACATAGACATAGACATATATTTATTAGGTTCAGACTTTATACAAAGTATGGAGCACACCTCCCGATTTTAGTACACAGTATAGTGTATCCTATGGTTATCAATACAAATTACCTAAAAATATTAAGTACAGACTTGACGAATAATGCTACTTTGCACTGTATGACATACCTATTTGAAATAATTGTGTTAACTTACATCTACTGGGATTATTTCTGTAATACATTGGTATATACCTAAGCCTCAGTGCTGTGATGTCATCATTGGTACACACAAATAATACATGATACTCGCCTCCAAGGATATTATCATTACATTTATTGCAGAACCTTTCTTCTCTAGGAATTCTGTTGAACCCACCTGTTACAATGGGTAATCTGTGATTATTAGTTCTGAATTTACATAGGTTAATCCTTTGCTGTTTTGGTAATTTTACTAAATAACTTTCGAAGACAAATCTATCTTTATGAGAAACATACATGCTACATGATGATTTACTATTCAATACTGAATGCTATTCAGTGATCCACTGGTCCTTAACCTTTCTCTCAAAAGCAAGTTTCAACCATAAACGATTATTAACTTCTTGGCCCAACCATATGCCTGACATACCTGAATTATTCAACAAAGTTTTTATATAGTTCAACCACTGTGATTTGAAACTGTTTTCATTATACAGTTTGTAAAGACACTGATACATTACAAAACAAAGTTTATCTTGCTTACCAGTAATTATTCTTGAACAATAATTCAACATTCTACTTTTAACATGCGTACTGATAGGATAATTACCCAACTCCCCATAAATCATGGCATTGCATGTGGTCTTACGAACATTAAGTATATGTTTCAGGAATGTACATGTACTTTCTCTATATCCTTAATACATCTGTATCCCCAAACCTCACAGCCATATGTAATAATCGGTAATACCATCGACTCAAACAACTCTAGTTGCAAGTCAATAGGCAAATCAAGTTTACGACACTTTGCAATCAAACTGTACATTGCTCTCCTACCCTGCTGCACCAGTTGTTCCTGGCATGTTTTAAAACTTCCATTATAATTCATGGTAACACCCAAATATTTATATTCCTCAACAATTTCAATCTTTTCTCCTTTAAATTGAAAGTTATAATTCTATGTTCCACATTCTGTCTTGCTAAATATAGTAATCTTTGTCTTTTTACAATTGATATCTAACTTCCATGTGTCACAATACATTTCCATAGCTTTAAGTGCATTGCAAATACCAACTTCACTCTCAGCTACTATAATAGTATCATCTGCATACATCAAGACGAGAAGTTTAAGCATATTATCCACCCATTTGTCATCAGTATTAATGTAATTACAGCTATGTTCTAAAAGGTATTCTTCAATATCATTCACATACAAAGAGAAAAGAAGTGGTGACAGATTTTCTCCCTGTCTGACACCAGTATAACTTATAAAATAGTCAGTGACCTCTTGATTAACTGAAACATAAGATTTTATATTGCTGTACATATTCCTTACTACTCTAATAATTTTACCATTAATTCCTATCTTCAGTAGTTTATACCAGAGGCCATCTCTCCACACAAGGTCGAAAGCTTTTCTGTAATCAACATACAGGCAATACAATTTTTTCTTCTTGTGCTGAAACAGATCAATTAAATTTTTTAATACAAAGACATGATCAGTAGCAGAATATCCCTCCCTAAATCCTGCTTGCATTTCTTTAATGACAGAATTATCATCACAAAATTTGGTTAACCGTACATTGAGTATTGTTGTAAACAATTTTCCTACACAACTTAGTAAAGTTATACCTCTATAATTATTTACATCATTTACTTATCCTACGTTCTTATAAATTGGAACAATTACTCCTATTAGCCATTCCTCTGGGATATTTCCTGTCTCTAGAACCTTGTTAAAGAGTTTTACATATAAGGGGCATAATAGGTGTTTAGTATTTTTTATATATTCATTGATAATATTATCAATACCAGCAGCCTTGTTATTCTTAAGCTTCAGTATACACTTGTACACCTCATCCTCTGTAACCTCTTCATTTAACACACTGTCGTCTTCAATGTCAATATCAATGTCTTTATTGCTAGGAGAATCTTCGGAGTTGCCCTGTTGTGCTAGTCTCTTAAAATGATTCATAAATTCTGAAATCAGTATGGGTATATCAGATTTTTTCTGTGTTCCCTGTAAAATCTGCCAATATAATCTAGGGTCTTTTGTCTTAGCATTCCGTAACTTTACAATTAAATTACATTTTTCTTTCCCTTTGATTCGTTTCAGTTCTTCATTATATTTCTTACTTTTTGTTATGTCATTATAACTACTCAGAGTTTTTTCTGTATTATTCTTATGTTTTGCCTTATGATACTCTTTCCTGCTTAAATAACATTGTTTATCATAATCAGATATAGTACTATTATTACTTTTCTTTATAAATGCCTTACCCTTCTGTGAAAAAAATTTCAAAGCTGGTTCAATAAGAATTTTCCTTAAATTATCATTTACATCCGAAACAGACTTAAAATTAGCATTTTCGAGTACCTGAGCCACAAAATCATGGTTTATACTGTTAACATATTCAGTAGCTCTACATTTATCCCACATTCCTGGTTTATTGTTTCCCTCAGATGTCCCCTTACTATTTTTAATACATCCCGTACTTTCCCTATCCTCACACAAATGCATACTCACCTTTGAGAGAGGAGGGGGGGGCTTAAAAGCACACATCACTAGTTTCTGAACAGCTTTTGATGTTGGAATTAGTTCATATCTATTATCGTTCCTTGTGTACTGCTTCAGAAAATGTTCGCTTAACAGACAGACGGACGGACGTACAGACACAAACTTTAGATCACAGCGTTATATGTAAGTGCTTACATCTGTATGAAGTATTTGCCCTTTTTCCCCGTGTGAAATTTACGGCTATTCTTGTACTGCGCTGTTACTCGACCTGATTCTTAAAAAATGTTTTTTGGCTTATAGCAGACTCCAGAAGGCCTTAACGTTTTTTTTTTTTTTTTTTTTTTTTAAATCTCATTCCGTCGGCGTGTGATGCATCGCATAACAAGTGTACTTGGCGGGAGCGGTAGCTGACTCGGTAGAAGGGTGGCCTGCAGTCTTAATGGACCCAGGTTTGAATCCCTGCTGGGGCAGGAAATAGTTTAAGGACTTAAATTTCACTAGCTTGGAGAGCGCCTTTGCCGGCCTTCCGCTAGATGTTATCGCTATTTTAAAAAATGAGTCATAACTCGGAAATCGGTGGCCCGGTTGGACTGTAAATTGTTTTATTCTTAAGTTACAGCATTTTAGCGGTACCTTGCTATAGTAAAATTTGCGCTATATGCCCGTTTTTGCTGTGTTACAGGAACAAACATACAGAAATCGAACCATTATAATATACTATAGATAAAGCAGACTACTGATCTACCAGATCGTAAACATTTCCCCAGTAATACCAATACAAGAGGTATGAGGCATTCAATATTAACTGTGGATGTCAGGGCCAAAGTAGTGACATATGTAGGTGTACGGGATGTAGGAGGACTACTGGTCCTTGGGAACAGGCTGTGAAGCTTATGCCCAGAGTCGGTCACATAAAAGAAAGTCTATCTATATATCTATCTACTGCCAGACGCCTTAATCCCGTGAGGGGTGGCCACAGAAAGAATGCCTCCGTGTTGCCCTGTCCCCCACCATTTAGCTGCCCTTTCCCCAGCTCACACACCCATCTCTCCTATCCCTCTCCACTCCATCCCATCATCCGATCCTCAGCCTCCCCCTCCCTCCCCCTCACTCACATACACTCTCCTGGGCAGTCTCTCGCTCTTCATCCTCTCCACATTGCCAAACCGCCCTAATTTATTTCTACTAACGTTTTCTATCACATCCACGTCCACACAACAACTCTCCTTCATGTCCTCATTGGTCAGTCTGTTCCTTCATGTAACTCCACGTGCTTCTCTCAGTTAACTCATTTCCACTGCTCTCACTCCTGAATTGTGTTCCAGCAAGGTCCAAGTTTCACTTCCATAAGTTAGAGTTGGTATCATAATACTATCATGCAGCGACTTACTGAATTTACTTCCATGTTCACTTTTCTGTTTGTTATCACTTCTTTCAGAGAACCAGCAACCTTTCTTGTTCGTTGTACCCTTTCAAGCACTTCATCCTCCAATCTTCCATCCTTACTCATCACGCAACCCAAATACTTAAAATGCATTCACATTTTCCATTTTCTAATCATCCAGCCTCACTGTGAATTCAGTGACATAATTTCTCTCGAAGATCATTACTTTACTTTTCCCTACATCCACCACCAGATTCGGTTTCTTACACGCCCTCTCATATTCATTCACCAAGCCTTGTAATACCCCTTCGTCTCCACTTAACAATACAGTATCCTCAGAAAACAGCAGAAAAAGAAGTTTCCAAACACTGCATTCGCTCGTGAGGGCCGTGCCAACATCCACTGCCCTACCGTGTATCTCATTTATATCATCATCCATATATACATTGAATTACCATGGATACATGACACATCTCTGTTTCAATCCAACATTCAGAGAGAAAACTTTACTCAGTTTACATTCACACGCACTGCAGCATTAGCACCCTCGTTCATACTCTTCACGGCATTCAATAATTTCTCATTTACACCATATATTCTTATTATTTTGCATATTCCTTGTGTATCCATTCATTCCTATGCTTTCTCCAAATCCAGAAGGCTGCATACAACTTCTTTCCCTTCTGTAGAAACATTTCCCCTGAAGATATAAGAATGAATATCTGATGAACACAACCTCTTCCCTTCCTAAAAACCTCCCTGTTCTTCTCCAACTAATTTTTCTGTTATGTCCCTAACACTGTCAGTATCTTACCATATACTTTTCCTATTACACGAGATGATAAATACCCCTATGATTACGGCACAATTCTTTTTCCTCTTTTCCTTTATACAAGGGAATAAATACACCTGACTTCCAATCCTCCGAAATTCCTTCCTCCGAGGCCAATCTGCACGTCTTCCATATCCATTCTACTACTATCCCTTCCCCATGCTTCAGCATTTCAACCAATTCCTAGGGCTTTCCCCATTTTGACTTACTTCATTGCTTTCTCTGCTTCTTTCTTACTGATCACTTCCTCCCTTCTTATCTCCCTCTTTTTCTCAGCCATTCACTAGTCACTTATACTCGGATTACTTTCTGTATTTAACATTTCCTTAAAGTGTTCCCTCCGTCTACTCACTTTTTCTCCCTTTTCTACTGGCAACCTACCATTTTTTTTTTCTCTCACTTCCCTACTAGCTTCTTTATCAATCTGACTAATTCTCATTGCCTCAGTCCAAAACATTTTCTTGCATTCCCTCCTTCCAAATTCCTCATCAACTCTTTTTTTTCTCTTACTAATCTTTTCACTTCTGTCTTCCTAGCTACATATAAGTCTCTTCCGTCCCTCAACGTCCTCTGTGCCTCTGCTTCCCATCCACTCACTATATGCTTTCTTCTTTTGTGCCACAGCTTGACGTACATCTTCTTTCCACCATATTGTTCCTTGCACCCCCGTACGTCTTCTCTTCACCCCACACACCAGCTGACATGTTACACAGATCACTTCTGTGGATATCTTGCACACATTTTCCCCATACCCCTTCTGCTCCAAATCGTATTTACCCAATCGCTCCTCTACTTCTCTCTTTTTTATTCTTTTTTCCATCCTCTTGCAACTTTTCTACCCTCTCTGTATGGATTTCCTTCTGTCCTTGTATCCTTCTATTCATCCATTTCATTTGTTCCTTGGCTTTCACCACACTAGTTGGTGGTCAGAAAGTCCACTCCCGCAGCCTCTGTATGTTTTTGCATCTATTTCATACCTTCTCATTCTCTCACCCGCACACAGACGCAGAAACAATTTCCTTCCGTTCATTCAGTTCACCATCCACCCTTCTCATCGCTCGCCACATATATCTGTGGATCATTTTGTGACTAAAGAAGGCAGTGGCTATCATCAACTCCCTCCCCTCACAAATGTCCACTAGATCACTGCCATTTTCATCCATTTCTGCAGGCACACCCCACTCACCAGCCACTCCATCCACCTTCACATTCCCTACTTTCCATTCATAACTCCCGTTTAAAACACTTCTTATTTCCTCTCAGATTTTTCCATGCATGCTTCCACATTTGCCCAGAACTCTTCTTTCACTCTGCTTGCAGGATATTGGGTTTGTACATATACACACACAATCTCCCACATGGATCGCTACTTTCAACCGTTCACATGCAATCCTTGAGCCAAGTGATACACACTCTCTTATATTCTGCTTGCATCTCCTGCACACAAAATTCTCTCCTACTCCCGCAAATATACCCTATCCATACTCCTACTCTCTCACACTCTTACCTCTCTATTAAGTTAAGTTAATCCACATAGGTCCAATTTTTCCCCTTCAAAAACCTGGACAATCTCAATTTATCACTACATCAGTCGCACACCTTACATTCAAACGTGAAATCTGTACCATATCGTTTGTACTGTCCTTGATCGTCACCTGTTGGGCTGTCTTGGTCGAGGCTTTCTGTATATCTTTTTAAAGTAGTTAGTTGTCTTCCAGGAAGGGGCACTGACACTCTGCCAGCCCAAATGTTTACAAGTATAGAGCGCGATCTACAGTATTCAATATAAGGTTATCACACAGCATATTAAATGATTTCCTGGCTTACAGAAAATCATATGACGTGTCACTCAGTGAAAAGTTACACACACACACACACACACACACACACACACACACACACACATATATATATATATATATATATATATATATATATATATATATATATATATATATATATATATATATAGATAGATAGATACTTATAGAAAGTTTTTGATGCTCCAGCCGGAAATAGGACCCGAGACCTCTACACAAAAGACAGGCACCGTCTCGGATTTGATTCCTGGCTGCAGAGTCAAACATTTCCACATAATGGCATATATAATGTGTTTCCCCTATATAGATAGATAGATAGATAGATAAAAAAATAAATAGATTGATAGATACATAGATTGAGAGAAAGAAAGAATTTTATATATATAAATTTTTTTTTTCTCTCTCTCCATATATATATATATATATATATATATATATATAGATAGATAGATAGATAGATAGATAGATAGATATAGATAGATAGATAGATATAGATATAGATAGATTGATAGATAGATATAGATAGATAGATACATAGACAGATAAATAATTATCTATATAGCTATATATCTATGTATCTCTCTCTCTCTCTCTCTCTCTCTCTCTCTCTCTCTCTCTCTCTCTCTCTCTCTCTCATATATATATATATACACAGTAACCTCCCCACTCTCCGATGTAATAAAGCCAAAGGCATATCAGAAAGTGGGTCCATCTGGATAGTGGGTCCCTGCCTCCTGAACTGGTTCTTATGGACCCTAACCCATCCTAATTCCTACTTAACTCCCTACCGGACATGCGTAGTACCTACTTAAGACCCTATTCACACGAAAATGGGACATAAAAGTGTGAAATAAATGCAAAGGAACCAGAGAATGAGTTCTTAGAGGTAAGTATATACAATATTAAACATTCTTGGTCCTTACAACAAGTCTCTGGCTCCTGAACTGGTACATATGGACCCTAACCTAACCTAACTCAGAAAAACACCTACATAACTCCCTCCTGGACATGCACAGCACCTAAGAGCCTATTCATACCAATAACGAACATACAAGAGTGAAATAAATGCAAAGGAACCAGAAAATGAGGTTTTAGAGGTAAGTATGGAAAAAACAGTACAATATGAAACATTCTGGGTACTCACAACAAGTTCCTGGCCATCTCGATGAATAAACCGCCTCCTCTCAGACTCTGAGAGTAAAAAGGTGTACCTGAAGCGCCTGCAGTAATCAAGTCTTGCATGAACTTAGTCATTTGAACTCTGAATTCTATTTTCTTAACAAGGTGCACTCTGTTCTTACTTGCGCTCTATTGTACCTTAATGAAATCAGTGTTGCACTCTGGACTTAAGTCTTTGCACTCAGAATTCTAATTTCTTAACACTGCACACTGTACTTTTCACTGCACAACACTGTAAATTCCCGTGTGGTCTAGTGGCGAGTTCTTGCTGTTTATTCACTGTCAGAGTCTGAGAGTAGCTGATGCAGGTGGCCTAGGGGCGTGTCGCTGGGACGTGGTGATGGACTACCCACTGCACACAACTCTGAAGAGAGGCACAAACTCACGTCCAGTGGCGACTCCATCGTGGCTGATGTGCTGGGCTGGGGCTCAGAGGATGAAGGCCTGCCTTGGGGAGGCAGTGATGTGGAGCCAGGGCTGGGCACAGCGGGGTTCATTGGTCTGAAAAAGACTGTCAATGGTTGATTGACAAGGAATGACGATTTTGGTGATTAATGATGTGCTGCCAGAAAGCGCACACTTCCTCCACAAGTCCCAAGGGCCCCATCTCTCTGTTGCAGTCTGGGTGTTCCAGGTAGTCGAGAGTGAACTTGACATGCTCCCAGACTGCGCTCAACTTAGGGATGGCTGGAGTAGTGGCACACTGAGAGGAGTCTGCATCATCGCCGCTGTCCTCGTCAGAATCTTCAAGCTGGGTACTTGTACCAGCAACCGAAGATGAGATCTCGATATCAGACATGATCTGATACCCAGGATCGCCCTCGTTTTCATCCAGCCACTCACACACTTCATCCACATCAACATCATTGCCATGCACACGAAGACGTGCAGAGAAGTCATCAACATCGAATTCTAGAAAATCGTGCACCACATTGGCTGCAAAAAGCAGACGAGACCAACCATTTTCCAGAGTCTTGACAGGGACTTCCTTCCATGCACTGGCCCACTTGTAGATTGCAGACTTGATGTTGTAGCGGCGAATGTTTTCCAAAGTCTGCTGGCCTTGCATGTCCCGTCCCTCCCTGCGCTCGTCCTCGTCCTTGAGAACAACCATCACCTCGTCCAGGAATTTCCAAAGATACAGCTTCTTTGTTGCCACGATCAATCCTTGATCCATTGGTTGGGTGAGAGCAGTCATATTAGGTGGCAAAAACATGCACCTAATGCGGCCATTCTCAGCCGCCAAGTCCTTGTCGGATCGGTGCACAGGTGCATTGTCCAAGAGAAGGAGGGCCTTTACTTGGTCATGCGGGATTCCCAGTTTCTCTGTCTGGTAATGGATGACCTCCTTGACGAAATGGCAGTGGAACCAGTCTTTGAAGATCTTGTCTGTGAACCAAGCCTTCACAGAATGGTACCAACCGACGAAGACACCAAGGCTGCTTTGCATGGCCAACAAAAACGGCCTTGAGCCGGTGCATACCGTTAGCATCGGCACAACACAAAGCAAATAATCGTTGCTTGCAAAGCTTGTTGCTAGGTACACGCTTCTCCGTCTCCTCGGCTAGAGCTTTCCTTGGCACAGAGTGATAGAATAGACCAGTTTCATCAACGATGTAGACTTGACCGAGAGTGAGGCCCTCCCTGTCAATCAAGCCCTTCACCTTCTGCCAAAACTCCTCTACTTCCTCCTCATTGACGTCCAAAGCTTTGCCATGAGCCTTACGGTTGGTAAGGCCATGCCATAGCTTGAAAGCGAAGAGCCAACCCTCGGATGCCTTGAAGTCTGGGGTGTCATGTAACCTTGCGAACGTCTCAGCAACAGCCTTCAACTCCACGCCACACACCAGCACACCAGCAGCACGTTGTTGATGATACCAAATCAGCGTGGAGTGGTCGATTTCTGCATACCAGGGAGTAAACATCATTTTCCTCTCTATGTTGCATTTGTTCTTCGATGAAAAGTCAGCCATATACTCCATGAGTTTGTCGCAGGATCTCTTGATATCAAACAATGTAGAGTGGGCCAGGTTGAATTCATGGAGGATGCGTGAGGTCAACCATCCCGCGTCCACCTTGTCCAATATCTCCTTCTTCACCAGTGTCAAAACCACTCGCTTCCTCTTCTCAGGCGGCGGGGCCATCATCACACACACGAAGAAGAGGCAGGACAGGAACAGCAGAGCCTGCAGGAGGTAGGGCACCACCACGAAAGCAAGCACATGGCAGCCAATGTGAGGAGCATGCACTCATGACGAATGATGAACGAGAAGTGGGGAGGATGCAGGGGCACTCTAGTGGGCGTTGGTGGAACTACGCACCAAAACACAGCTGGTCCATGCCGCTCGCCGAGTTTAAAATATGGGGGGGGGGAATCGTATTTTATTGATTTTTTTTTTAGCTTTTTGGGCAATTTGGGGGTTACAAAGTCCTGGGCTTAAAATGTCCGGGAAGTGGGGAATCTGGATAGTGGATGTCCGGATAGGATAGAGATTACTTATATATACTATATATATATATATATATATATATATATATATATATATATATATATATATATATATATATATATATATATACATCCATACAACTGTCATCCAATCCTACTTTGCCCCATGAGGAGCATAGGAGTCCAAGGCTAAACAAGTTGGTGCTGACATTTATGATGAGAGTGACAAGCCTCACTCATCCCTGAGTGGCATTACATGAGCAATAAACCCCAACCACACCTTGGATATAAGCCTTCACTGGCTCAATCCGATTGGAGCCCTGTAACTACCCAGTAAACCACCAGGCGCCAAAATTTGGTTATATGGTTACCACCCAGCATAGTAAATGGTTTCCTGGTGTACAGGAAATCATTTGGCTTGTCACTCAGTGTAGAGTCACCCATAGGCAGAAGGAAGAGAAAAGAATGAAGGAAAGAAAGACAGAAGACGGAGTGTAAAGTCACCCGTAGGCAGAAGGACGAGGAAGGAATGAAGTAAAGAAAACTGAAGAGGAAGGACGTAAAGAAGAAAGGAGAAGAGTAAAGGGCAGACATCTGAGAGCAGCACTACATCGAGTGAGTGGATGGTGATTGCCCTCACCTACCACACACACAGACAAGCATATATATATATATATATATATATATATATATATATATATATATATATATATATATATATATATATATATATATATATATACAGTAGTGCACCAACTTTCGCTACAGCAGGATTCGCGGAATCCACTTTCGCGGCATGCACCAAATATTCCCTAACTTCCACTTTCGCTTGAAAAAAATCGATTTTCACGCACAAATTTTGGGTTTGGGACAATATTTTGAACTTTGATTTTCCTGCACCGCCCGCCCGCAACCCACCGCCATCTTGAATGACGTCATGTCAACACTCTGTCCACCCATTCCCGCCATTGTGTACGAGCGTGCTAGCTCCATTATGTTGGATTCTCACGGTTCAATGGCCTCTACTATACCTGGTAGTGTGGGGAAAGGGCCTGGTGGTGTGGGGGGAGAGCCTGGTGGTGTGGGGGGAGGGCCGGGAGGCAGTGGTGGTGATAAAAAGTGGCCGGGACATTCAAAGTCGGTGCTATCCCTACTGACAGTGCCATAAAGGAGCTTAACCTGGATGAAGATTTCGATGGATATGTTCAAGAGAACCTAGCACAAAGGAAAATTCAGCACAGAGTGGAAGTGTTGCATCAAGTTGCATCTGAGGAGGCAGAGAGAGTGGTAGCGAGGCAGCAAGAGGTTGCGCCAATACGTCTGGCAAGGCTAAATAAGCCCGCTACGCCCCTCAGATACTTACCAACATCCATTAAACACCTCAACCTGGTCTCTGTGGTATGTTTCTCCTCATATAATGTGCACTGTACAGTTTTTATTGTTTGTATCTCACAATGCAATGTACAATAGTGATTTGATGTACTGTATTGCAAGTGAAAAATGAAAATCTGATGTTACTTTAGGATAACCAGGAACCAATTAACCTTTTTGCCATAAAGACAATGCCCCAACTTTCGCTAATTCCACTTTCGCGCATTGTTTTTGGACCCAATTAGGCGCGAAAATTGGTGCCCCACTGTATATATATATACATATATATATATATATATATATATATATATATATATATATATATATATATATATATATATATATATATATCTGATATAGGTGTATTCCTAGGGAATCATAACTTCAGCAGAAAGAGTATTACGAGGGCCGTTATAATAATCATCTAGGGCCGACATTTGTCAATATATTTTTATGCTTTCATGAAATGAACTGGATAAATAATTGTCCTACCTCCTTTAAACCCTTTTTATACAGACGTTAAGTGGATGACACACTTATGTTTTTTCGGAGCAAATGCCAAGCTGACAAATTTTTAGAATACATAAATTCTCACCATAGCAATATCACATTCACAATGGAGTCGAAAGTGGACTCGAAACTCTCCTTTTTGGATCTTAATATAGAGAAATGTAATGATGGCCTTACTTTTTCTGTGTTTCGGAAACACATTCTCAGGACTGTGTACCAGTTTCTTCAGTTTCTGCCATTATAATTTCAAGCTCAATGCAGTCAAAACTCTCCTGCATCGAGCCTTCAGTATTTCATCTAACTATATGCATTTTCACAAAGAAGTCTCTTTTTTAAGGAATTTCTTTTACCACAATGGTTACTTTTTCCACTTGTTTGATAATCAAGTTAATAATTTTCTTAATCGTCAACTCCAGCCGAAGCAACGAGTCCCCACTGTCAACAAAGAGATCGTTTGCTTCCGTATTCCATACCTTGGTGACATCTCTAAGCTGATGCAACAAGCATTAGATGAGAAACTATGTAAATTTCTTCCAGATAAAGAATTTCGATTCATACCTATGAACTCCTTTAAAATTAGAAACTTCTTTCGTTTTAAAGACCGTATGCCAGCTGACATGCGCTCGTCGATTGTTTATCTATTTACTTGCCCCAGTTGCCAAGCGAGGTATATGGGCAGCATGATTCGCTCACTTAAAATCAGAATCGACGAGCACCTAGGTCAGTCTGCCAGAACGGGTCACCCACTGCACAGTCCTCCTTATTCAGCAGTGCGGGAACATTGTAAGTCCTGTGATATTGTTCCTAGCAGAATTCATTTCAGTATCCTTGACTCTTGCCCTAATGAAAACCTAAGAATTTTAGAATCTCTGTATATTAAAAAACTTAAGCCTTGCCTTAACCCCTAAACCGCGGGGCTGTTTTGGCTCTCCTTGCATGTTCCGCAAGGATATTCGCGCTCCAACAGACTTTGTAAAAATATTTCCCAGAAATCAGTTATTAGTCCTAGAATATTATAATTACATATGCATATGGTACATACCTTTAGCTTTCCCCTGGGATGTTTGTTGAGCCTTCGTCAAGTACCGTAGGATTTGTGGAGACTTCTGAAGTTGGGTAAAGAAGTCTCCACTTTACATTTCCTGACACCCCATAATATGATTATCACAGTCTGATATTATCACTAGAAACACTATTCTATGATTTTCAAATAGTTTGGAATCCATACTCAAAAAAAAAAAAAAAATGTGAAAGCAATGAAAATTATGAGCGCGTACCAGCTTCCCACTTGCTCTCATTTGCCGCTGGTATTCTGTCAATTACTATTTATAAAAACACTCACACTTTATAGTTCTATTACTATGTAACACTTATATATATCTGCAGTCTTTATCCATAAGTTTCCCTCAGTAATAGAAGTTTATTGTCACTGTAGGCATTCAATTTCTCTTTCATTAAAATACGTAGCATTCACATTCTCGTCCTGTATACTAACGTTGAAAGCGAATCTGTCGCTTTCACTTTCACCTTCATAACTCATAGTATTCATACATGCTACAGTGAAACTTTCACTTTCATTACTCCTAATATATATACTCGTATTCTTATATTACTACTCATTTACATTTCTATTTACATTCTCTATTTTATTTACATTATTTACATTTGTATTTACACTATGTTATGCACTGTCACTTGCAATAACTTATAAAACTATTTTCCACTGTTCAGTTATATTTAAATTCATTGCTTTCACTTGCTGTTTACGCATTATTTACACATTACTTACATTTCCACTTGCACTGTTTTAGAGTCACCAGAAAGATTGTAGCCATTGTCCATCATTATCATTGCTAAATTAGCCAGTTCACGTTCCACAGCAGTCACTTAGCCCTTTACCCCTTTCCACATGAGGTTTAGTAGGGGTATAGGTCACAGGGCCCTTTGCATGGGGCTAAAAAGCAGCGGAATGGGACAGATGCCAATCTGACATAGTTTCACCTTGAAAGACGACAGTAAACTGAATGGTGCTGCCTAGGCGCAGTGAAGGGCTGCCAATGTCAGCGTGGTGAAAACTGCTAATATATACGCTATGAAATGATTGGCAGGAAATCTAGACAATACATAATAAATTAGGTAGTTCCAGGTGAATGTAAATATCACTTAGGCTTCTCCCTTCCTTTCATATATATATTTTTATTACGAGAATAGATTATACGGCATATTTCAAGGGAAAATTACCGGGGGGAATTAGCGAACGAGTGCACGTGAGGTGTTGTCAGGTGATAATTAGCCAATTCCAGGTGTATGGGACTATCACTTACCTTATTTCTTTTTTGTATGTATTATTTTTGTACCCCCTGGGGGTAGGGGGGTTTTCAAGAATACTCCCCCAGTATCCCTGCTTGTCGTAAAAGGCGACTAAAAGGGTTGGCGGAGGGTTAGTGCCCCTCCCCGGAAAACAACTAACTAAAAAAACAAACAAGAAGCCTCGGACAAGGACTGACCAAACGTTGACGACCCAGGACCGGACAAAGGACTTGGTAATGTGTACATGGAATGTAAGAGGAGCGAATGATGAGGTGAAAGAGAGAGAGATTGTCCAGGTGCTTGAGGATGCGAAAGTGGATGTATGTGGAATAACTGAAACAAAATGGAGAGGAGAAAGTGTGAGAGAATGGGAGTATGGATGGGGTATATGTGCAGGAGTAGATGAGAATGAGAGGGCAAAGGAAGGAGTGTGTATAGTTGTGAGTAAAAGATGGAAGAAGAGCATAAGACAGTATGGATCAGTTGGGTCAAGGATTGTGTGGGTAAAGTTGAAAGTTGGAATACAAATGTGGGCGATTGTGTGTGTGTATGCGCCAACGCAAGATCGTGCTAGAAGAGTGAGAGAAGAGTTCTGGACAAATGTGGAAGTGTGCATGGAAAAGTTTGGCAGGAATGAGAGAGTGTTTTTGATCGGTGATATGAATGGTAAAGTTGGTAATGTGAAGGTGGATGGAATAGTTGGTGAGTGGGGTGTGCCTGCTGAGATAGATGAGAATGGGAGTGCGTTAGTGGACATCTGTGCTGGGAGGGGGTTGGTAATAGCCAATACCCTCTTCAGGCATAAAATGATCCACAGGTATACATGGCGAGTGATGAGAAGGGTGGGTGGTGAACTGAATGAAAGGAAGGCAATGATTGATTATGTGTGTGTGGATGAAAGGATGCGAAGATGTATATGGGATGCAAGAGTTTATAGAGGTTGGGGGAGTGGCCTTTCTGACCACTACTTGGTGGTGGCCAGAATTAGGATGCAAGTAAGATGGAGGAATAGAAGAAGGGAAAGACGAGAGGAAGGAGTAGTTGCAAGGAGAGTGGAAAGGTTACAAGAGGATGAGAAAAAGGCAGAGTATAAGAGAGAAGTGGAGGAACGATTGGGCAAATATGAATTGGAGCAGATGGGAGACGTGGAAGGTGTGTGTAAGATATTTACAGAAGAAATATGTGCAGCATGTGATGTGGTGTGTGGAAGGAAGAGAAGACGGAGGGGGGTGCAAGGAACAGCGTGGTGGACTGAAGAGGTGAAACAGGCTGTGGCACAAAAGAAGAAAGCATACAATGAATGGATGAGAAATAGGGGCGTGGAAGAAGTTGAGAGGCAGAAGAGAGAGTTATATGTGGAAAGGAAGAGAGAGGGTAAAAGATTAGTAAGAGAGAGTAAGAAGAGAGTGGATGAGGAATTTGGAAGGAATTTGAGTGTAAAGTGGAGGGACTGTAAGAAAATGTTCTGGAGAGAAGTGAAAAGAGTAAGACAGGGTGGAAGTGAAGTTAGCAGGGGAGTGAAAGATAAACATGGTAGATTACTAGTGGAGAAGGGAGAAAAAGTGAGCAGATGGAGAGAACACTTTAAGGAATTGTTGAACGTAGAGGATAGAAGTAATGCGAGTATAAGTGGCTGGGGAATGGCTGGGAGAAGGAGGGAGGTGAGAAGACAGGTAGAAATCAGTAGGATAGAGGTTGTGGAAGCAATGAAGAAAGTTAAATCGGGGAAAGCCCCAGGAATTGATGGAGTGTGTGGTGAGATGCTGAAGCATGGGGGAGAGATAGTAGTAGAATGGATGTGGAAGATGTGCAGATTGGCCTGGGAGGAAGGTAGAGTCCCGGAGGATTGGAAGTCAGGTATAATTATTCCCTTGTACAAAGGAAAAGGGGAAAAAGAAGTGTGTGGGTAATCATAGGGGCATTTGTCTTCTTAGTATAATAGGAAAAGTGTATGGTAGGATACTTATAGACAGAGTTAGAGAAAGAACAGAGAAATTAGTTGGAGAAGAACAGGAGGCTTTAGGAAGGGAAGAGGTTGTGTAGATCAGATATTCATTCTTAGATCTTTAGTGGAAAAGTTTCTAGAGAAGGGAAAGAAGTTGTATGCGGCTTTCATGGATTTGGAGAAAGCATATGACAGGGGTGGATAGACAAGGATTGTGGAAAGTGTTAAGAATATATGGAGTAGATGGGAAGTTGTTGAATGCTGTGAAGAGTATGTATGATGGTGCTAAGGCTGCAGTGCGTGTGGATGGTGAACTAAGTTTTTTTCTCTTTGAAAGTTGGTTTGGAACAGGGATGTGTCATGTCTCCATGGTTGTTCAATCTGTACATGGATGGGGTAATAAAAGAGGTACAAGGTAGGGTAGTGGATGTTGGAGTGGCCCTGGTGAAAGAGGATAGTGTTTGGAAACTCCCTGTACTGTTGTTTGCAGATGATACTGTGTTGTTGAGTGAAGATGAAGGGGCTGCAAGGCTTGGTGGATGAGTTTGAGAGAGTGTGTAAGAAACGGAACCTAAAGGTGAATGTAGGGAAGAGTAAAGTGATGGTCTTTGAGAGAGGTGAAGTCAGTGAATGTATGGCGAGGTTGGATGGTGAGGAATTGGAAAATGTGAGTACGTTTAAGTATTTGGGTAGTGTGATGAGTAAGGATGGAGGTTTGGAGGGTGAAGTGCTTGAAAGGGTACAGCAGGGAAGAAAGGTTGCTGGTTCCTTGAAAGCAGTGATAAGAAACAGGGAAGTGAGCATGGAAGTAAAAAAGTTACTACATGACAGTATTGTGATACCAACTCTAACGTACGGAAGTGAAGCTTGGACGTTGTTGGAAGGACACAAGTCAAGAGTGAGAGCAGTGGAAATGAGTTATTTAAGAGGAGCTTGTGGAGTCACGTGGAGAGACAGGCTGACGAATGAGGATATAAAGGAGCGTTGTGGTGTTGATGTGGATGTGATAGGAAGCGTTGTGAGGAACACACTGAGGTGGTTTGGCCATGTGGAGAGGATGGAGGGTGAAAGACTGACGAAGAGAGTGTATGTGAGTGAGGTGGAGGGTGGAAGAGGGAGGGGGAGACCGAGGATGAGATGGAGGGATGGGGTGGAGAGGTATATGAGAGAGGGGGGTGTGAGTTGGGAGCAGGGTAGTGAAATGGCGGGGGACAGGGCGACTTGGAGGCGATTTGTTTGTGGCCACCCCAAACGGGATTGAGGCGTCTGGCAATAGATAGATAGATAGATAGATTATTTTGTATAAGAATAGGGCATAGGGCTTATTTCAATGGATGAAATCAGTGGAAAATTCCGGGGAAGATTTGCTTAGCACAGTGCGGCCGGGCAAGCGAGAGGAGAGGGTAATGGAGGGGAGGTAGGGAGGGGAGTCAAGAATGGGGAAAAATGGCTAAATTGTCAACAATGGATGGGAGTACAGATGAGATTAGGAGTGCTGACTAGTGTTGGACATTGTCAGTACTGATAGATGATACAAGCCACCACTTGTAAACCCAGGAGAGTTGAAAATAATGCAGAATCACAAAAGTGACGCCCCGCGCTATGATCCATTGCGCCCGAGCATCACGAAAGTGACGCCCTGAGGTTAAGGGGTTAATAACACAGTATCAGCTTATCCCGTAAGCCTTGTGTAATTTATATTCACACGTAGAAAACTTTTACGGTAGACTACGGTAGTTTTTTTTTTTATATGTGTATGTGTATATGTGTGTATATGTACACGTTGCAGATGTATATGTACAGTATATATAAATGTACCTAAATAGGTTCTTATATGGTAAGCTAAGTACGATTTTAATTCTTATATAAATATTCAAGTTTTTTACTCTTCACTTTTGCATATCATTTACATTGCTTCTGGGTCACTGAAGATGGCATGAAGAAGATATCGAAATGTTTGACAATAAAGATGATTATTATAATGGCCCTCGTCATACTCTTTCTACTCTCTCTCTCTCTCTCTCTCTCTCTCTCTCTCTATATATATATATATATATATATATATATATATATATATATATATATATATATATATATATATATGTGTATATATATATATATATATATATATATATATATATATATATATATATATATATTGCCAGACGCCTCAATCCCGTTTGGGGTGGCCACAAACAAATCGCCTCCAAGTCGCCCTGTCCCCCGCCATTTCACTGCCCTGCTCCCAACTCACACCCCCCTCTCTCATATACCTTTCCACCCCATCCCTCCATCTCATCCTCGGCCTCCCCCTCTCTCTTCCCCCCTCCACCTCACTCACATACACTCTCTTCATCAGTCTTTCACCCTCCATCCTCTCCACATTACCAAACCACCTCAGTGTGTTCCTCATAACGCTTCCTATCACATCCACATCAACACCACAACGCTCCTTTATATTCTCATTCGTCAGCCTGTCTCTCCATGTGACTCCACAGGCTCCTCTTAAATAACTCATTTCCACTGCTCTCACTCTTGACTTGTGTCCTTCCAATAACGTTCAAGCTTCACTTCCATACGTTAGAGTTGGTATCACAATACTGTCCTGTAGTAACTTTTTCACTTCCATGCTCACTTCCCTGTTTCTTATCACTGCTTTCAAAGAACCAGCAACCTTTCTTCCCTGCTGTACCCTTTCAAGCACTTCACCCTCCAAACTTCCATCCTTACTCATCACACTACCCAAGTACTTAAACGTACTCACATTTTCCAATTCCTCACCATCCAACCTCGCTGTACATTCACTGACTCCACCTCTCTCACAGACCATCACTTTACTCTTCCCTACATTCACCTTTAGATTCCGTTTCTTACACACTCTCCCAAACTCATCCACCAAGCCTTGCAGCTCCCCTTCGTCTTCACTCAACGACACAGTATCATCCGCAAACAACAGTACAGGGAGTTTCCGAACACTATCCTTTCTCACCAGGGCTACTCCAACATCCACTACCCTACCTTGTACCTCTTTTATTACCCCATCCATGTACAGATTGGACAACCATGGAGACATGACACATCCCTGTTTCAACCCAACTTTCAAAGAGAAAAATTCACTTAGTTCACCATCCACACGCACTGCAGCCTTCGCACCATCGTACATACTCTTCACAGCATTCAGCAACTTCCCATCTACTCCATATATTCTTAACACTTTCCACAATCCTTGTCTATCCACCCTATCATATGCTTTCTCCAAATCCATGAAAGCCGCATACAACTTCTTTCCCTTCTCTAGAAACTTTTCCACTAAAGATCTAAGAATGAATATCTGATCTACACAACCTCTTCCCTTCCTAAAGCCTCCCTGTTCTTCTCCAACTAATTTCTCTGTTCTTTCTCTAACTCTGTCTATAAGTATCCTACCATACACTTTTCCTATTATACTAAGAAGACAAATGCCGCTATGATTACCACACACTTCTTTTTCCCCTTTTCCTTTGTACAAGGGAATAATTATACCTGACTTCCAATCCTCTGGGACTCTACCTTCCTCCCAGGCCAATCTGCACATCTTCCACATCCATTCTACTACTATCTCTCCCCCATGCTTCAGCATTTCACCACACACTCCATCAATTCCTGGGGCTTTCCCCGATTTAACTTTCTTCATTGCTTCCGCAACTTCTATCCTACTGATTTCTTCCTGTCTTCTCACTTCCCTCCTTCTCCCGGCCATTCCCCAGCCACTTATACTCGCATTACTTCTATCCTCTACGTTCAACAATTCCTTAAAGTGTTCTCTCCATCTGCTCACTTTTTTTCCCTTCTCCACTAGTAATCTACCATTTTTATCTTTCACTCCCCTGCTAACTTCACTTCCACCCTGTCTTACTCTTTTCACCTCTTTCCAGAACATTTTCTTACAGTCCCTCCACTTTACACTCAAATTCCTTCCAAATTCCTCATCCACTCTCTTCTTACTTTCTCTTACTAATCTTTTCACCTCTCTCTTTCTTTCTACATATAACTCTCTCTTCCGCCTCTCAACTTCTTCCACGCCCCTATTTCTCATCCATTCATTGTATGCTTTCCTCTTTTGTGCCACAGCCTGTTTCACCTCTTCAGTCCACCACGCTGTTCCTTGCACCCCCCTCCGTCTTCTCTTCCTTCCACACACCACATCACATGCTGCACACACACACACACACACACACACATATATATATATATATCTATATATATATATATATATATATATATATATATATATATATATATATATATATATATATATATATATATATATATATAAGGCTCTGTGGTACACATTAGCAGAGTGTGCATTTCGCACACTGGTGGACGCAGGTTCACCTGCCGCCAGAGTTATAAAAACTTTGGGAAGCATTGACCGAGCCGCTGACCACTTTGACAGACATAAGGGGTGTTGTGGTATAGTTGCAGCGCTACTCTGAGGTTGTTATTATCGTGCCCTGGCAACCTACCATTCATAAGTTCACCTGATTTCTGATTTCGTGTATATTATGAGACGCATGTGATTCGTGTACATGTTCCTGTATAATAATATTCATGTATACTAAATTCGTGCATAATAATATGATTCGTGTATAGTATGATACGAAATCGGACGCACTTTTGAATGGTAGGTTGCCAGGGTACGATAATGACAGCCTCAGAGTCGTGCGCTATGAGTATTGTATGCTTGCACCAAATCGGCTTAAGGAGGGCTGATTACACTTCGTTCATGGACTAAACACATATCCATAGCCACTACAACACTACCCACTCACAAGCACTTCTCACCCTACATACAGTCTCTGTCAGACAGCTTAAGCCACTGGGTAGAGATACATTGGCTGTATTGTCCCTGCTTTGTTAGGGATAGGCCGGTACTGTAGTGGACCTCAAATGCTGCTGCTGCTGATATATATATATATATATATATATATATATATATATATATATATATATATATATATATATATATATATATATATATATATAATGTAAGGAAGAGGGAACCAATGGCCGGAAGCCATTAAGATTGTTCTCTCCAAGAATAAAGTAACATTCAAGATAACAGAGAAGAAAATTCAATATCTGTTCATTTTGAGATGCCTAAACACACTGCGTTTGAAAGAACGGATGTCAAAGGTTGTAGAAAATATAGACATAGGAAGACAGTTCCAGAGTTCACCTGTTGCATACATGAAGGGCTTGAAGTAATAGTTAAGTCTTGCTTTAGAGGGTACAGAAAAGAGATGAGAGTTTCCTGGTTGATGAGATGCCTTCTGTAATGGTGGGATGCAAGCAAACAGTTCAGAGGAACAGTGACCATTGAAGAAGCAATAGAAAAGAAACAAAGATGCAACGTTGCTGCAAAGAAAGAGGTTGGAGGGAGGTATATGAGAAGAGTCAATCAGACAAAACGCCTTTGACTCCACCTTGTTGAAAAGAAATGTATATGGGGAGCCTCTTCTCACATGGGAGTTGTACTCTACACAGGGGCGAATAAGACCCGTGCACAAAATCAACATAGTGTAAGCTAAAATATGCACAGAGTTGTCTCAGAACACTTAATCTCTTGGAAGCAGATTTCACTTGAGAGGGGATATGATCTGGGCCATATGCCATAGTCTCATCCCTTGTTTGTTGAAGTAACTGCTGAGATGGACGCTGCGGGAAACAGATGAAAAGGTGAAGGGTGGCGGTTGAGTAGATAGGGATCGATGTACAGCATATACGGTATATAATTCATGAACAGAAGAAAAGAGTTGGTGATAAAAGAGAGCCCTGAGGAACACTACTATACATTGTTCTAAGAGAAGAATTATGGCCGTCTACAACGGCAGCTGCAGAACGACCAGACAGGAAGCTAGAGATATAGGCACAATTAGACGGTTAGAAAACGTAAGTGGGCAGTTTGGAAATTTATGGTTTTTGCCAGACTCGATCGAAAACCTTTGAGATGTCAAGTGTAAGGCAAAGTTTTCACCAGTGTCCCAAAATAAGGATGATCAGGAGTCTGAAAGGAAGGTGAAATGATTGCCAGTGGGGCATCCCTGGTATAACATATACTGATGATCGGAAAGAAGATTGTGATAAAGGTGCTTTGATTTTTTTTTTTTTTTTTTTTAAGAGTAGATTCAAAATCGTTGAACATACATAATGCTAAAGCAATTAGGCAACAGTCACGAGTCTGGGAATGTTTATCCTTGTTTGGGACAGGCAAAATGAGGGCAAACTTTCAGCAAGAAGGAAAGGTACAAGTTGACAGCAAAGGCAAAGAAGTTTACCTAGGCAGGGTGTAATCACTGAACCACAGCTCTTGAGGACAACAATCTTGCCTCTTGCTACTGGTAAGGCCAGTAATGCCAGAAAACACATCAACTGAAGAAATTTTTAATGTCAGCCATGAGGAAGTCAGAGAGGGGAAAGTGATGGAGGAACGGCACGGAAATCGTCTAAGGTGCAATCGGAGGAGAAATTCTGAGCGATAAGCTCTGTTTTATCGGTAGAAGAAACAGCTAAAGAGTCATCGGGGCAGAAAAGAGAAGGAAAGAATGAAGAACTAATGTTGTTAAAAAGTTTCTTGGCAAGGTGCCAGAAAGAACAAGAAGAATTGGAGTCAGAAAAATCAGAGCATATATTACGAATGTAATTACTTTCAGCAGAGCAAGGAACAGAAGCAGGACGGTTCCGGCCAGAAACATAAGAGAGAGGAGATTCATGGGTGGGTTAGCTCAGATAACTTTTGTAGGCCTCCTCCTTGCTGTGGACAGCATTATAACAAGCGTTCTCAAACCATTTTTTTTTTTTTTATCATCACAGGGTAAGAAAAAGGAATGTATGCTTCCACGCCCGTGAAAATAACCTCTGTACGAGGCACACACAAATAGTTCTCGGCCATGGAAACAAAAATCATTCCATGAAAAATCAAGGAAGTACTGCCTGAGGGCCTCTTAATGAGCAACTCCAAAGTGCCACTGCCACCACTTCCTGGGAGGGTCCACATTCCCCAGGTTTTACTGCAATAAAAAGACAGGCTAAGGTGATAAGGCTGTGATCGAGGAGCTCAACGGAGGAAAAATATGTTAACAGCATAAGCAGAAAGATTACTTGTAAGGAAAAGATCAAGTACGTTGGAACTATCTCCAAGATGGTCAGGGATACAGGTAGGGTGCTGTGCAAGCTGCTCTAGGTCATTAAGGATAGAAAAGTTGTAACCGTGTATACCAAGTGGAGCAGCAAAAAGAGAGGAGAGCCAAGATGGTGGTGATAACTGAAATCACCAAGAATGGAATTTTCAGAGACAGGAGAAATTGACAGAATGTGTTCCATATTAGAAGTAAGATAGTCAAAGAATCTTTCATAGTCAGTAGAATTTTGGGATAAGTACACAGCACAGACATACTTCATTAGCGAATGAAAGGGTAGCAGAAGTCAGAGAGTAGAGAAATCAGAAGATTCAAGTTCAGGAATACGAGAACAAGATATGCTGTTTTGTACATTTACACAACCGCCACTTGGGCATTGACGTGAATACAGAGAAAGAAGGATACAGAGAGTGATTTGCTGTCAGTCGCCTCAGACAGCTAAGTCTCGGTGATAAAGAGTGATGTCTGAGGGAGAGAGGCGTTGCTCAACAGAAAAAAAAAAATAGAGAATGGCCACGAATGGTGCAGAAATGATGTGAGTCAGACAGTGGTTCCAAGCATCTCTCTTGGCCGTCACAGGGAGAGGGGTCGACGGTGGCGACTTTTAGGGTGCATCCCCCCCCCCCCGCTGACTTCGAAGCTGGGTGTAGAGATGCCATTTTTTTTTCTTGGTTTTGAGTAGGATATATAGTGTGTAATGTGCCTGAAGTTTGGTCTTGATAGCTAGAGTACCTTGTATTGGAGTATATGCTCGCCTTCTCTCTGAGTTATTGAAACACCGAAAACGTTCAGCAGCGGGAGATGGTCAGAAGCTAGTTCCAAGGGCAGATGAAAAAGAAGGTCCAGCTCTCCCTGGTATCAGCTTTTCATCCACCTTGGGAGTACCGCCCTGTTCGACTGGTGCAGCAGTCTGCTCCCTGCATCTATATATATATATATATATATATATATATATATATATATATATATATATATATATATATATACTCTCTCCCTCTCTCTCTATGTATATATATATATATATATATATATATATATATATATATATATATATACACTCTCTCTCTCTCTCTCTCTCTCTCTCTCTCTCTCTCTATATATATATATATATATATATACTCTCTCTCTATGTATATATATATATATATATATATATATATATATATATATATATATATACATATATATATATATATATATATATATATATATATATATATATATATATATATATATATATATATATATATATATATATCGACAGGCAGACACACAGACAGACAGACAGACAGCAGACGAACAAGCAAGGAAATAACAGAAACTCGCTGTGTCTTTTCATGTAAACCAGATTCATGTATTGCAGAAGTGTTGTTTGTAAAATTGTTAGATAATACAAACCCTGGAGTGCATAATTGTGGTCGTCCATACTTCAAAGTGGGAAACTGGAAGATGTTTTGTTCCACGGTCCACTAACCTAGCCAAATATGATAAAATGACTTACGTTAGTGGAATTTAGACAGTAATGGAAAGGCACAAGAGATAAGTGAGAATTGTTAGGGGAAAATCACTAGAAAAGTACCTTTTGGGTGGAACAGGACAGATGAAAAATCTATCGGATTAACAAAGGGCGTTTTGAGGAGGGGGATATAGTATCATACGGGACATACACAGTATAACTGTGCAGTCCCACTCCTCAACATGAAACTCTATAAATTCAAGCGCTCAGTTACAGCAAATAAGACCTGAATTAGCTCTAAAACGACTTCAGATATTATGGCGCGCCTTTTGCAAAGCAAGGCGATATAGTGTGTGTGTGTGTGTGTGTGTGTGTGTGTGTGTGTGTGTGTTTGTGTGTGTGTTTACCTAACTGTATCTTTACAGGAATGAGTCAAGCTCGTACTGTCCCGTGTCATAAACCATTTTTATCGCACATATCCTTAAATTTATGAATTGTTTTTGGCACACACTATTTCATTCGGTAGTGCATTCCATTGCTTAATTGCCCTTTTGGGGAAACTAAATTTCCTTACGTCTTTATCGCCTCTTTTTAGGCTGTTTTTTGCAGTGTCCTCTTGCTGATGCATCCCCATAGGTTATGTAATCATTTATGTCTATTTTCTCCTTCCCAGATATGTATTTATATAGCATAATCATGTCTCCTCTTTTTCTTCTCTCCTGTAGTGTAGGTAGATTCAGTTTTTCTAGTCTTTCTTCGTAGCTTAGATCCCTTAAGCTTGGTACCCATCTTGTAGCGGCCCTCTGAACTTTTTCAATCTTACCTATGTGTTTTTTTTAGATGAGGACTCCAGACTACTAACGCATACTCCAGGGTTGGTCTGATGAATGATGTTATTATCTTCCCTAGCATGTCTTCATTTTATGTATGTGAATGCTACTCTCATATTTGCAGGAAGTGTATACATGTTCCGTACCTTCTCACTGATGTATTCAGCCGGAGATAGTCTGTTACTGATTATCACATCTAGGTCCTTCCCTCTTTCTGACGTGTGTAGGGTTTTACTTCCTAACTTATAATCCACTTTTACCAAACTTGATTATATGACACTTGTCCACACTGAATTCATTTGCCATATATTGCTCCATTCGATAAGTTTATTTAATTCTTCTTGTAGCTCTTTACAAGAGTCTGCGTTAGTAATTCTCCTTTGTATTTTTGCATCATTAGCAAACATATTTAGATAGCTTTCATTTCCAATGTTGCTATCTATGTCATTTATATACACTAAAAACATAAATGGTGCCAGCACTGAGTAATTTCCCTTAGTACTGTTCTCATTTCCCTTTTATGAGAAAATCTTCCATCCAACAATACAGTTTGCCTCGGATTCCTCATTGATGGTACAGTTCCCATAAAAGTCTTTGGTGCGGTACTCTGTCAAATGCTTTCTTGAAATTTAAATAGATACTGTCCACCCATCCTTCTCTTTCCTGTAATGTTTCTGTTGCTCTGTTATAGTAGCTCAACAGATTAGTAACACACGATTTTCCCTTTCTGAAGCCAAACTGTCTTTCTGTTATAATATTGTATTCTAGATGATTTACCTAAACTTTTCTTATCAGCATTCCTAATATCTTGCTTACAACACTAGTTAGTGATACTGGTCGGTAATTGAGTGGATTTTGTCTATTCCCTTTCTTGTATAAGGGAACACTGTTTGCTTTCTTCCGAATATCAGGTAGATTACCTTGCCTCAAAGATTCCTTGACTATTAAAGATAACAGTTTGCTTAACTCCTTTGCACATTCATGTAGCACCCAACATGAAATTTCATTAGGACCATTTGCTTTTTCTTTGTGTAATTTAATTAACTCCTCCTGTATTTTTTTTTTCTGTTATTTGTATATCTGGTAATACGTGTGGGCATGCACGTTCCATATCATCCCTCGCAAAATTATTTTCTTCTGTAGAAACCGATTGGAAATTCATATTCAGTGCTTCACTAATATCCTTCTCTTGTGTATAGGTGATCTCCTCGTCCGTAATGGATTGTATTTTATCTTTTACTTTGGTTTTGCTTCGGATGTAGCTGTAAAATTGCTTCGGTTGATCACTACTTTTATTTGTGATATCCTCCTCAAACTGTCTTTCGGCTTCCCTCCATATTCTTGTTTAATCGTTCCTTGCCTGTTTATAGTTGTTATATGCCCTCCCACTACTGTGTCTTCTATATGTGTTCCACAACAAATCTCTCTTTTCTTTTGATCTTTTTTACATTCTGCATTAAACCATTTCTGTATTTTCTTTTCTGCTTCTTTGTGCTGTGGAATGTACTTCTGGAATCCTATTTCATCAAATTCACAGAAATTATTATATATAACATTTAAATCTTGTCCTCTAAACTCTCTTATCCAATCTATTTCTAAGAAGTACTACTTTAGATCATGGTAGTTTCCTTTTTAATAATATCGGCTGTTTTTGTAACTTTCATTGCTGTTAACTGTCATATGCAATCCTGAAGTTGCAGTTTAGTACTGCATGGTCGCTTTTGCCGAATGGAGGGTGATACATTAAATTGTCAATATCGTTTTCTTGCCTAGTGAATATAAGATCTAGTACTGAGGGTACATCAAGTCCTCTTTTTCTGGTGCTTTCCCTTACATGTTGCGTTAAGAAAAACTTCTGCACGAGACCCAAGAGCTTTTGGTCCCAACAGCTTTCTTGGCTTATTACAGTATATCTAAAGTATTCCAATTTATATTTGTATTAAAATCTCCAGTTAGTATGATTCTTTTCGATTTCTCTTCCATTCTATGTAGTAATGCTCTTAAACTGTGAATTGTTCTCTCTGCCAGATCCTCATATTCTCCTCTTTCCCATGTGTTTGATCTGGGAGGCGTGTTTATGTAATACCCGAAACTTTATCCCACCAGTTGACACCAGTGTAGAGCTATGAATGTATTTTCTTACCTGTTGTGGGTATTGATCAACTCACCCATGGATATACAAGTGGTACTCGACTTAGTATAGTGGATGGTAAATATTTATGAAAAGAATGAATTGTGGTAGCGTTTGTAGTTTTTGGCCGAGTTTAGATTTTAGTCGGTACCTCAGGTGGTTGTCGTTCCCTCAGCGAAGGAATCTTGAATTGGAAGGGGAGTGAATTTGGCTTGAGGACATAATTTCCTTGATTAGGTGTACTAATAAAGAAAAGAAAATGCTATATACTTTACTCTACTTTAATAATTCTGTTAATTTCCACAAAACATTTTTTTTATTACATGACCCTTTTTAGTATGAGAGAAGATTGTAAATGTTACTAAGGCTTTTGGGTGATCATTCCTCTAACATCATCACCAGACGAAACAATTTGATTCACGCGAGGTATGGAGTTGTTGTACTCTACTTTCTTTTTTGACCGTTACTCTTGGGCTCTACATTGGCCTCAAGACAGGGACACTTTTACGGATATGATTTGTCTGTTCGGGCTGGCATAGCCTCGAATCAATATGAATGATTATTTGTATTCATCTTTCACCCATATAAGGTATTCTCCTCATATAGTTTTCTCGGTTCTCACATCAAATCAGTATTTTTTTACAATTCACCATCGACAATGTTATATAATCACTAGAAATACATAATCTCTCGGGCCTGTCTAGCCTCGAGGAATAATTTAAAAAAAAGAAATACAATCACTAGGAACACCTCAATCACTCGGGCTTGTTTAGCCTCGAGGTACAACTTAAATATCACATTATTGCTCACAATCAGTAAGTTCCCTTCCACGCTCCTGATTATAATTTTTTTTCTAATAAACTAATTTTAAAGAAAGAGAACAGTTGATGAATTTGAATTTTCCTTTCCGTTACAGAACATATCACTTTTATACTTCTATTCCTTATCTACAAAAAAAAAAGTTCACTTGATAGAATCATTAATAACACATCAAATACCTTCGGTTTGTAATAATAACTCGTGAGTGGTGCAAGTGTAAGTGTAAAAGTCTATGGGCAATACTTGGGAATAATGGCGTGCTCACACGGTCGTCGCCGGTGTCTGGGGAACTAAACGAACGTCTGTTACACACGATGTCTGGGCAGCAAGTCACTACGTTAAACTCTCAACAATATTACTTCTCATAGTTCATAATAAGTAAGGATTAAACAAAGAAAAAGAGGGGGAGGAAGAAGAAATGTGGACGACTCACCTAAACGAACGTCTGTTACACACGATGTCTGGGCAGCAAGTGGGGTATGTCGGGCACTAAAGGACGCCACCGCTAGCTCAAATGAGATTATGTTTTTGAAATATGGTGGGTTTCAATTCTCTTTACAATTTATTTAGCAGTGTACCCATGACGACAAGACTTTTGATTGAATTGGGGAAAATTTGGGATTTATTCCTTACTTAATTTAGATACTGATTCTATTACTATTTCAATTTGAATCTGAAAGCAGCTCATGCCATCTAGTGACGGCCAAGATAAATGGAACTTTAAATCCTCACAAATGACATTATTTAGGCCTTTTGGACTGCTAATCTTACATACTTGTGTTCTAGCAGCTTCATTAGCAAACATTTCACAACTAGGTTACAGAAAGAATTGTATATTCATCATTACTCTGTTTAAGGTTTAAACTGGGCGCCCAACAACGACAAGAAAAGTTGGCGCATCTGTCTGTTATTCGTTACTCTACGAGACGGGGAATTCCCATAGCTCAACACCCACAATTACATCACCCACTGCATAGATACAGAGATACATACATGTAAAAATAGTTAACCCTACAGTAATTATTAATATATGAATTACTACTTAGGGTAGGAACTTATAAACTAATATTCAGGTTACACCCTAACTTAAAATTACAGTACTACTAAATACATACATGAATATCAAATGTGTGGCACTACACGGCTCCCACGTTCGGAAAACAAATTTTACCCAAGTCAATTTTCTATGACATGTGCATGGATGGAATGTTGTTACTCTGATAACTGCTATAAACACTTTGAATTGGAATACTTTTCCCCACAATCGGTGGCACCTGTCGGTCCACATTAAACACCTGATGCGTACCTCGGAAGGTCGCTTACTCACTACATTAGGAGGTATGATCACTCCTTACTCGAGATGTTATGAGGGAATTTATGCCCCAGTCAGCCTCAGGTTTTGGAGGATAGCTTGTCGCTCACCTGAGCTCGACAGGGTCTCTCGAGATTGAGATCACCACGGGAGGCGCTTCCTTACACTCCTCCATTCACAATCACATTCACTCAGTCCTTTCGTTTCCAGCTTTCCACCCGCGAGAGGTGAGCGCTCATTCTGTCCTGAAGACTCCACTACCGCACAAACCGTGCTAACTGTAAGGTGAGGGGATTATATACTCCCCTCGAAGTAAGGCACTTCCCGGTTCCAACAGGAACTCTTCACTCTTTTTCTTTTTACACCCTCTCCTCGGGGATGAGTCCACCCGGAACATAACTTTTTAAGCAGTTATGTTTCACAACATTCGTCACATGCACTTGTCCACTTTTCTAACACTCCTCTATGAGTCTCCGAGGGGCAGTCCTCACTCGCGGTGGTAATCGCTCATCTTCGGGCTCCGGGGCGAGCTCCTGTTGCAGCGGTTCTAAGAGCCATTCCTCGGTACCGTAATATGGTTTTACCTTTTCAGCAGCCCTTTGTATTTTTCTTCCACTAAATACATTTTTAATGATATAAACACTTCCATCTAGCAGTACTTCAATCACTTTGTACGGGCCGTCCCATTTGGCATTCAGTTTTCTACAGGTACCCGGCTGTATGGTCTCTTTTTTCGCCCACACCAAGCTATTGATTCCAACCTTCTGTGCTCTCCTCCGTTGTCCAGGACGATACCTCGTGACGTCCCAAAGTCGATGAAGTATTGCCCAAGACAGTGTATGATGTTTTGTGTGTGACTCTGGGTAATATTTGTCTAGCAAACATGTAATTACCTAACCCTTAACATTCTAAGCTAGAAGGAAGGAAAGAAAAGTGAAGAATTAGCACTAAGCTTAGGAAACATGGAAATATCGAGACGAGAGGTAGGACAGAAGAGCAGAAGAGGACAGTAAGGAGACAGACTGGAGATAAAAGGCCCCCTTTAGTCGCCTCTTACGACAAGCAGGGATACTGGGGAAGTATTCTTTCCCCCCTTCCCCAGGGGTAACCATATCTAGTACATTATTTGAACCTCATTACTACCAGGATGTACTGAATATTGCGTTGCGGAGGTATTTCCTAATGATCAACCAATGCTACCCTTAGCATTCTCGCTTCTCTTTGCTCTTCACTTCCCTTCACTTTCTCACCAACGCCACTAATTTGGGAACGATGAGTATCCCACCGCTACTGCCACCAGTGTAAAACCTGAAACTTTATCCCACCAGTTGACACCAGTGTAAAGCTATGAATGTTGTCCCACCGGTATTCACCAGTGTGATGCTAGTGGTAAGACCTTTTATGCCACTGGCTGACACCAGTGTAAAACCTGAAACTTTATCCCACCAGTTGACACCAGTGTAGAGCTATGAATGTATTTTCTTACCTGTTGTGGGTATTGATCAACTCACCCATGGATATACAAGTGGTACTCGACTTAGTATAGTGGATGGTAAATATTTATGAAAAGAATGAATTGTGGTAGCGTTTGTAGTTTTTGGCCGAGTTTAGATTTTAGTCGGTACCTCAGGTGGTTGTCGTTCCCTCAGCGAAGGAATCTTGAATTGGAAGGGGAGTGAATTTGGCTTGAGGACATAATTTCCTTGATTAGGTGTACTAATAAAGAAAAGAAAATGCTATATACTTTACTTAAATAATTCTGTTAATTTCCACAAAACATTTTTTTTATTACATGACCCTTTTTAGTATGAGAGAAGATTGTAAATGTTACTAAGGCTTTTGGGTGATCATTCCTCTAACATCATCACCAGACGAAACAATTTGATTCACGCGAGGTATGGAGTTGTTGTACTCTACTTTCTTTTTTGACCGTTACTCTTGGGCTCTACAGTGGCCTCAAGACAGGGACACTTTTACGGATATGATTTGTCTGTTCGGGCTGGCATAGCCTCGAATCAATATGAATGATTATTTGTATTCATCTTTCACCCATATAAGGTATTCTCCTCATATAGTTTTCTCGGTTCTCACATCAAATCAGTATTTTTTACAATTCACCATCGACAATGTTATATAATCACTAGAAATACATAATCTCTCGGGCCTGTCTAGCCTCGAGGAATAATTAAAAAAAAAGAAATACAATCACTAGGAACACCTCAATCACTCGGGCTTGTTTAGCCTCGAGGTACAACTTAAATATCACATTATTGCTCACAATCAGTAAGTTCCCTTCCACGCTCCTGATTATAATTTTTTCTAATAAACTAATTTTAAAGAAAGAGAACAGTTGATGAATTTGAATTTTCCTTTCCGTTACAGAACATATCACTTTTATACTTCTATTCCTTATCTACAAAAAAGTTCACTTGATAGAATCATTAATAACACATCAAATACCTTCGGTTTGTAATAATAACTCGTGAGTGGTGCAAGTGTAACTGTAAAAGTCTATGGGCAATACTTGGGAATAATGGCGTGCTCACACGGTCGTCGCCGGTGTCTGGGGACTAAACGAACGTCTGTTACACACGATGTCTGGGCAGCAAGTCACTACGTTAAACTCTCAACAATATTACTTCTCATAGTTCATAATAAGTAAGGATTAAACAAAGAAAAAGAGGGGGAGGAAGAAGAAATGTGGACGACTCACCTAAACGAACGTCTGTTACACACGATGTCTGGGCAGCAAGTGGGGTATGTCGGGCACTAAAGGACGCCACCGCTAGCTCAAATGAGATTATGTTTTTGAAATATGGTGGGTTTCAATTCTCTTTACAATTTATTTAGCAGTGTACCCATGACGACAAGACTTTTGATTGAATTGGGGAAAATTTGGGATTTATTCCTTACTTAATTTAGATACTGATTCTATTACTATTTCAATTTGAATCTGAAAGCAGCTCATGCCATCTAGTGACGGCCAAGATAAATGGAACTTTAAATCCTCACAAATGACATTATTTAGGCCTTTTGGACTGCTAATCTTACATACTTGTGTTCTAGCAGCTTCATTAGCAAACATTTCACAACTAGGTTACAGAAAGAATTGTATATTCATCATTACTCTGTTTAAGGTTTAAACTGGGCGCCCAACAACGACAAGAAAAGTTGGCGCATCTGTCTGTTATTCGTTACTCTACGAGACGGGGAATTCCCATAGCTCAACACCCACAATTACATCACCCACTGCATAGATACAGAGATACATACATGTAAAAATAGTTAACCCTACAGTAATTATTAATATATGAATTACTACTTAGGGTAGGAACTTATAAACTAATATTCAGGTTACACCCTAACTTAAAATTACAGTACTACTAAATACATACATGAATATCAAATGTGTGGCACTACATTTAAATTTACTACAGTTACTTTCCCTTCAGATGTATTGATCTCTACTGCAGTCAGTTCTACTTGTAAGGGTATATCTAGTTCTATTTCTTTGACTTTTAGATTTTTCTTTGTTAATATTATAATTCCTCCTCCTTTTTTAAAATTCCTGCCACTTCTCCATACATTGTATTCCTCTAAGTTTAGGATGTCGTTTGATATCCTTGGTGTTAACTTTGTTTCAGGTAGGCATATTTATTACGTGATTCATTTTCTCTTATGTAATCATTTATCTCTAATAATTTAGATACTATTCCATCTAGATTTGAGTACATTAACTTAGTCGTCTTGTTTACATATTTGTCATGACTTGGATATACTACCTTCCTCCTTTTCATTCCCTCCTGGTTATGTACCACTTTCGAACTTGCAATCCAATCACTTTGTAAAAAAATGTATTCTACTCCTCCTCTGATCTTACCTCGTTCTTTGTTTTTGCTTCCTTCCTTTTCTCCTTTAGTAATTCCAGTTCTTCTTGAGTTAGGCATCTTTTTATCCTTACATTTTTTAATTCCACTTCTCCCATGAGTTTCTTTGCAATTTTTAGTATTTCCTTCACGGTGTTTACACTCTGGAAGGTTACCTTAAGGGGCATAGACTTATTCTCTCATATTTCCCTAGCCTCTTGTGTTCCTCTATGTCTTTATTACAGGTTTTCTCTGATACTTCCTTCAGTATACTCATTCCATTTGTGTGTGTGTGTGTGTGTGTGTGTGTGTGTGTGTGTGTGTTGCTAAAATATCTCAAAAAGTTGCGGACGAATTTTTCCGAAACCTTCGGGATAACAGCAACTACGAAGGTGTGGAGAAATCTATTACTTTTGGTGAAGTTTTGATCGAAGACGACCAAACGCCACAGCCATATATCAAATTGCATTTTGGCCAGTATCTTAGCAACGAATCGAAATATTTTCTTCAAATTTGGTTTGTAGGTAACCTGTGGCGGCCAGTTAGCATTCGGCCCCCGAATGCTTTCGTTTCATCATTTTACCATAGTTATTTCTAAACAGTTTTTAACTATGATTCTGATTAGAAGCATTTCTGCCTCTTTCACTCTTAGGAAGATCTGTGTCTTGCTATACCCTATTTGATTGACCTGTGCAGCTGAGATGTATAAGGCGAGTAGGGTATTCTTGAATCGTGGCTGCTGATTGGTCTCCGATGAATCAAATCTACACCTCTTCTTATTTTAACACATATATGTTTATATTTTAAAACTGCCTTCAGTACAAGGAGCCAGATTAAATATGGAATAATTTCCGAAGGTAAAGAGGTCAAAATTATCTTCAAAAGTTTACTGGTATCAAAGAAAATAAACTTGATTATAAAGTTTTATAACACGATGAATGGCGTTTGAAGCAAATTATCCACCCACGGCGTACACACACGTCCGCATGTTGCACTGCATTCACCCACAGTGTATGCCTACGTCCACATGTTGCACTATAATGTCCATCCACGGTGTACACCTACGTCCTCTCGTTGCACTACAATACGTACCTGCATTTACTTCAATGACATCATCGGCGGCCAAACAGCAGCCGCGAAACAAACACCCTACCTGCCCCATACATCTCCGATGCACAGGTCAATCAAATAAACTGTAGTTCCTCGTGGATGATTTGGAGTATTAACAATATAGTCAGAAGAAGTAAGGCTTTGTAGAGCATATAGAAAATAACTGATTCACTATGAACATGCACGATAGATGTTGCGAATGAGAAAACAATTAGAGCAGTTGGACTGTGCAGAGCAATGAAAATATGACGCCAGGCACTAAGAAAATGCAAGAGTGAAGAATGATTAGACGGATGACCTGTAACTAGTAAAGAAAAAAAAAAAATAGGCACATCTGGGAAGAGTAGCTTATGGTATCGACAAATGTGTTGTTTAACCCTGGAATAGTAGCGTTGTCAACATCATGTGCCTACTAGCGATGTCCGGAATCCCGGACATAGTTTGGGGGTAGAAATATACATATAGGAATCGTACAGTTTATTTCAAAAATTTTCACTTAAATTAGATGCTAATCTTAACTCTAGGAACTAGGAACTAAATGTATTTAACTAAAACATTATAAAAAAAAATGTGTACAAATGACAAACAATGCTACATCCTTGTAATCTTTTCACCAGTGTCAGCCACAGTGTTGCCTGATGGTGATGACTTGTGCCACACATGAAGTCCAGACGTCCCCTGATATGCTCCAGCCTCCCTAGACAAAATTCGACATTTTACAGTATATGTTTCCTAGGCACACTCACAAGGTCCTATTTTTATAACGTTCTGCGGAATACCGGACAATTGGCTACAGCAGATGAGAAAAAAACGGGAGCAACACGAACACACCTCACACACACAGGACAGAGTACAAACTGAAATGTCATGGCAACTGAGCGCCGTAGGCCTTGGAGCGTCTCCTCCACAACGAAAAGTTGGCCTAAATTCGGAATCCCGGACGACGCTACTGAACTAGGGTTAAGGCGAACTGTCCACTGAGAAAAGTGTAACACCTGAGATCTTACCGAGGTCATCTCTCACAGGATGCAGTGTCATGCGGTTGATTAAGAGACAAAGAACGCATTAACCACTACTAATTGTAGGCTATAAAACTGACAGAAACCTCAGAATAATGCAACATTTTGAGCATCACAATATTACTCGTATACAGTACTGTAATATCTCCTGGAATATCACACCCTTTTAGTGTTTATGGAAATCCACCTATATTGCTGTTAGACATGGGAATAGTAAATCTCTCAATTGAAAAATCTCAAGACGCCAGTACAAAAGCTATTGCCAACTTTGTGAAACTACTAAACTCATATAGTTCCACAAGAGAGAGCAGCTCGACTGTTATTACCTGATGTGTTTGTCTAGCCGGGCCTCCCTCGGACAGATTCAATATTCTAAGCTAATTGCTTGGTTCCCTGACTCGGCATGATCCAATGGAGGGAACGGAAGGTACGGGGAATATTGGCAGGTGGAAACTGACGGGATTAAACAAGGGTTGGGTATCAGAAAGAAAAGAAGGGAAAACAGGTAAATATGAGACAGTGTTACGTAAAGTCGTTCGATCACGGATGAGTGATACCTCCATGGTCATTAAATCTGTCAAGGGAGAACGATGCAAAGACGACATGTGAGAAATGCTATGGAAGGGAAAGATAGATTGATTCGTTGAATCAGAATACAGAATTCGCACCTTGTTGCTGAGTTTAGGAGACAAAGGGGAAATTCTGAGACAGTATAACAGTACATTGGTGAGATGTATCACCGAACAGTGATATATGTGAGTAACATCATATTTCAGGCTTTTCTCACTGCCAAATGAATCATCTGAAATTTAGCCACCCTAACCAAAATAAGGACAGGTAGTTTTCAGAGCAATGTGTCCGTGGCAGCTTATTTTTAGATGAGTAAACCAGAGGGATGCGAGACTCGGGAGACAGTCTGTGTGTGTGTGTGTGTGTGTGTGTGTGTGTGTGTGTGTGTGTGTGTGTGTGGGTGTGTGTGTGTGTGTGTGTGATGAATAACTCATAAACTTGTAATCCAGTTTTAAACAAAGTTGGTGGAGGGGTGGATGATCGGGTAAGGGGTTCACATTGTTTTCTGAGAACAATAGGTCAAAGGTCAAGGCCACAGAGCTAATTCAAAGTTAGATATCTTTCGACTAAACTTAGGGGAAAGGCTAACTGCACAGACTGCAACAAGATCGAAGGATTTCAGTTTTGAGAACAGTCAAAGGTCAAGGCCACAGGCAAGATCAAAGTTCGTTCCACATCTCTATGTATGAACAAAAATAAATTGTCATCTTATCTGAACGATACTTGGTAGCTCTTCTGGTGAGAGAGAGAGAGAGAGAGAGAGAGAGAGAGAGAGAGAGAGAGAGAGAGAAAACCTGTAGGCGACGAAGGCCACCTCTAAGCAGGCGGGTGCAGTTTAGCCTGCACACACAAAGGAGGACCCTTATCTGGACAGAGTCTAAAAATGCTATCTCTCGCCTCTATCTGGATACAAACTAAACCATCCAGACAACAGAAATAACTGGATACTTGCACAGACACAGTAAACATAAACTATGTGAAAAAAAAAACTCATAATATTTTTATGGAACTTCCCATAATTATTATGTAAAAACTTTGTCCGTAATACACATATGTAGTCATTTCAAACCATTCCAGCACCACTGAAATTTTTTTAGGGGTAAAAATGTAGATATTTTTCAGTGCAATGTTCCTTTGCTCCTCTGCTTATTTCTCATCGGCGTGTTCACTGTCATTTGGGAGAAAATTTCATGCTTCATTGCGAAGCATAGGATGAGTTTAGGAAGCTAAACCTTTTATTCCTGGGTTCCGCAAACGTTTCTTTTTCATTTTGGTAAGAAAACAAATCGATTTTCGAAATCTGAAAAAAAAAGTAACAAGGCCTGCCACTGGGCCCCAACAATTTCCGGATCCATGGCCACGGAGGGGCAAACAGGACTGTTGCTAGGCAACGAGTAGTTGCCTAGCAAGAAATACCTCGCGAACAAAACTAGGTCATTGTGCCAAGGTTTTGTTGAAAATGGTTAATTCAGAAGGGAAGAAGTGCCTCCCACAATTAAACAAGACTGCTAGGGACGTTGAGGCAAATCTTAACAAGGTTGCCACTTGAAAACTACACGAGAGGAGAAAAATGGAGGGAACATTTTCGCTAGGGAATGTCTTCAAGATTACATCTAAAGAAGTCATAGCTTCCTATGCCCATTAACAGTGCTTCTACAGCTCAAAACGTGAAAAGTTTGAAAAACGCTATTTTTCGGCCATTACTAGACGACATGCAGTTGCCTGGCAGCCACAACCTTGCAGACACAATGAAGCCATATGCTGGTCATTGTGTCCAGGTTTGGTCGGCATAGATTAATTCTAAAGGGTAGAGTTCCTCCCACAACTAAAAAAGAAAGAATACAAGAAAGACTACAAGGAAGAAAGAAAATGCAACGAACAATAAAGACAGAATGGAGCTGGCCAAAAAAATGGCGTTTTTTCAGTCGTTTCTAGGCAACGAGTAGTTGCTTAGCAACCAAAACCTTGCAGACACAACTAGGTCATAGGTTGATCTTTGTGTCCAAGTTTGATCGGAATTGGATAATTCTGAAGGGTGGAAGTGCCTGCCACAATTAAACAAGAAAGAAAGAATACAAGAAAGAAAGAAACCGCGACTAACAATAAAGGCAGCATGGAGCAGGTCAAAAAGATTACGGAAGAGTTCAGTGTAGCCATAGGGTTCACCTATTGTTCTCGTAATTTAGTGCATCACCAAAGCGTGACTAACTGGAACGTGTACAGTAACTTCCGCGATATTGGATATATGTGTGTGATTGCCAACAGTTTTGCTTCTGCCATATAGGAAAGTGTATTGCAGCACGAATTTACACATTTTACTTTTGGTATGGTATATATAATTTGAAAACTCTTGAAATGGCTGTTGTGATATAAATTTGGTGATATGAATCTATGACAGAAAAGTGATAAAGATGCAACAGTGCAACAAAGAGCGAGAAGCAGATAGAAGCGGTAAAGGAATGAGAGCTAAAGAGATGAAAAGTCTTTGACTCCAACACGCTGAGAAAAGCTGCATGTAGGAAGCACTCCCTCCCACTTCAAAGACGTACTCCCCACAGGAATGAATATAACCCCTGTAAAATGTCAGCAACTGTGCAGGGGAAACAAGGCACGAAGTTGGCTGATCACACATATTGTAGTATTGAATTAGTTACTGTTGAAAATTAAAAAATACTACTGTCGAGTATTTTGGCTGGCCAAAAGGTATAGGGACTGAGTTTTTGTTGCATTATATACATGATTACTTTAACACCAATCTGAGATGTGGGCAGTGTCAAAAATTCACTGTGCCACAGCCTCAACAAGTGTTTGTTGAAGTAACTGCTATGATGGACGCTGTGAGAAGAGGACTGAAAGGTGAAGGATGGAAGTATCAGGGTATGCATGGATAGGATTATTTGTACAAGTTAGAAAGTCATTAATTAACGAACAGAAGAAAGAGAGTTGGTGACTGGGTAGAACCCAGGGAGAAACCACTATATTATAGTTCTAGGAGAAGATCAGTGGGTGTGTACAACAGCAGACGTCAAGCGACATGAAAGAAAGTTAGAACAGAAGGCAGAGATAGAAGAATAGGAAAGTAAGACGGTAGTTTGGAAATTAAAGATTTATGCCAGACTGCATCAAAAGCCTTTGATATGTCCATCGGAATGGCCAAGCTTTCGACAGTCCTGAAAGGAAGCTGACCATATGTCAGAAAGGAAGATAAGATCACCAGTGTAGCGTCCCTGGTGGAACCCATACTGGTTGTATGGTCGGAATGACGCCTTATTTTTTTTATAGATTAGATTCGGAAACTTTACTAATCCAGACTGCTAAAGCAACTGGACAGCTGGGAACGTTTACCCTTCTTCAGAACTGGCTGAATGGGAGCAAACCTCCTGCAAGAAGGAAAAGTACAAGTCGACAAAGAAAGGCAAAATGGTTTACCAACAGAAGACGTAACAACAGAAGCACAGTTCAGGTAGTGTGTCCATGCTTCTGAAAAGCAGCCACAGTCAACATGTTGACCCTCTTGCAGATTAAGGACCTGTTGATACTAGTCCCAGGCTGCAATGAATTAACCCTTTGTGAACCAATGGGGTCCCTGTGGACCCCAGCATGTTTTTAAAATTTGTCCATTGCGTCATTTTTTATTTTCACCACCTGGCCTCCCATAACTTTTATTGTAGATGGTTGTTCTATATGCACATAAAATTTGAGCGAAAAAATCTCTCATCATTTAGGAGTGACATTGCAATAAATGTTAGTGGGGTCCGCTAGGACCCCACCTGGCCTTTCGCATGACTAATATTTGTACATATTTTTAAAAGATATTTCAGAATATAAACATTAAGGACAATGTCAATACCATTATCAATGTTTTATTCCTCAATGGCGGTGGCAGAAGGTGACAAAGGAGAAGCAAATAATTCATATGGTGATTTATCTGTATCCGAAGCTGATGATGAACATTATAAGGACAGTTTTTCTGTTGCTTTCTCTTTATAAAAGTCACTTTTCTTTGTATTTATGTGGTATGTACTGATCATTTAGTTGTTTCTCCTGATAAAATTAAGTTTTCTTTATATTTGTGTAATACTATCTATCTATCTATTGCCAGACGCCTCAATCCCGTTTGGGGTGGCCACAAACAAATCGCCTCCAAGTCGCCCTGTCCCCCGCCATTTCACTGCCCTGCTCCCAACTCACACACCCCTCTCTCATATACCTCTCCACCCCATCCCTCCATCTCATCCTCGGTCTCCCCCTCCCTCTTCCACCCTCCACCTCACTCACATACACTCTCTTCGTCAGTCTTTCACCCTCCATCCTCTCCACATGGCCAAACCACCTCAGTGTGTTCCTCACAACGCTTCCTATCACATCCACATCCACACCACAACGCTCCTTTATATCCTCATTCGTCAGCCTGTCTCTCCACGTGACTCCACAGGCTCCTCTTAAATAACTCATTTCCACTGCTCTCACTCTTGACTTGTGTCCTTCCAACAATGTCCAAGCTTCACTTCCGTACGTTAGAGTTGGTATCACAATACTGTCATGTAGTAACTTTTTTACTTCCATGCTCACTTCCCTGTTTCTTATCACTGCTTTCAAAGAACCAGCAACCTTTCTTCCCTGCTGTACCCTTTCAAGCACTTCACCCTCCAAACCTCCATCCTTACTCATCACACTACCCAAATACTTAAACGTACTCACATTTTCCAATTCCTCACCATCCAACCTCGCTGTACATTCACTGACTTCACCTCTCTCACAGACCATCACTTTACTCTTCCCTACATTCACCTTTAGGTTCCGTTTCTTACACACTCTCTCAAACTCATCCACCAAGCCTTGCAGCTCCCCTTCCTCTTCACTCAACAACACAGTATCATCTGCAAACAACAGTACAGGGAGTTTCCAAACACTATCCTCTCTCACCAGGGCCACTCCAACATCCACTACCCTACCTTGTACCTCTTTTATTACCCCATCCATGTACAGATTGAACAACCATGGAGACATGACACATCCCTGTTTTAAACCAACTTTCAAAGAGAAAAATTCACTTAGTTCACCATCCACATGCACTGCAGCCTTCGCACCATCGTACATACTCTTCACAGCATTCAACAACTTCCCATCTACTCCATATATTCTTAACACTTTCCACAATCCTTGTCTATCCACCCTGTCATATGCTTTCTCCAAATCCATGAAAGCCGCATACAACTTCTTTCCCTTCTCTAGAAACTTTTCCACTAAAGATCTAAGAATGAATATCTGATCTACACAACCTCTTCCCTTCCTAAAGCCTCCCTGTTCTTCTCCAACTAATTTCTCTGTTCTTTCTCTAACTCTGTCTATAAGTATCCTACCATACACTTTTCCTATTATACTAAGAAGACAAATGCCGCTATGATTACCACACACTTCTTTTTCCCCTTTTCCTTTGTACAAGAGAATAATTATACCTGACTTCCAATCCTCCGGGACTCTACCTTCCTCCCAGGCCAATCTGCACATCTTCCACATCCATTCTACTACTATCTCTCCCCCATGCTTCAGCATTTCACCACACACTCCTTCAATTCCTGGGGCTTTCCCCGATTTAACTTTCTTCATTGCTTCCACAACTTCTATCCTACTGATTTCTTCCTGTCTTCTCACCTCCCTCCTTCTCCCAGCCATTCCCCAGCCACTTATACTCGCATTACTTCCATCCTCAACGTTCAACAATTCCTTAAAGTGTTCTCTCCATCTGCTCACTTTTTCTCCCTTCTCCACTAGTAATCTACCATTTTTATCTTTCACTCCCCTGCTAACTTCATTTCCACCCTGTCTTACTCTTTTCACTTCTCTCCAGAACATTTTCTTACAGTCCCTCCACTTTACACTCAAATTCCTTCCAAATTCCTCATCCACTCTCTTCTTACTCTCTCTTACTAATCTTTTCACCTCTCTCTTCCTTTCCACATATATAACTCTCTCTTCCGCCTCTCAACTTTTTCCACGCCCCTATTTCTCATCCATTCATTGTATGCTTTCTTCTTTTGTGCCACAGCCTGTTTCACCTCTTCAGTCCACCACGCTGTTCCTTGCACCCCCCTCCGTCTTCTCTTCCTTCCACACACCACATCACATGCTGTAATACTGAAAACAAAAAAAATATTTGTATCAAATTTGAATGTTATAAAGATAGTTTTATTTTATGATCATCCTAATTTACTTTATACATGAACTTGTCATTATGTACCCCCTCCACAATATGTCTACTCCCAATGTATATATGTTCCCCCCCAATGCATACATGCCCCCACTAAATTTGCTAGGTCAGCATGCTCTCCCACGCCTGAAGACGGCATTATTGCATCAGTTCTTAGCAGACAGCCGACACGAGTAGACTGTTTTAGTGTGAGCTTGTAATAAACTCCTTATCTAGCTGTTTGTACACGGAGTTTCTATCACCAAAGTATAGCAAGTTACATTTGGTAGCAGCGGTGTTTCGAACCATCACATTCTGACCGCCTCCTTGGATTTTTAGTGATACAACAAGATACACGACGTCTCGCATCTGCCAGCCTCGCCCCTCCTTCATGCCTCTATACCTTGGCTGTGCTTTTCGAGTGTACCATTTTTCTCACCCGTGCTCACCTCTCAAACCACCGCACCCATACGCCTTGTTCCTGACCGCATGTGTCGCCGTCGCTGACCTACGCACCTGTTGCACCTGTTCCCAGAACCTGTTTCGGATTCATCATAGCTCCTGCCCCCACGGTGCCACTTATCACTGTCTGCCCACTGCCTGCCCACCACCATTCTCTGCATTTGCAACTCACCAGCTCTACATTTGCCTTGCACCGACATCTGCCTCACCACCCACCACCGGCCTCCGCCGTCGCCCGCATCTGGTCTGTATTACGGAGCCTCCTAAGACCGCCACTCCCTGCCGGTGATTCATCGCGGCATCTCTTCTCCTCTCCGCCCAGCTGTCTCTCCACCGCCGCCCCGCCCCGCCCGCCCCGTCGCCCCGCCCCGTCGCCCCGCCCCGCCCCAGCCCAGCTACGCCCAGCCACCCTGCATGTCATACATCTTGACACTCCCGTTTCTCCTGTGTAACTATAGTATCTTTCCTTTCTATAGAGATTATCCTCGATTTTCTCTACAGATTGGTTATTGTAAATATTCCATCTCATTTCCATTACCCCGTTTTCATCTTCACCTACGTTATTTATTATGCATCTCATCCTTCACATTTTATTTAAACCATTCATCCCCGCACCTTCATTCATATTTTCACACCTAGTGTATTCCATTCTCTCATTGTTATTTATACATTTCCACCTACGTATCCATCTTCATCCTTTCATCTTCCATTGCCGCATTAAATGTCATACTTTCCACGTCAACTGCTTACCACCAGCCCTCTCGACCCGGAAACATCACCTGCTCATACCCCGTCTGCCAACTCTAACACAATCACTCATTTACGAAGTGGCAAAGAGTACCACCGCCCTGCGCCTGAGACTCCCGTTTCACTTCCCGCAGACTCACTTACTACCCGTCCTACCCTCGTAAATCCAGATACCTCCTCCTCTACTCCTGCCTCTACACTCCCTTCTTCTTCCTCTACTCCTTCCCCTGTCGTTCCCTCTCCTGCCTCCCTTCATACCTCGTCTTGCTCGCCCTTAACTGCCACTGCCTTCTCTCTCTCCCACACCTCTCCTGCCGCCACTTCTACACTTCCAGCCATGGCCAACCCTCCACAGTCTATCTATCTCGACGATGCCAATCGTCCCAAATTTACTGGCCAGGACCCAACTTGGTCTGTCTATGATTTCCTCAGAGAAGTCAAAATAGAAATAAATAATGACAAATTACCGAGGAATCACTCAAAGTAGCTTACCTCCTCGGTCGCTTGCATCACGGTAAATCAGACATCAGATCCGCGATCCATGCAGGACATTTCGATAGCATTCGTACCTTTGCTGATTTTCGTACGGAACTCATCAGCCTTTGTTGCCAGCATTCAAATACCGCGTCTCTCATGGGATTCATTAATCTCCTAAACCAACTAGATGAGGACTTGCGCGTCCCAGCGCAATATGCCAAGCTCCGCGAAGCTGCCGCCGCCATGAAAACAACTAGTAGCGAGATGCTCCAATTACTGGTAGGCACGAAATGGTTAGAAGACAAGAATGGCGTTCCAATGCTTTCACTCACCAACTTTGCTGACTTAATGGGTTACCTCAGATTCCTTCACTGGCTTACTCCTAAACAGCGAGAGCTAGCCTTGGAAATCGGTTTCAATCCAGGAGATAAAATTATTCAGGTCACTAAAGCCATTCATGAAAGAACAGGTTCGAACTACATGCATCAGGGCACCACCCAACCCTTGGCCTCCTCAGTCTGTCACACCTCCACTACCCCAGACCAATCTCGCTCCCGTCCCACCACACGCGGCAGACCTGCCACCCATCGCTCTCCTACCGCAGGTCGTGATCAATCTAGCGCCCGACGGAACAGACAATCTTCGATTCTTTCCTGGTACTGTGGTCATCCTGGACATCGGGCATCCAGTTGCGACCGTACATACAGACGTCCTCACTCCCAAACCAGACAGCGTACGCCTTCCCGCTCACGTCGTCCACACTGCAAATACCATAAATCAAGCACGACTCACACCACTGAGGAATGTCGTTACCTCAACCGCCCACAGTCGGGGGAAGCGCCGCGCCCGTCTCGGATCAATATCACGTAGAACCACAAACCCAACTCCCCATCCGCCATGTAGGTCCCATAACATCCTCGGGTTTAGTCATTCTCGGAAGCAGTCATGACATACCAACGTCATTCTTCTTGGACACAGGATCTATGGTAAATCTCATCTCCGAAAATTCCTTACAAATTATTCATCGCCATCACAGCCACGTCAGTTTCCTAGAACCACCAGACATTCGCCTATGTGGTGTTAACGGCTCAGAGTTTAAGGTTAAGGGAAGAGTCACCCTTGAAGTCAAACTCCACAGAGCTTTGCCCCCTATCCTCATTGAACTTCATGTCACTAATGACTTGCAGTATCCCGCAGATGCCCTTATTGGTTTCTCCACCATGGCACAACATTCCATTGCATTATTACCTGCTTGTGGTAGTATAGACATTTCTGGATTCCCGGTTTACACTATGGAATGTCCCCGTCCTGTTCTTACGATCAAATCAGTCCTTCAATTACCTCTGTCCCTATCACTACCAAAAAGTCCAACCCAGCCCAAACCACCACTCTCATCATCTGAGAATACAGAGATCATTCCTTTACTGACTGCGAGCAAGGACATAAATTCCTCAATGTCTCCTGATACATCATCTCAGCCCTCGAACATGGCTCTTACATCCTCTCCCGACAACACTATCGCTGACTCAGACATGTCTCAGTTACCTACCTCACACAGTCTGAATGATCTTCTCCAACACGCAGAGACGAAACGTGCAGTAACGAATACGTGCATAATTTTGTTACCGCATGAGTTCACTAAAGTCTCTGTTTGTGTTGCCGGTGCGAAAGAAGGAGTGGATGTACTAACCCTACCTGAGACGTGTTGTGTGAATGGCTTGACTTATGAGTCAGCGTGGTGTACAGTCTTAGAGGACAGTTTATGCTACCTGTACTTGCTCAATGTCACAAATGCTCCACTAAAACTTAAAAGTGGTGTAAAGATTGGAGACTTCCTGGTATACCCAGCGGCCGTAAAGGTGTGCCAGGATTCCTCAGTTCCTACTATTCAGACTGATGATACGCCAATCGGTGTATGTACTATTAACTCTACGGGATCTGCACCGATGCATTCACCCGATATGCTCTCACATCTCACTTGCATAGATTTCCCAGAACATACCTCTCAACTCCTCGACCTTCTGACCTCGTACAGAAACGTGGTTGCCTTACCCGGTGGACCGATGGATAGAACAGACCTTGTCAAACATACGATTGAACTACTACCAGGAACTCAGCCGATTTACATACCAGCGTATCGATTGCCTCACAGCCAGAGAAAGCAAACAGATCAAATGGTACAGAACATGTTAGACCAGGACATTATTGAACCCTCCATCAGTCCATGGAATAGCCCACTTTTCTTAGTACCAAAGAAGGACGGCAACCTTAGACCAGTAGTCGACTATCGTAAGGTCAATTCTGTCACCGTTCCAGACCGTTTCCCGCTACCTGTCCTCACTGATTTGCTAGAATCCCTTGGTGAAAATAACGTAGTCTTTTCATCTTTAGACCTCCTCAGCGGGTACTGGCAGGTCGAAATGGAAGAGTCCTCTCGCCCAGTTACGGCCTTTAGCACCCCTTCTGGACATTTTCAGTTTAAGAGACTCCCTTTTGGTCTGAGAAATGCTCCTTCCGTGTTCATGCGACTTATCCATTCAGTCTTCAGCGGTATGATGGGACACTCTCTTTTTGCTTACCTAGATGATATCATTGTTGTGAGTAAATCCATCCCTGATCATTTTACCAAACTCCAGCAAGTCTTTGAACGCCTCCAGCTCGCAGGCCTAAAAATCAATCTCAGTAAATGTGACTTCCTGCGAAAGAAAATCAAATTCCTAGGCCATGTCGTAGATGCACAAGGCATTCATACTAATGAGGATAAAACTAAGGCGATCATTAACTTCCCAGAACCTACCACTACCGACGCTGTACGAAGTTTCCTGGGCCTCAGTGGCTATTATCGTCGCTTTATCCGCAATTACGCAAAGATCGCCGCTCCTCTGACCCACTTACTCAAGCAGAATGTGCCCTTTGTTTGGACTAACGACCAGTCACAGGCTTTCCAAAAGCTAAAGACAGCTCTTGTAAATGCCCCTATTCTAGCGTTCCCTGATTATACCACACCCTTCCTTCTCTGCACAGACGCCTCAGGCACTGGACTTGGTGCCGTTTTGATGCAACTCGATGAAGCATCAAGGGAGCGCGTAATAGCGTATGCTAGTCGCACCCTTACAAACGCTGAACGTAACTACAGTGTCACAGATCTCAAAGCACTAGCGGTAATCTGGTCCTTGAAACATTTCAGAGATATCGTCTATGGTTATCCAGTGCATATCCAAACAGACCACCTTCCGCTATGTGATTTGTTAAAAAATCGCAACCTAACAGGTAGGTTAGCTAGATGGTCTGTCATCATCCAGGACTTTAATCCCACTTTTCAATATGTACCAGGCAAGTTGAATGTAGTCGCAGACGCACTCTCACGTCACGTAGCAGCAGCTATAACATCACTGCAGCCTGAAGTAACTGAAAACACTACATTAACGTCAGAAGTTGTTCGAAACTTTCAACACCAAGACCCCATGTGGTCCAAAGTCATTTATTTCCTAGAATCTGGCGATGCCTCGACCTTACCTACTCTGCCAGTATCACTAGATGAGTTCATGCTAGATGATGATCTCTTGTACAGGAAAACACTGCTAACAGGCAAAGATATGCCCAATCGCGAAGTACGCCAACTTGTTGTCCCCACTGCCCTGATACCAAAGGTTCTTCATATTGTTCATAATACTCCTCAAGCTTCCCATCCAGGTAAAGACCGATGCTTGCGCCAAGCACGTCTCAAATACTATTGGCCAACCATGCGCCGCGATATCAATGCCCACTGTGACTCTTGCCTCTCCTGCCACCGCCACAAAGGATCAACCGGCTTACCAGCACCTCTCTTACAATACCCAATCCCGTCACGACCATGGGAAACTGTCTCAATCGATCTCTTAAAACTACCTCTCACAGAATCTGGCGCTGAGTACTTGTTCGTAGCGGTCGACCACTTCTCCCGCTACTGTGTCCTCGTCCCCCTCTCCGACAAGACCGCGAAGAGCGTTGCCCGTGCCTTTGTAGATCACGTAATTTGCCCGTTCAGTACCCCTCATACCATTCTTACTGACAACGGTACAGAATTCAACAATAGCATTCTCGATGAGATCTGTCGCCATTTTCATATCAGTAAGTGCAATGTCGTGCCTAACCATCCGGCTTCCAATGGCCTTGTAGAACGCCACAACCGTAAAATCTTAGAGTGCCTCAGACATCTCGGCTCCCATAGTTCGTCCTGGGATGACTGGATTCCCCAAGTGGCATCTTCCATCAATAGCTCCATCAATGCATCCATTGCTGAATCTCCCTTCTTCGTCCTTTTTGGCTTTGACAAGGACCTCCCATACTCTCTCTTATCCTCAAAGCCAGAACCCATCTACAACATGGATGATTATGTTAAGCTAAAATTGGCCAACTTCCAGACAATCCACCAGTATGTCCAATCCACTTTGGCTTCCTCTCAGGAGGACATGCTGCAGTGCCAACATAAGTCCGCCTCTCCTATCACTATCAGTGTAGGCGATCTTGTCTTTGCTCATTCCCATACGCGTTCCTCTAAGTTGGATGACAAATTTACAGGGCCCTACCGCGTCCTCGCTCAACAAGGCAACAAATTTCACCTCCAGGACCTGTCCACTAAGGACACCAGATGGGTCCATGTCGATGACTTAAAGCGAGCACCCCGTGGCCTCGTGTTGGAAGAGTCACTTACACAACCTCCTGCCCCCTCTTCCCCTCCTCCCATCTCTCAGTCTACTCTGTCTCCACCTATCCCTCAGTCTCCTTCCTCTCCATCTCCACCTGCTCATTCATCAACCAATCAATATCGGTCCAAACTGCGCTCTGCCCATCAACCTCTTCACGACCTCCCCCATTAACTCTACCCTGATTTTCTAGGTCCGATGTTAGCGATCTCCCTGCTGGCAGCGCTGACCCTCCTTGGGTCTGGGTCAGGTCAGGACGATGGTGGAGTACGTCCCGGGGCCTTGGTCGGCTCAGGAGGCGAGGTCTCCTTGCGCTATGATCTTGCGCCCCTGGCCGACGTAGCCATTGCCCTACCTGCCTCCGCGCACCTGCTCCATGGAATCAGGAACCATCTCACGGCCCTCATGGGGACACACAACCCGAATGAGTATCTCTATAACCTTTTCCTCCCACTCTCCTGGGAATTGCCATACATAAGTCACAGATTCACTGAACCCCAACTCACTGACGTCACGTCCACTCTACCCCATTTCACCACTATCTTACAACGCCACCTTTCAGATCTCAACGTTATCTCTCAGTTCTTCTACCTCAAACTCAACATGGATAATCTCCAACTGGCCGTTGACTCTCTCCTGTCTCAAGTCTCTACCTTGGTTCGTATCCTGGTCGATGCTATCAATGGACGTGTCACTGCCGACTTAGTACCTGTCTCAGCTCTCCATTCTGTCCTGGAACGGGCTCACTCCACCTTCGGTCTCTCCCCAGTCCTCCCTTACTCCTCCCTTGAATATTATTATCCTGTTCTCGAAGCCACTCTTCTCACCACATACGTCGTCGTCCATATTCCTCTCCATTCTGCCATAACCTTTAACCTTTGCCACATCATTCCCTTCCCTTTCCGCCTCAACAACTCCTTGCTACAGGTATCTGTTCCTTCAGAATATTTCCTCCTCTCCCATGATCATCTTTACGTTGCCTTCCTTTCTTCCACAGAACTCCAGCACTGTTCCTCCCTTACTCCGATCTCTCGTCTCTGTGCTGCCCACCTTTTCGCTATCTTCCCTAGCAGTGCTACACCCTGTGAGTCTGCTTTAGTTCGCAACCATTCCATCTACTCGGCCTGTTCTTTTGTCCCAGCTCCTGACCTCCCGGTCCACCATGCTCACCTCAACCATGTCCAGTATTTCTTCTTTGCTGTTCCCATCTCTGTCACAATCATGTGTCCTGATTCTTCCATTCGCTCCGTCCCCGCTAGTGGTCTTTACAAAGCACCTGACTATTGTACCGTCAAATCAGAGTCCGTCATCACTTACGCCACTCGCTATCACCAAGCTGTTCGTAAACACTCCTATGACATCTTTCAACCAATCGACATGCCTTCAACCCTACCATCTGCCAACATTACCATCACCCCCCCTCACTTGCGCATGCTCACCTTCCTTAATGACAGTGATTTCATTATGGATCAATTTTCTCTGGCCTTCAGCCGTTCATGGGTTCATCCAACAGTTGTGTTTCCCCCTGTGGTTATCGCTTTCATAGGTTTTCTACTCATCATCTGTGCAGTGCACTGTTGTGTCAGAAAAATGGAACGTCGACTCCAGGAAATCAGAGTCGCTACAGGCATAGTACGCCCTACACACGACGTAGAAACTCCCCGTACTTAGTGCCCTCACATTCAGTGACTAGCAATGCCATCTGACACTTAACTAAACTGTGAACAGCACTCTGCCTACTAGAAAATGCTGGTATTTCTTTCATGCATTACTCAGTGACAGTGTGTCCTACAGAAAATCCACAAAAAAAAAAAAAAAATGAAGGAAGAACAACAATAGAACTCTCATATCTACTCCTTGTTTATCATGTATCAAACTATTATTGTGTAATTCCAATTATGTTCATATATCCCTTCGACCCTTACTGGATTTGTACCTATTATTCCTTGTATATCTTATATGTATATATCCTTCTAATTCCCTCCCCTCAACATGGCCATGTCTCCCCTACTGCCCCTGTATCATACTTATCCCTTGTACAAACCTACCCGGTCCTGCCTTACTACTATAATCACCCACCATTTACCTCCTGGTGTCAGGAGACACCATCTCAGCTACCCGGGGGAGTAGTGTACCCCCTCCACAATATGTCTACCCCCGATGTATATATGTTCCCCCCAATGCATACATGCCCCCACTAAATTTGCTAGGTCAGCATGCTCTCCCACGCCTGAAGACGGCGTTATTGCATCAGTTCTTAGCAGACAGCCGACACGGGTAGACTGTTTTAGTGTGAGCTTGTAATAAACTCCTTATCTAGCTGTTTGTACACGGAGTTTCTATCACCAAAGTATAGCAAGTTACAATTATGCTGAGAACCTGTTCCAGGAATACTGACACTCAGACATTCAAAGTGTTGGATCAGTTTTTCCATACTTAAACTTTAATAAAATTCTGATAAAATGACATAATTTTATTAAAAGAATAATAAAAAAAAAAATTGACACTTCGTGGGTTGGCTCCACGTGCCGAGTCGTGAGCAACATATGTGCAAAGTTTCACTGATATAACATTATGCATATGAAAGAAATCCACCATTAAGTTTTGGGGTCCGCCTGGACCCCATCATGTTTCCGTGTAACTTGGGTTAAGGTTAAGTTGTTTATCCACGTAAACATCTTGTCCTCTCTGTCCTCTAGTATCCTTTCTTCCTGACCTCCCCTTCCTTCTCCTGCTCTAAAGATAACCCTCATCCTCCTCGCCTCACGCATTCAGCATCTGTCTCTTATGATGGAGGTAATGAAGCTGCAACATATTTACTTTAGTGCAAAGAAGGGAGAAGCGGGAAAACATCCAGCCTCCCATTCCCCTTCTATAATAGCTTTTCACAACACGTCGGCCACGAGCAGTCAACATTCTTTTTCCTGTCACCAGGGATAGTGATGCGAAAATATCGGTCTGCTCCATTTCCGCAGAGGCGATACACAATATTCTGTGTGTGTGTGTGTGTGTGTGTGTGTGTGTGTGTGTGTGTGTGTGTGTGTGTGTGTGTGTGTGTGTGTGTGTGTGTGTGTGTGTGTGTGTGTGTGTGTGTGTGTGTGATGCACTCTCACTCCACACAAAGATAATGCTTTGTCAAGTGTCGCTACTTACGCGGAAAATTAGACAAATACCAGGCTCGCCAAGTACGCTCATTTGTAACTTTTCACTTAGTTCCATCACCACACAAATGCAACATTTTCTTGTATATATGACAATTTTCTGGGATTACATATCGCTTTTGTCAGTCTCGCAGCTCATCATGAAATCAAGTAAAAGCCCCTGTTCTTTACCACTCCCTACACACCCTAACATTATTTTATGAAGGTCTCCACATGCACATTATTTGGCTGTTTTAGAAGACTGGATATTGTTTGGAATGATTGTGTACTTGTTCGGTATATGTAAATAGTATCATCAACCGCATAACACAATTCGTGTTGTATTATTACTTATATTTTCAAATTTTCATTACTTTCATGTTTTCAAATCCATTACAAATGTAAACAGTTGAGATCAGCCTGTTAATAGAATATCCGTTTCATGATGTATGTGCCCAGAGTCTGCGATTCAGTCTAAAACTGTCGTGGACAATTAACATGACTACTGGCAGTATTATCTTTCATGTGCTAACTCTACATCATTATTATCATCATCATCATCTAATCCTGTGTTGCTCCATGAGGAGCATAGCAGCCCGGGGCTAGGCAAGTTGGTCTTGACATTTAAGATGGGAATAACTAAACTTACTCATCCCTGGGTGGCATTACGTGAGCAATAAACCCAAACCACCCTTGGATATAAACCTACACAGAGCCTTAATAACCCACTAAACCACCGGGCGTCAAAATGTGGTGATATGGTTACAACCCAGAGCTGTGAATGGTTTCCTAGTGTACAAGAAATCATTTTGCTCGTGACTCAGTGTTAAGGTCACCCATATGCAGAAAGTAGAGGAAAGAATAAAAGAAAAGAAAAACAGAAGCGGGAGAGTTAAGTCACCCGTAGGCAGAGGGAAGAGAAAAGAATGAAGGAAAGAAAGAAAGATGAGGAAGGAAGGAAAGAAGAAAGGAAGAGAGGAAAGGGCAGACACTCGAATGCAGCACCACATTGAGTGAGTGGATGGTGAGCGTCCCACCAACCCCTAACACATGTGCTTACACTTTCTATTGTTTATTTACTTATTTTTGTTTATATATTTCACTTTGCCTGTGGTATCCATAGACTCAATTACTTAAGAAAAAGGTCTTTTCAACAGCTCGGCTTTCACAGGCATCACTCTTCACACAGACACATCTTCCGCATTTCTACTTCATGTGCATGGGAAAAGGTTCCTTTTGGCTGCCGTTTTCTCTTCGTGGAGAAGCTCCTGGCCTACAGTGACCCTAATTTGGACAAGTACAGTTCCAAATAGAAATAGAAATATAAAGTGCCTGACGTGTATATATATATATATATATATATATATATATATATATATATATAGGAGACAGGGAATAGTACGAGGTACACCAGGGTGGGTGGCACTTGGTAGGAGAGGTAGAGGAAGGCCAAAAGAGACGTGGGTGAGGACAATGAGACGGGAAGCTGGAGATGAGTGTTGGGGAGATCTTGAGGAGTTAGCACAAGATACGATGTGGTGGTGTGAGTTCATCGAGGCCCTATGCATCCCCGAGGGTGCCACAGGAAATGATTGATTGATTGATTTATATATATATATCTATATATATATATATCATCATCATCATCAGCCATTATAAGTCCACTGCTGAACAAAGGCCTCCCCCAACCTTCTCCACGAATTCCTTGGCTGAGCCAATCTTTGTCACGTTTTCCCTTCAAATTTCTCTATCTCATCTCTCCACCTTCTGTCTGGCCTTTTTCTGCTACGCTTACCATCTCTTGGTGTCCAGTCAGTCAACCTCTTGCTCCATCGATTATCCCTTGTTCTTGCTACATGGCCTGCCCACCTCCATTTCTGTTCTTTTATAACTTCTATAATATCTTTGACTTTAGTCTGCTCTCTCACCCAAGTTGATCTTTTCTTGTCTCTTAAAGATATTTCCAACATTGACCTTTCCATTGCTCTCTGAGAACGAATTTATTTATTTTCCATCGATTTTGTCAGTTTCCAAGTCTCACAACCATACGTCATAGCTGGAATTATACTTTTGTTATATACTTTTCGTTTCATACAAACTAGCAAGCTACTTTTCATAATGTCTCTATGTTTACCGAAAGTTTTCCATCCAATTGTAATGCGTCTTTTTATTTCGCTATCATTATCTTTCGTTAATTTTAGTATTTGTCCCAGGTAATTGTACTCCTCGACTTCTTCAAGAATTTCTCCACTTATTCTTATGACGCTCTTTGGTGTTCGAGGATTAAACATTACTTTAGTTTTACTCCGGTTCATCTTTAGCCCTACTTTGAGACTTTCTCTGTTCAGGTCATTTAACATTTCTTGCAACGTCTCTGCTTTTTCTGAGATTAGGACAATGTCATCTGCAAATCTTAAATGGTTTAGCTTTTCTCCGTCTATGTTTACTCCTTTGTTTTCCCAGTCTAGCTTTCTGAAAATACTTTCTAGGCATGCTGTAAATAATTTTGGTGAAATTGTATCTTCCTGACGCACGCCCTTCTCAATCTTAATTTTCTCTGAGTCTTTATGTAATTTAACTGTAGCAGTTCCCTCTTTATATATGTTTTCGAGCAGTTTTACAATGTTCTCATTCACTCCTTGTTCTCGCAATGAATTTATAATTGCTATGTGCTCCACTGAGTCGAAAGCCTTTTCGTAATCAACAAAACCTAAGCACAGTGGTTTATTATACTCTGCAGTTTTCTCAATTAGCTGATTCACTGTGTGCAGATGATCAGTGGTCGAATACCCGCATCGGAATCCTGCCTGTTCACGAGGTTGGTTTTCCTCCAAATTTGTAGCTATTCTGTTTGTAAGGACTTTAGTGAAAAGTTTGTAAATGACTGATAGCAAGCTAATGGGTCGATAGTTACTAAGGTCTTTTGAGTCGCCCTTTTTATAAAGTAGAATAACAATTGCATTACACCATGTTTTTGGAATTTTCTTCTGTTTTATACATTGGGTAAATAAGTGAGCAAGCCTATTTTGTACTTCTGCTCCTGGATCCAACAGTAAATCTGTTACTATTCCATCTTCTCCCGGAGCCCTTCCCTCTTTTCATATTTTTAAGAGAAATATTTACTTCGTCTGGTGTTATCTCAGGTATTTCACTTGTGTCAACTGAAAAGTTAGCTATTGGTACTACTGTCTTTGATGCATACAGTTCTTTGTAAAATTCTTCAACTCGCATCAGCATCATATCTCTGCATCTAATAGCTTCACCGTTTTTGTCTTTTAGTGATGTAATTTGTTGCTTTCCAAGTGCCATTTTATTTCGGACCTGTTTCAGACTTTTTCCTTTTTTGATGGTTTCTTTGATTTGGTCCATGTTTCTCTTTCTTTTCTCTTCTCTTTGTCTTTTGTTGATAAGCTTATTTAATTCCGCTCGTTGTATTTCATCTTTCTTTGTTTTTACCTTTACTACCTTTCTATTTTTCATAAGCTCAAGTGTCTTCTCTGAATACTTCCCGGCTTTGGTTGCATTAGGGTTTCCTACTACCTCCGCTGATTCTTTTAGGACTTTTGTTAGTCTGTCATTTAGCTCATCAATGTCACATTCAGCATAACTGAGAGCCTGAAATCTGTTCCTTATTTCCAACTGAAAAGCTGCTTTGTTTTCGCTGACTTTTATTGGGCATATCTTTTTGTCTTTAATCATCTTCTTTCTTTCACTTTTGAAATTGAATCTTGCTGTGCAACCCACTATTCTATGGTCACTTCCAATATTTACTTTGTTGATAACTGTGACGTTTGTGATTGTGTTATTCTTATTTGCTATAATGAAGTCGATTTCATTCCTTGTTTCTCCATCTGGGCTTCTCCAGGTCCATTTTCTCCCTGTTCTTTTGTGAAAGAATGTGTTCATTATTCTCATGTTAAACATTTCTGCAAAGTTTACCAACATTACTCCTCTTTCATTCCTTTCTCCCACTCCAAATTTTCTCATACATGCTTCTCTTTTGATTTTCCAACTTTTGCATTGAAGTCTCCCATGAGTATAGTATAGGTGGTCTTTTCTTCTTCCATAATCTGGGAGATGTCATCATAGAATGTTTCAATTTCCTCATCTGAGCTCTGAGAAGTTGGTGCATATACTTCTATCACTTTCAGGCTATATTTTTTGCACAGTCTAATTACAACCACTGCTGCTCTGTCAGATGCACTGCTGAATTTAACAATGTTGTCTGCAAGATTTCTGTTAATTAGAAATCCTACACCACTAACTCTTTCATTTTCCCTTCCTCTGTGGTAAAACAGGTGGCCACTGTCATTTAACTGAATTACTTTTTCTTCTTTTCTGTGGGTCTCACTCAAAGCTACAATATCCCAACTAATGTTTTCCAGTTCAGCCATTAAGTTATGAAGTTTGTAATCTTCAGCGAGGCTTCTTACATTGTATGCACAAATCTTCATTGATTTAAGAGTGTTTAATATCCCAGTCTCTATCTTGTCAACACAGTGCTTACTCACTTTCGGTGGCACACTGCCCATAAGCACAGGAGGCAGTGCGGTTGGACCTTTAATAGACGATGATCCAACAGGAACGCCCGTCAAATACTTTGCAATAGAACTCATGTTTGGTTGGAAGGATTGTGGCAAATAATCTCACCTCCCTGCCACATAGTTTCTGGTGAGATGTAATTTTTTCTGCCACCTTATTCGTTATATTCAGTGGAGCCCTATATATCTATAGGGGGTCCCATGGTCCGCGCCGTCTAAGACGGTACCTTGTATATCTACAAGGCCTTCCCCTATCCGCCACCCGGGGACGTGCCAGGTAGCAGTGGGATCCTGCCCCTGGATATATATATATATATATATATATATATATATATATATATATATATATATATATATATATATATATATATATATATATATGGAGCCTCTGTGGTGCAGTGGTAAAGTGTGCGTTTTCGTACACTGGAGAATGAGGGTTTGCCCCACGCCAGGTTAATAAACTTTAGAAGCGTTCTTCTGACCAGGTTCTGCTTTGGCGGACATAAGGAGTGCTATGGTTGGACCAGTGTCGCATACTATAAAGTATTCTTGCACCCAGCAGGCTTGCGTGGACCGATTACATATGGTTCACAGACTACACACACATCCAAAGCCACTCCATCACTACAATCACACGTACAAGCACTTCTTACAATACATACAATCTCTACCACACAGCCTAAGCCACTTCTGTAGAGATACATAGACCGTATCGTCCCCACTTCGGACGGGATAGGCCAATCCTGCAGTGGATACACAAACGGCGATGATGATACATACATACATATATATATATATATATATATATATATATATATATATATATCCAGCATCCAATCCTACTTGCCTCATCAGGAGCATATGAGCCCGGGCCTAGGCAGTTGGCCCCGACATTTAAGATAAGAGTGACCAGCCTCACTCATCCCGGAGCAGCATTACATGAGCAATCAACCCCAACCATCCCTTGGATATAAACCTTCACCAGCTCAATCCGATTGGAGCGCAATAATTACCCACTAAATCACCAGGCGCCAAAATTTGGTTATATGGTTACCACCCAGCATAATAAATGGTTTCCTGGTGTACAGGAAACCATTTGGCATGTCACTCAGTGTAGTCACCCACAGGCAGAAGGAAGAGGACAGAATCATGGAAAGAAAGAAGAGGGAGTGTAAAGTGACCTGTAGGCAGAAGGACAAGGAAAGAATGAAAGAGAGAAGAGGATATATATATATATATATATATATATATATATATATATATATATATATATATATATATATATATATATTGTTACATAGCCTATGATTTCATCATCCTTTGTGTAATTCTAACGTACAGTATGCTGCATGTTTGATCACGAGCGTGTTCTACCTCACTCCCCCCCTCCTCCCTTATAGAAAAGTAAGTCGTTCTTTCTGTTGTTCAGAGCAGGATTGTCAACTCTTTGTCCCCATGGCTTCATTTGCGTGTCCTTCTTACAAGTTGTATCAAGCTCTGCCGGCCCTTATATAATGAGCTCAGTCTCTGCATTATTGCCACTTAGATCTACTCCTCATTTTGTTCACATCTGTGTCCTCCCCTGTACAGTTGTTATTATTGTGAGCGCTCAGGAAGTCTCCAACCATCTAGCAGCTGTGTAATTTGAGTATGTTATTGCATTTTTTCTTGTACTGTGTAGCATAGGGTGATAATTCTTAGGCCTAGTGAGGTTTTTGTGATTAATGTAAGGTTTTATGTCAGCCAATTGTTAATAATAGTTTGTATCTGTAATAATTTATCTTGCATTAACTGAGCATTATCCAGTGTATTCTCATTTTATCAGGGCTGACTTAGATAAATTTACTCTTGATAATTTCGTGTTAATAGAGGCTATTGCAGTTAACCATATATTTAACCTGTTTTTTGCCAGTACATTATCCTTATGAGTCCTGAATGTTTTGTTGTTAGTTTGAGCATTAAACTTTAACTTGTAATTTTACCTCTTTTGTGTTGAACCTGGAACTTTACGGGACAGTAGTGATTTTTAGTATTCTCTTAAAGTGTACATTATCTTTCTCTGATCCGCAACAATATATATATATATATATATATATATATATATATATATATATATATATATATATATATATATATATATATATATATATATATATATATATATATATATATATATATAATGCTAGGAAGAAGGAACCAAAGGCCACGAGCCCGCAAAAACTGTTCCTTCCAAGAGACAAACAAAATACTAGAGAGAGACAAATTCAAGTTCCGATCATTTCGAGATGCCTGGACACAATGTGTTTGAAAGACTGGAGATCATAGCTAGCAGGAAATACAGACAGAAGGAGACAGTTTCAGAATTGACCCGTTGCATAAATGAAGGACTGGGAGTAACGGCTAATTCTTGCATTAGAGAGCTGGACAGACAAGGGATGAGAGTTTGCTGCTAGACATGTGCTATGTACCCGTCGTAGAGGTGGAGGAATGCTAGCTGACAGTTCAGAGGAGCAGTGACCATTGAAGTAGCGATAGAAAAGAGATAAAGATACAACAGTACGGCGAAGATTCAGAGGTTGAAGGGAGCTAGTAAGTGGAGGAGAATTAATGAGACAAAAATCCTTTGACTCCACCCTTTTGAGAAGAGCTGTATGTGGGGAATCTCCCCATACATGAGAGCTGTACTCTACACAGGGGCGGATAAAACTCGTGTATAGAGTCAACAATTGTGCAGGAGTAAAGAAGGAACAGAGTTGACTTAGCGCACCTAATCACTTGGAAGCAGATTATACAAGAGATGTAATATGATCTTTCCAAGATAAGTCCCAAGTGAATGAAATCCCAAGCATGTTCAAGGATGATGCAGGATTAAGCTGAATATTATTAAACATTAGTGGGTACACCTGTGGAAGATTTTGTCAGGTTGATAGGTGTAAGAGCTGAGTCTTTGATGCATTAAAAACAAGATTATTTTTACCCCAGTCAGAGATACGAGCAAAGTCAGACATTAGGTGTGCCATAGCCTCATCCCTTGTTTGTTGAAGTAACTGCTGAGATGGACGTTGCGGGAACCGAATGGAAAGGTGAAGGGTGGAGTCATCAGCGTACGAGTGGATAGGGTTAGATGTACAGCTTAGAAAGTCATTGATGAATAAAGGAAGAGAGTTGGTGATAGGACAGGGCCCTGAGGAACACCGTTATTGATAGATCTAGGGGAAGAACGATAGCCGTCTACAACAGCGGCTATAGAACGACCAGGAAAGGAAGCTCTAGATGAAGGCGCAGATAGAAGGATAGAAACCGTAAGAGGGCAGTTTGGAAATTAAAGATTTATGCCAGACTCGATCGAAAGCCTTTGAGATGTCAAGTACAATGGTAAAGCTTTCGCCAAAGTCTCGAAAGGAGGATGACCAGGAGTCTGAAAGGTAGGTGAGATCGCCAGTGGAGCGTCCCTGACGGAACCCGTACTGACGATCAGAAAGAAGGTTGTACAACAGGAAAGATGCCTTAAAAGTTTTCTATTTAGAACTGACTCGAAAACTTTTGAGATACAGGATGTAAAAGCAATTGGACGATACATATATATACATATATATATATATATATATATATATATATATATATATATATATATATATATATATATATATATATATATATATATATATATATATATATATATATATATATATATATATATATATATATATATATATATATATATATATATTATATAGATAGATATAAAGACACACACACACACACATATATATATATATATATATATATATATATATATATATATATATATATATCACTGTTAAACTGTATTTAATAGTTATGTTCGATTTACAAGAACCCAACAGTAATCTTGTGGTTCTTTGACATTGCAACAATAACTTCGGTCGTATATTCACAGTTCTATACATTTTGTTTATTTTTTTAAGAATCTCGTACAGTTAACATACTGGTATTGATAGGTGTCTTACATGTTTGGAGGTAACAATTTAGAAATATCTTAACCCATCATATGTTCTACTTATGAACCTAAATCCAGTTGTGGCTTCTGAAGTGGTCAATTTAAATTATGTGATAATGTCAAAGATTTGGTCTGGAGAGTTTAGCCTAAAAAATGCAGGTAATCTAAAACACTACTTAACAAACCCCCTACACCTGATTAATAACTATTGCTTTACTTCCCACCCTTTCCCCCTAACACTTCCGCGTACCACAGGAGCATTATCTTCTCCAGTTGATCGAAAACATGCTTTTTTTTTTTTTCTTTTTTTTTTTTTTAGTGTTTGGTTCTCTTCCCGGAGTATCTTTCAATGTGCTCATCTTATCACCTCCTCTTCGGATTAGTGTTCCGTACGCCAGTTTTATTACTACTTGCTTCCTACTGTTACCTTAAAATTTACCTGTCACTGAGCCTACCCTGTCTCTCCCTAACTTATTTTACTTTTGTTGTCCTTGTAAAAGCTGCCATTTCCTCTCCTTTAATCGTAATCTCTCCCTCTTTACCCGTCTGTTGTATCTGTGCATAGATAATAACAGCTCTCTCGTTTCAGTCTCGCACTCTTTAAGTTCCTCTTGTCTTAAAACTCCGTTTGCCGTCATTTGCTTTCCTTCATTTTCCGTTCAATATACACTTGTTTCTTTATGTAATTTCTTCTCACTTTTCTCGGTCTCGTAGTCTTCATCATTCCATGACCAGTGTTGCTGTTTCCATCTTTATCCGTCGATTTCGAGCGGCATTGCCAATCCCTCTCAATTACTCACCCTAATTATACCTTCTTACTTCAAGCTGTTTTACACTTAAATGTTTCCGTGTACCTTAAATTTTTTGTAAGCTTTTTTATCCCTATTTAGTCGTTCCTGCATCATTTATTTTCATATCTTCTAAGCCTTTTTCTCCGTCTTTTGTAGAATTTCAAGATTTTTCATTAATTTTAATCCACATCTCTTTCTTGGCATTAATACTCCGCTCTTTCAAACTTTATCTCCTTTGGGTTTTTAATCTCTACTCCTCCCCATTATTACTCACATATTGCTTTCATTATCCACATTTATCTTCCCAGAACTCTCTCTCTCTCTCTCTCTCTCTCTCTCTCTCTAACCGCACATCGTACTTCTGCCTGCCTCATTTGAACTTCTCTTTTCTCATGCCTGAGAACACGGCAAGAACATCCTGAGTGTTTAAGTTCTCTTGCTCTTAGGTAGGTCGTGGGTGTGTTTGTATAATATCTCTAAAGAGGACGGTTTATTCTAAGCCAATATAGCACCCTTTCACGTTTCTGTTGGCTTGCCCTTATTCCGACTTCTCATACGATTTAACCTTACTTCCCTACCTTCCTGTACATCATGGATGGTCCACGTATGTCGTCGTGGCGGCGAAAAGAAAATATCCGACTGTCTGACAGCTGATACAAGAAAGTACATGATTTGAGCAGTACGGCTACGAGAGGATGTATGTGCTGGATAATTCATTAATGCGGGTAATCTTCAATGATCGTTGTGTTCGCTGGTGGTCAAATAAAAAAGGTAACTTGTCATTTACACTCAGTAGGCATAAGATTAGTTCATGGATCTGCACGAAAAATTAGGGTTCGCTCTTTGTACCTGCCTTTTAAATCAGCACTTTCATCCTACATTCCTCTCTCACGCTTTCCCCTACCAAACCCGGCCAATTTGCCACTATGCGATTACGTTTATCTCCTTCCCTTGCAGATGCTGTTCCCCCTTCGTCCTACAGTCTTTCCTCTCTCCATTTTCTGTGGTCCACTTCTATGGAATCTCACCTCAAGAAATTTACAGATTTACTTTCTTCCATCGGACTTCTCTGTTCACATAATTCATATTTTCTACTTTTTAATTCTTCACCTCTCACACTCTCGTCTCTTCTCACACCTTCGTCCATTCTCACATCCTTTTCACTTGTCACATCTCTCACATCCTCTTCACCTGTCATACTTCTCTACCTTCTCACACCCTCTTCCTCCCTTACCTCGTTTCCTGTATCACACCGTCTCCTCTCACATTCTCTTCACCTTTCACATGATTCTTCCCTTCTTGCATCTTCTTTCCCTCTCACATCTTACAAAACTTCCCACTCTTCTCCGCACCCAGCACTATTTCTCTCATACCATTCTCCATCCCCTTTCATTCCACGGTTCCCTCAAATTTATATTTGTTCACTGACTCAGTGCGCATTTTCCTCCCCCTCCAGTAGCTGCATAAGCTTCAATTTTATATTCTTCCATTCCCACCATCCCTCCCTTCCCGCACCAAAACCTGTCCCTTTTCCGACCCCTCACTTATTCTTTATTCATTCGCTTCCTGATAATAAAATTCATCTCACATAAACCCCGTATGGTCATTATATATTTCATTTTTGCATTTTGTCACTTCGTTTCCTTATTTCCCCCTCCTCTCTCTCTCTCTCTCTCTCTCTCTCTCTCTCTCTCTCTCTCTCTCTCTCTCTCTCTCTCTCTCTCTCTCTCTCTCTCTCTCAGGATCAGGCCGCTTTGTTATGCGCTATGTAATGGGAAAATGAACTGTTTCATCAAGGAGCACGAGCACCGATAATGTGCAACACCTGTGCCCTTCAGCTGGTCTGGGGGGACTACTCTCAGAATCGGATTACTTCACCTTTGCCTTTCAATGAAACCTTGCACTATGTTTGTTCAAAATCGGACAGACTCAATATTCTAAGCTGATTGCTTGGTTTTGAGACTCGGCATGAGCCAATGGAGGGAACGGAAGGTATGGGGAATAATGGGATGGGGAGTCCGACGGGACTGAACGAGGTATGCGTTGCCGAAAGAAAAGAAGGGAGAACAGGTAAATATGAGACAATGTTATGTAAAGTCTTTGGATCAGGGATGAGTCATGCCTCCATCGATATTAAACCTGTCAAGGGAGAACGATGCAAAGATGAGATGTAAGAAAAGCTAGAGGAGGGAAATACAGATTGTTTCGTTGAATCAGAATGCAGAATTTGCACACTGTTGCTGAGTTTATGAGCCTAGGGGGAAATTCTGAGACAGTATAAAAGTACATTTGCGAAATGTAACACGAACAGTGATATATGTGTGTATCATCAGACATTAGGTTTTCTAGATGCTAAATAAATCATCCGAAGTTTAGCCACCCTAACCAAAATATGGACAGCTGGTTTTCAGGCAGTGTATCTGTGGCAGCTAAATTTTAGAGGGATGCGAGACTCGGGAGACAGGCTCTTAAAGAGTGGTGTAAATACGAATCTTGTTAGAGTAGAATGCACGAAATACCTCAATAAAAAGGTGCTGTGTCGAGCGAAAAAAAAAGAAAAAAAAAAAGCACGCAGTGTAAAGGCGCAGCTAGCACTGTTTACCGAGTAGCATTTTCTTGATTGTAACTGTCCAATTAAAAGTGTTCTGTGTTCCTACGCTGTGTGTGTGTGTGTGTGTGTGTGTGTGTGTGTGTGTGTGTGTGTGACTCATACACTTGTAATCCAGTTTTAATCAAAGTTGGTGGATGGGTCGATGATCGGGTATAGGGTTTACATTGCTTTCTGAGAACAAGGCCACAGAGATAGTTCAAAGTCGGGTGTCTTTTGACTAAGCTTAGAGGAAAAACTGAGTGTATGGAGTGCAACAAGATCAATGGATTTCGATTTTGAGAACAATTAGACAAGGGTCAAGGTCACAGGCAATGTCAAAGTTCGCTCCTTATCTCTGTGTATGAACATAATTAACTGTCATCTTATCTGGACGATACCTGGTAGCACTTCTGACGAGAGAGAGAGAGAGAGAGAGAGAGAGAGAGAGAGAGAGAGAGAGAGAAGCTTGTAGTCGACAATGGCCAGCTCCAAGTGGGTCGTTGTGGTTTAGCCTGTACACACAAAAGAGGACCCTTATCTGGTTAGAGTCTAAAAATACCATCTCTCTTCTCTCATTGGACACAAACTAAATCACTCAGACAACAGAAATAATTCGATACATGCATAAACACAATAAGCATATAAAATTTAAGAAAAGCTCAACAAAAAATTATGAAACCTCCCATGATTATTATGTATTAACTTTGTTCGCAATATATATATATATCTAGTCATTTGAAACAATTCCAGCACAAGTGATTTTTTTTTTTTTTTTTTTTTTTTTTTTTTTGAGGGGTGAAAAAGTAGATATTCTTTCGTGCAATATTCCTTTGCTCCTCTGCTTATTTTTCACCGGCGTGTTCACAGTCATTTTGCGAAATTTTCGTGCTTCATTGTGAAGCATAGGATGAGTTTAGGAAACTAAAACTTTTATTCCCAGGTTCCACAGATCTTTCTCCTCAGTTTGGTAAGATAACAAATCCATTTTCGAAATCTGAAAAAACGATGCCGGGGTCGGCCACGGCACAGACGATTTCCGGACCCACGGTCACGGAGGTGCTAAAGGACTGTTTCTAAGCAACTTCTCACTGCATAGCAACCAAAACCTTGCAGCTACAACTAGGTCATTGTGTCCTGGTTTGTTCGAACTTGGTTAATTCAGAAGGGTAGAAGAGCCTCCCACAATTAAACAAGACTGCTGGGGACGTTGAGGCCAATCTTAACAGGGTTGCCACTTGAAAACTAGACGAGAGGAGAAAAAATGGATGGGACACTTTCGCAAGGGAATGACTTCAAGATTATGCCTAAAGAAATCAGAGATTCCTATGCCCATTAATAGTGCTTCTACAGCTCAAAACGTGAAAAGTTTGAACAGCACTATTTTTCGGCCATTGCTAGGCAACATGTAGTTGCCTGGCAGCCACAACCTTGCAGACACATTGAAGTCATAGGCTGGTCATTGTATCCAGGTTTGGTCGGCATAGGTTAATTCTAAAGGGTAGAGTTCCTCCCACAACTAAAAAAGAAAGAATACAAGACTACAAGAAAGAAAGAATATGCGACTAACAATGAGAACAAAATGGAGCTGGCCCCCCAGTATTGCGCTTTTTCAGGCGTTGCTAGGCAACGAGTAGTTGCTTAGCAACCAAAACCTTGCGGACACAACTAGGTCATAGGCTGGTCATTGTGTCCAAGTTTGGTCAGAATTGGATAATTCTGAAGGGTAGAAGTGCCTGCCACAATTAAACAAGAAAGAAAGAATACAAGAAAGAAACCGCGACTAACAATAAAGGCAGCATGGAGCAGGTCAAAAAGATTACGGAAGAGTTCAGTGTAGCCATAGGATTCACCTATTGTTCTCGTAATTTACTGTAGTGCATCACCAAAGCCTGACTAACTGGAACGTGTACAGTAACTTCCAAGATATTGGATATATGTGCGTGAGGTTCTTCAGTTTTTGTATAAATTATGTAAATACATTATATTATCTTGCTTAAGTTATTCTAATTAGGGACGACAGCTGACGTATATGGAAATGTTCCTGACTCGTCTGGTTCCCTTTCATATATTGATGTCCCCTATATTAGGTTGTGCCTCGACTGACAGTCATCAGGTGATGAGTGCAGGTATGTAATGTAGAAAAGCATTACATATCTGCAGTCGATGGTGTTCTCTTGGTCGAGGCTTTTTGAATATTAGTGTAGGCCTAGTTATTTGTCTCTTAGGATTTAGTATAGGTTAGCGATTTGTCTGTTAGGTGGTTAGTTTTAGGGTCTTTAAATTAGGTATTTTGTTTATTAGTAATATAAGGTTAAAAATATAAAAAATAAATAAAAATAATAAAAATAAAACTACAAAAAATAATAAAATAAAAATTATTATATATATATATGTACGTGTGCATGAAAGTGTGTATGTTCATATGCATGGATGTGTGTATGTATGTATGTATATATATATGTTTGTATATATATGTATATATGTGTCAATATATATACATATATATATATTTGCCTTAATGACCAGAGGCTTCGGCCTCAATGGTCGATAGGAAAAAAAAAAAAAAAAAAAAAAAATTGAAAAAGATTGCCAACAGTTTTGCTTCTGCCATATAGGAAAGTGTATTATAGCACGAATTTACACATATTATTATTTTCATGAGTTATTTAAGAGGAGCCTGTGGAGTCACGTGGAGAGACAGGCTGACGAATGAGGATATAAAGGAGCGTTGTGTTGTGGATGTGGATGTGATAGGAAGCGTTATGAGGAACACACTGAGGTGGTTTGGCCATGTGGAGAGGATGGAGGGTGAAAGCCTGACGAAGAGAGTGTATGTGAGTGAGGTGGAGGGGGGAAGAGGGAGGGGGAGGCCGAGGATGAGATGGAGGGATGGGGTGGAGAGGTATATGAGAGAGGGGTGTGTGAGTTGGGAGCAGGGTAGTGAAATGGCGGGGGACAGGGCGACTTGGAGGCGATTTGTTTGTGGCCACCCCAAACGGGATTGAGGCGTCTGGCAATAGATAGATAGATAGATAGATTATTTTCATGGTATATATCATTTGAAAACTCTTGAAACGGCTGTTGTGATATATATTTGATGATATGAATCTGTGACAGAAAAGAGATAAAGATGCATCAGTGCAACAAAGAGCGAGAAACAGACAGAAACGTAGAAGAATGAGAGTTAAAGAGATGAAAAGTGTTTGACTCCAACCCACTGAGAAGAACTGTTGTAGGTAGCACTCCCTCCCACTTCAAAGTAGTACTACCAACAGGAATGAATATAACCCCTGTAAAATGTCAGCAACTGTGCAGGGGAAACAGGGCACGGCGTTGGCTTATCACACCCCTTCTGTTGGAAGCATATTATATTGGAAAGGTAATATGATATTTCCATGATAAATTCCGAAAAAAATGAAACCAAATGAATTGAGACATACTGTAGTATTGAATTAGTTACTGTTGAAAATTAAAAGATACTACTGTCGAGTATTTTGGCTGGCCAAAAGGTATAGGGACTGAGTTTTTGTTGCATTATATACAAGATTATTTTAACACCAATCTGAGAAATGGGCAGTGTCAAATATTCGCAGTACCACAGCCTCAACCAGTGTTTGTTGAAGTAACTGCTATGATGGACGCTGTGAGAAGCGGACTGAAAGGTGAAAGATTGAAGTATCAGCGTATGCATGGATAGGGTTACTTGTGCAAACTAGAAAGTCATTAATTAACGAACAGAAGAGAGTTGGTGACTGGGTAGAACCCAGAGGGAAACCGCTACATTATAGTTCTAGGAGATCAGTGGGTGTGTACAACATCAGACATCAAGCAACATGAAAGAAAGCTAGAGATGAAGGCGGAGATACAGGAGGAGGAAAGCAAGTCGGTAGTTTGGAAAGTATAGGTTTATGCCAGACTGCATCGAAAGCCTTTGAGATGTCCATCGGAAAGGCCAAGCTTTCGACAGTCCTGAAAGGAAGCTGACCATATGTCAGAAAGGAAAATAAGATCACCAGTGTAGCGTCCCTGTTGGAACCCATACTGGTTGTATGGTTGGAACGACGCCTTATTTTTGTTATAGATTAGATTCGGAAACTTTATTAATCCAGACTGCTAAAGCAACTGGACAGCTGGGAACGGTTACCCTTCTTCAGAACTGGCTGAATGGGAGCAAAACTCCTGCAAGAAGGAAAAGTACAAGTCGACAAAGAAAGGCAAAATCGTTTGCCAACAGAAGCACTGTTCTGGTAGTGTGTCTGCGCTTCTGAAAAACAGCCACAGTCAGCCTGTTGACCCTCTTGCAGATTAAGGACCTGTTGATACTAGTTCCGGGCTGAAATGAATTAAGCTGTTTGTCCACGTAAACAACTTGTCCTCTCCGTCCTCTAGTATCCTTTCTTCCTTATCTCTCCTTCCTTCTCCTACTCTAAAGATAACCCTCATCCTCCTTGTCTCACGCATTCAGCATCTGTCTCTTATGATGGAAGTAATGAAGCTGCAACATATTTACTTTAGTGCAAAAAAGGGAGAAGGGGGAGAACATCCAGCCTCCCATTCCCCTTCTATAATAGCTTTTCACAACACGTCGGCCACGAGCAGTCAACATTCTTTTTCCTGTCACCAGGGATAGTGATGCGAAAATATCGGTCTGCTCCATTTCCGCAGAGGCGATACGCAATATTCTCTCTCTCTCTCTCTCTCTCTTTGTGTGTGTGTGTGTGTGTGTGTGTGTGTGTGTGTGTGTGCGCGCGTGATGCACTTTCAATTTACACAAAGATAATGCTTTGTCAAGTGTCGCTACTTAAAATTAGACAAATACCAGGCTCGCCAAGTACGCTCATTTGTCACTTTTCACTTAGTTCCATCGCCACACAAATGCAACATTTTCTTGTATCTATGACAATTTTCTGGGATTACATATCGCTTTTGTCAGTCTCGCAGCTCATCATGAAATCAATTAAAAACCCCTGTTCTTTACCACTCCCTACACACCCTAACATTATTTTATGAAGGTCTCCACATGCACATTATTTGGCTGTTTTAGAAGACTGGATATTGTTTGGAATGATTGTGTACTTGTTCGGTATATGTAAATAGTATCATCAACCGCATAACACAATTCGTGTTGTATTATTACTTATATTTTCAAATTTTCATTACTTTCATGTTTTCAAATCCATTACAAATGTAAACAGTTGAGATCAGCCTGTAAATAGAATATCCGTTTCATGATGTATGTGCCCAGAGTCTCCGATTCAGTCTAAAACTGTCGTGGACAATTAACATGACTGCTGATCTTTCATGTGCTTACTCTACATCATTATTATCATCATCATCTAATCCTGTGTTGCTCCATGAGGAGCGTAGCAGCCCGGGGCTAGGCAAGTTGGTCTTGACATTTAAGATGGGAATAACTAAACTTACTCATCCCTGGGTGGCATTACGTGAGCAATAAACCCAAACCACCCTTGGACATAAAGCCACACAGGCTCAATCCGACTGGAGCGCTTTAATTACCCAATAAACCACCAGGCGTCAAAATTTCGTTTTATGGTTACCACCCAGAGCTGTAAATGGTTTCCTCGTGACTCAGTGTAAAGTCACCCACGGGTAGATGGTAGAACCACATTGAGTGAGTGGATGGTGAGCTTCCCACCAACCGCTAGCGCATGTGCATACACATTCTATTATATATTTACTTATTTTTGTTTATATAATTCACTTTGCCTGTGATATCCATAGACTCAGTTACTTAAGAAAAAGGTCTTTTCAACAGCTCGGCTTTAAAAGGCATCACTCTTCCCATAGACGCATCTTCCGCCTTTCTTCATGTACGGTACAGCTGCGGACATATCAAACAGATACACTCCATCCACCAGCGAGGTGGTGTAATGCTCTCCTCATCTGGTAACAATGATGGAAATGGAACTTCACCAGGTTTCGCTCGGTCGCTAGGACGAACCGAACGCGGTGGTCATTGCCGCTGTACGCAGTTTTGGGTGTTATTTAAACAATATTCTGCCTGAGAATGTAGTGAAAATAAAAATTTTTTTGTGAATATATTATTTTCACACCATACATATTTGCAGGGGAGTAGGAGAGGGGGTGGGGCCCTGGGGCCCAAGCCCCTCCCCCCATTTTTTCTAGGGAGGGCCTTAGACATGGCCCCCTCCCCACATTTTTATACTATAGTGTAACCGAATCGGAGTGCATTTCTGGAGATCAATACGTCCACAATAACTAGAATGACACTACATATTATTACAACACACGTATAATAATAATACGTAATATCATGATAAAAGTGATAGTGGTTGGTGCATCAGTATCTTAAAATTAGAAAAGTAAACATATGTTTTATTATTCAGTAAATTGATCCCCTATCTAAGAACATAAGACAAACATCCTTTATTAATTTTTCAGCAACTTACTGGGAGCATTCAAGCACAAATCAGACGCCTTTACATCTCAATGTCGCATTTCATTGTCTTCAAAATTTACGTACAATTTTTCTTGATCCCTATTTTTTACTCTATTTAGCATTGCTTGGCCCCCCACTTTTTTTTTGCCCTGCTACGCCCCTGCATATTCATATTTATTCACATGAAACACACAGGTTTCGCAAGTGTGACTCTCAACAAACATCACGAACCATACAACATTTACAGACGGCCAGCATATAAGCCATTATAACACTTTCTGTTTTCCCATACCTATCATAATTATCACAAAATTACCGTGATCACCTTCCTCCTTGACCGTTAACCTGAACTGGTAGACTTCTTTAATGAGTCTTGCTTCTCTCATAATTTAGTGCATCACCAAAGCGTGACTAACTGGAAAGTATACAATAAGTTCCGAGATCATGATTGCCAAAAATTTTGCTTCTGTCATGTAGGGAGGTGTAGTGTAGCACGAATTTACACATCTTATTTTTGGTATGGTTTAGACCACGTGAAAACTCTTCAAACGGATGTTGTGATATAAATTTGCTGATTTGGTGATTTGAATTTGTGATAGAAAAGAGATAAAGATGCATCAGTGCAATGAAGAGTGGGAAGTAGAGAGGATCACTAAAGAAAGAAGAGTTAAAGAGACGAAAAGCCTTTGACTCCAACCTGTTGAGATGAGCTGTATATAGGAAGCACTCCCTCCCACTTCAAAGTCATACTCTCAGCAGGGGTGAATATAACCCCTGTAAAATGTCAGCAACTGTGCAGGGGAAACAAGTTGGTTTAACACATCTCCTCTCTTGGAAGCATATTATACTGGAAAGGTAATGTGATATTTCCATGATATATCTCAGAAGAATGAAACACCGAGACTGTTGAGAGATGTTGCCATACTGAGATAGTTACTGTTGAATATCAAAAGATACTAGTATGGAGTGTTTTTGTGGGCCAAAATGTGTTGGAACTAAGTTTTTGTGGAATTAAATACAAGATTACTTTCACACCAATCTGTGATATGTGCAGTGTCTGAAATTCCCTGTACAAGAGCCTCAACCCGTGTTTGTAGAAGTAGCTGCTGTCATGGACACTGTGAAAAGTGGACTGAAAGGTGAAGGATGGAAGTACCAGCGTATGAATAGATTGAGTTAGATGAGCAAGTTAGAAAATCATTAAAGAACAGACGAGAGAGAATAGATGATTGGGCAGAACCTAGAGGAAAACCACTACATATACGTCTAGAAGATCAGTGAGTGTCCACAACAGCAGACATCAAGCAAAAAGAAGGGAAGATAGACATGAAGGCAGTGATACAATAACAGGAACGTAAGACGATAGTTTGGAAATTAACCCAGTGCTTCCCGGAACATTTTTCACCAATGTTCCTCCCCAATCCAGGCAGATTTTTTATTTATTTATTTATTTTTGCTGAAACCTCCACTTCTTATGAGAAACAAGAGAAAATACCAAAAAAGCACTCACTTTAGCTTATAAGTGTGTTAGGTGTCCCTCCGAACACCTGGTACCATCTTCTGAATCACACTGCTGCTGTCATGTTTTCCATGGTAGGGGTAACTATTGCAAACCACTCAGAATAGATAGATATTTGTTCATTTGCTACGAATTTATGTGTAGTACAAGAATATATTGGTTTTCACACAATAATATAGGCGATATAAGCATTGTTTCACTCACCGAACACATCAACATATCGCACATACCTTGGCGACGTTACCTCCGCATCACTTCTCTTCGTTTTTTCCTCCAGTGCCAAGTAATCTTTGTCCTCCACATCGTCATCGATTGGGGAATCACTCTCGCCTGTGAAGGCATCAAGAGCAGCATGAATGTCGTCGTCAGAGAGACATGTCTTTACTAGCCATGTCACTGCTAACAGGTGAGTTGCCGAGACAATGGAGGGTGGGGGTTACACGGGGTCACTGCCTGGCGGTTGGTAGAAGAAGGTCTCCCACATATACCTACCAAAAATCACCCGCGAAACTTGAAAAATGTGCAAATGATGGACCTTGCAATTGCAGAAGGTACTGGTACGTGGTCAGGTCTCAGTGTGAAAAATAGTTGTGACGTACCCATATGTCGACAGTAGGTGGCTGGTTAAAGATTTATGCCAGACAACATAGAAAGCCTTTGAGATGTCCATTGGAATGGCAAAGCTTTCGACAGTCCTGAAAGCAGGTTGATCATATGTCAGAAAGGAAGATAGGATCACCAGTAAAGGGTCCCTGGTGGAACCCATACTGGTTGTGGGAAAGAACGTTATGGTCGGAAATACTTTTTTTTTAAAGACTAGATACAGAAACTTTACTAATCCAGGCTGATAAAGCTACTGGACGATAGTCCAGTACAGTTACCAGTACCCTTCTTCAGAAATGGCTGAATGGGAGCAAACCTTTTGCAAGAGGGCAAAGTACAAGTCGACAAAGAAAGGCAAAATGGTTTACCAACAAAAGATGTAAGAACAGAAGTATAGTTCTGCTAGTGTGTCCGCACTTCTGGAAAGCAGCAGCAGTCAGCCTGTTGACCTTCTTGCAGCTAAAGGACCTGTTGATACTAGTCCCGGGCTGCAATGAATTAAGTTGTTTGTCCACGTAAACAAATTGTCCTCTCCATCCTCTAGTATCTTTTCATTCATATCTTCCCCTTCTTCTCCTACCCTAAAGACAACCCCCATCCTCCTCGCCTCATGCATTTAACATCTATCTCAAATGATGGACGTAATGAAGCTGCCATATAATTACGTTAGTGCAAAGAAGACAGAAGAGGGAGAACATCCAGCCTCCCATTCCCCTTTTCTAATAGCTTTTCACTACACATCAGGGACGAGCATTCAACATTCTTTTTCCTGTCTCCGGGGATAGTGATGGGAAAAAATCGATCTGCTCCATTTCTGCAAACGCAATACACAATATTCTCTCTCTCTCTCTCTCTCTCTCTCTCTCTCTCTCTCTCTCTCTCTCTCCACGTCGTACTTCTACCTACCTCATTTGAACTTCATTCATTTCCATGAGAACAAGGCAAGCAGCATCCTGAGTGTTTAAGATCTCTTGCACTTAGGTAGGTCGTGTGCGTGTTTGTATAATATCCCTAGACAGGACGGTTTATTCTGAGCCAATATATCACCCTCTCACGTTTCTGTTGGTATGCCGTTATTCCGAATTCCCGTACGGTTTAACCTTACTTCATTAGCTTCCTGTAAATCATGGATGGTCCATATATGTCGACGTTAGCGGCAATAAGAAATATCCGACTGACAACTGATACAAGACAGTACAAGATTTCCGCAGTACAGCTACCGGTGGATGTATGTGTTCAATAATTTGTTGTTGCATGTAATCTCCAGTGATCGTTGTGTTCGTTGGTGTTCGAACAAAAAAGTTAATTTGTCATTTACTCTCAGTGAGAGTAAGGTTAGTTCATGGATTTGCACAAAAAATTAGGATTATGTTCTGAGAATTCACTCTTTGTACACTTTAACTTACCAGCCTTTTTATTCAGCATTTTCATCCTACATTCCTCTCTCTCGCTTTTCCTCACCAAACCCAGCCAATCTACCACTCTTCCATTACATTTATCTTCTTTCCTTGCACAGCCTGGTCCCCCTTTCTCCAATAGTCTTTCCTCTGTCACTATGCTCTCTCTCTGTTTTCTGTGGTCCACTTCTATGGAATCTCTATCTGTCTATCTATCTATCTATCTATCTATAACCCGACGCCCTAATCCCGCAAAGGGTGGCCGCAGACAAAACGCATCCAATTCACCCTGTCACTTACCATTTGACAGAGCCCCCCCCAGCTCCTTCCCCCCTCCCTCATATACGTCTCAACTCCATCCCTCCACCTCATCCTCAGTCTTCCCCTCCCTCTCCCTCCCTCCACTTCACCTACATACACCCTCTTAGTCAGTCTTTCATTCTCCATTCTCTCCCCATGTCCAAGCCACCTCAGTGTATATCTCCTAATTTCTCAGTCACATCCACATCCACCCCACAACGTTCCTTCACTTCTTCATTCGTCAGCATTTCCCTCCATGTCACTCGACATGCTCCTCTCAAGTAACTCATTTCCACTGCTCTCTTGACTTGTTCCCCTCTAGGAAGGTCCATGCCTCGCTTCCATACGTCAGGGTAGGAATCACAATACTATCATGCAGTGACTTCTTAGCTTCCATACTTACCTCCCTATTTCTCATCACCGCTTTCATTGAATCAACGACCTTCCTTCCCTGTTGTACCCTTTCAAGCACTTCATCCCCAAAAGTTACATCCTTACTCATCACACTACCCAAGTACTTAAATGTACTCTATCTATCTATCTATTGCCAGACGCCTCAATCCCGTTTGGGGTGGCCACAAACAAATCGCCTCCAAGTCACTCTGTCCCACGCCATCTCACTGCCCTGCTCCCAACTCACATCCCCCTCTTTCATATACCTCTCCACCCCATCCCTCCATTTCATCCTCAGCCTCCCCGTCCCTCTTCCCCCCTCCACCTCACTCACATACACTCTCTTCGTCAGTCTTTCACCCTCCATCCTCTCCACATGGCCAAATCACCTCAGTGTGTTCCTCATAACGCTTCCTATCACATCCACATCCACACCACAACGCTCCTTTATATCCTCATTCGTCAGCCTGTCTCTCCATGTAACTCCACAGGCTCCTCTTAAATAACTCATATCCACTGCTCTCACTCTTGACTTGTGTCCTTCCAACAACGTCCAAGCTTCACTTCCGTACGTTAGAGTTGGTATCACAATACTGTCATGTAGTAACTTTTTCACTTCCATGCTCACTTCCCTGTTTCTTATCACTGCTTTCAAAGAACCAGCAACCTTTCTTCCCTGCTGTACCCTTTCAAGCACTTCACCCTCCAAACCTCCATCCTTACTCATCACACTACCCAAGTACTTAAACGTACTCACATTTTCCAATTCCTCACTATCCAACCTAGCTGTACATTCACTGACTTCACCTCTGTCAAAGACCATCACTTTACTCTTCCCTACATTCACCTTTAGATTCCGTTTCTTACACACTCTCCCAAACTCATCCAACAGGCCTTGCAGCTCCCCTTCGTCTTCACTCAACAACACAGTATCATCCGCAAACAACAGTGCAGGGAGTTTCCAAACACTATCCTCTCTCACCAGGGCCACTCCAACATCCACTACCCTACCTTGTACCTCTTTTATTACCCCATCCATGTAAAGACTGAACAACCATGGAGACATGACACATTCCTGTTTCAACCCAACTTTCAAAGAGAAAAATTCACTTAGTTCACCATCCACAGGCACTGCAGCCTTCGCACCATCGTACATACTCTTCACAGCATTCAACAACTTCCCATCTACTCTATATATTCTTAACACTTTCCACAATCCTTGTCTATCCACCCTGTCATATGCTTTCTCCAAATCCATGAAAGCCGCCTACAACTTCTTTCCCTTCTCTAGAAACTTTTCCACTAAAGATCTAAGAATGAATATCTGCTCAACACAACCTCTTCCCTTCCTAAAGCCTCCCTGTTCTTCTCCAACTAATTTCTCTGTTCTTTCTCTAACTCTGTCAATAAGTATCCTACCATACACTTTTCCTATTATACTAAGAAGACAAATGCCCCTATGATTAGCACACACTTCTTTTTCCGCTTTTCCTTTGTACAAGGGAATAATTATACCTGACTTCCAATCCTCCGGGACTCTACCTTCCTCCCAGGCCAATCTGCACATCTTCCATCCAACCTCACTGTGCATTCTGTGAGTTCATTCCTCTCAAACACCATAACATTACTCTTGTTTACATTAACTTCCAGATTCCTCTTCCTACACACTGTCATTCACCAAACCTTGCAACTCGCATTCATCTTCACTCAACAACACCGTATCATCAGCAAACAGCAACACCGGAATCTTCCACGTCTCATCCTCATTCATTAGAGCCACCCCAATATCCACTGCCCTACCTTACACCTCCTTTACAACCACATCCATGTGTATATTAAACAGCCATGAAGATATCACACAACCCTGTTTCGGTTCCACAATTAGATCAAAGAACTCACTCAGCTAACCATCCACTCGCACCGTAGCCCCAGCTCCTTCGTACATACTCTTCACAGCACTCAACAATTTCCCCTCCACTCCATATATGCTTAGTACCTTCCACATACCTTGCCTATCTACTCTGTCATATGCTTTCTCCAAGTTCATGAAGGCAGCATAGACTTTCTTTCCCTTCTCTAGATACATCTCCACGAAACATCTTAGAACAAATATCTGATCTGCACACCCTTTTCCCTTCCTAAATCCCCCTTGTTCTTCTCCAACTAGCTCCTCTGTTATATGCCTAACCCTATCAATGAGAATTCTACCATATATTATTCCAATCACACTAAGAAGGCAAATACCCCTATGGTTACCACATACTTCTTTCTTCCCTTTTCTTTGTATAAAGGAACATTTATACCTGATTGCCAGTCCTCTGGAACCCTTCCCTCATCCCAAGCCAATAAACACAACTTCCATATCCACTCCACAACAATCTCACTCCCATACTTCAGCATTTCACCACACACTCCATCAATTCCTGGGATCTTTCCCATCTTGATCTTCATTGCTTCCACTACTTCCTTTCTAATGATCTCTTCCTCCCTCTTCTCATCTCTTCTTCTCCCAGCAATTCCCCAACCACTTATACTCGCACTGCTCTCACTCTCTACATTCAACAAATCCTCAAAGTGCTCCTTAAATCTCCTCAATTTCTCTCTCTTCTCCACCAACAATCTATTATTCCCATCTTTCACTCCCCTATTATTTCCTCTTTCACACTGTCTTACTTTCTTTACCTCCTTCCAAAACAATTTCGTACTCTCACATCAGGAAATTTTCAAATTTACATCCTTCCAACGGACTTCTCTGTTCACATAATTCACATTTTCTTCTTTTTTTATTCTTCACCTCTCACACCCTCTTCGCTTCTCAAACCTTCTCTCCTCACAGCTCTTCAATTGTCACACCTCTCTTCCCTCTCACACCCTCTTCCTCCTTCGCCTCGTTTCTTCTTTGACACCTTCCCCTTTCACATTCTCTTCACCTGTCATACGAGTCTTCTCTTCTTCCATCTTCTTTCCCTCTCATTCATTGCAATACGTCCACTCTTCTGCTGTCCCAGCACTATATCTCTCTGGACAGCCCCCTACCCCTCTCATTCGACGGTTCTTTCACCTATATTTTTGTTCATTGACTCGCAGTGCGCATTTTCCTCCCCCTCCACTGGTTGCATAAGCTTCAATTTTTTATCCTTCCATTCCCGCCATCCCTCCCTTCCCGAACCAAAACCTCTCCCCTTTCCCATCCCTCACTCTTTTCACCTTCACTATCTTTTTATTTATTCGCTTCTTGATAATAAGTTTCCCCTCACCTACACCCCGTATGGTCATTATGTATTTTTTTTCTTGTTTTTTATTTTGTCACGTCGTTTCCTCATTATTCTCTCTCTCTCTCTCTCTCTCTCTCTCTCTCTCTCTCTCTTTCAGAATCAGGCCTCGTTTTTATGCGCTATGTAATGAGAAAACGAACTGTTTCATTTAAGAGCAGGAGCACCGGTAAAGTGCAACACCTGTGTACTACAGATGATGTGGGTACACTACTCTCAGAATTTGATTATTTCACCCTTGCCTTCCAGTGAAACCTGCCACCATGTTTGTTCTAAATCGGACAGATTCAATATTCTAAGCTGATTGCTTGGTTCCGTGACTCGGCATGACCCAATGGAGGGAACGGAAGGTACGGGGAATATTGGCAGGTGGAAACTGACGGGATTGAACAAGGGTTGGTTATCAGAAAGAAAAGAAGGGAAAAGAGGTAAAAATGAGACAATGTTACGTAAAGACTTTCGATCATGGATGAGTGATGCCTCCATGGATAGTAAATCTATCAAGGGAGAACGATGCAAAGACGAGATGTGAGAAATGCTAGAGGAGGGAAAGACAGACTGTTTCGCTGAATCAGAATGCAGAATTCGCACTTTGTTGGTGAGTTTAGGAAAGTAAGGGAAAATTTTTAGACTATAAAAGTACACTGGCGAGATGCAGAGACGAACAGTGATATATGTATCATCAAATTTTTGGCTTTATTAACTGCTAAATGAATCATTTTTAAGTTTACCCATCCTAACCAAAATATGGACAGGTAGTTTTCAGAGCAATGTGTCTGTGGCAGCCTATTATTAGGTTGACTGTACCAGAGGGATGCGAGACTAGGGAGACAATCTCTCTCTCTCTCTCTCTCTCTCTCTCTCTCTCTCTCTCTCTGTGCGTGTGTGTGTGTGTGTGTGTGTGTGTGTGTGTGTGTGTGTGTGTGTGTGTGTGTGTGTGTGTGTGTGTGTGTTGCTCGAGGAGTGCATGATCGGGTAAGGAGATTTCATTGTTTTTTGAGAAATATAAATCAGATGTCAAGGCAACAGAGCTAGTTCAGAGTTAGGTGTCTTTAAACTAAACTTAAGGAAAAGGCTGAGTGTACAGAGTGAAACAAGTTCGAAGGATTTTGATTCTGAGAACAATCAGTCAAAGGTCAAAGTCACAGGTAAGGTAAGAGTGTGCGCCATATCTCCGAGTATGCACATAAATAAATGAAATGCCAACTTATCTGAACGATACTTGGTAGCTCTTTTGACGATTAAAAAAAAACAAGAAAAAAAAATGTAGGTGATGATGGCCATCTCTAATTGGGCCGTTGCTGTTTTGCCTCTAAACACAAGGGAGGACCCTTAGCTGGTTAGAGTCTAAAAATATCATCTCTCGCCTATATTTGGACACAAACCAAACCATCCGGACAACAGACATAACTTGACACTTGCATAAACACAATAAACATAAAAGAAAAAATGTTCAGATTTTGTTTGAATTACAGATATCTAGTCATTTCAAACTATTTCATCAACAATGAATATTTTCGGGGGGGGTGAAAATGTGGATATATCTTAATTTGATGTTTTCTTCCCAGTTCTCCTTAGTTTTCACCAGAATGTATGCAATGATTTTGCTAAATTTTTCGCATTTCATTGCGAAGCACAAGATTGATTTAGGAAGTTAATAATTGTATTGCCACGTTCGCCAGACGTCTCTCTTCAATCTGGTGAGAGAAAAAAAAATGATTTTCGAAATCTGAAAAAGTTGTGTTGTGGCCTGCTGCTGGGCCCCAACAATTTCGGGACCCAAAGCCGAGGAGGAGCTAACCAGGTCGTTGCTAGGCAATGAGTAGTTGCTGAGCAATCAAAACCTTGTGGACACAGCTAGGTCATACGCTGGTCGTTGTTTCCAGGTTTGGTCAGAATCGGTTATTTCTGAAGGGTGGAAGAGCCTGCCACAATTAAACAAGATGATAATTACAAAAAAAAAAAAAATGTTTTCGGCCGTTACTAGGCAACGAGTTGTTGCCTAACAACCAAAACCTTGCCGATACAACTAGGTCGTTGGCTGGTCACTGAGTCCTGGTTCGGTCGGAATCGGTCATTCTGAAGGGCAGAAGTGCCTACCACAATTAAAAAAGATGAATTAAAAAAAAAAGGGGGGGTTTTCTGCCTTTGCTAGGCAACGAGTAGTTGCCTAGCAAACAAAACATTGCGGACACAGCTAGGTCATAGATTGGTCATTGTGTCCAGGTTTGGTCAGAACTGGTTAATTCTGAAAGTAGAAGTGCCTTCCACAATTAAACAAGACCAGCCCACTAGGCGACAATGGCCAGCTCTAAGAGGGCCTGCCAAAATTTAACTACTGCTGTTAGCCTGTAAACACAAAGGAGGACCCTTATCTGGTTAGAGTCTGAAAATGCCGTCTCTCACCTCTCTTTGGACACAAACTAAACCACCAAGACAACAAAAATGACACTTGCATAAACACAAGTAATGTGTTATTTATTTTTTTTTTTAATCAAACCTCCCATAATTATTATGTACTGACTTTGTTTGTAATATACATATCTAGTCATTTCAAACTATTCCAGCACCAATAAAATTTTTTGGGGTGAAAATTTGGATATTTCCTAGTGCAACATTCCTTCACTCATCTGCTTCTTTTTCACAGGCATGTACACAGTCATTTTCCAGAATTTTTTGTGCTTCTTTGTGAAGCATAGGATGGGTTTATAAAGCCAAGAAATCCAGTTGAGCCAGACGTTTCTCTTCAATATGGTAAGAAAAAATGATTTTCGAAATTTGAAAAAATGGTGCCCTGGTCTAACCACTGGGCCGCCATAATTTCCAGACCCAGAGCCACGGAGGGGCTAAGAGGGCCCTTCCTAGGCAACAAGTAGGTGCCTAGCAACCAAAACCTTGTGGACACAACTACTGTAGGTCATATGCTGATCACTGTGTCCAGGTTTGGTTGGAATCTGATAATTCTGAAGGGCAGAATTACCTGCCACAGTTAAAAGACTCCTAGGGATGTTGAGGCCAATTTTCGTTGGGTTGCCACTCAAAAGCTGGAGGAGAGAGGGGAAAAAATGGATGGAACACTTCCGCTAGGATATGACTTCTAAATTACGCCTCAAGAAGTTGGAGTTTTCTACACCGATTAGTAATGTTTCTATAGCTTAAAACGTTAGGAAAAAAAAAAAAAAAGACTACTTCAGACGTTCCTAGGCAGCGAGTAGTTGCCTAGCAACCATAAGCTTCCAGACACTACTAGGCCACAGGCTGGTCATTGTGTCCAGGTTTGGTCGGCATCAGTTAATTTCAAAGGGTAGAAGTGCCTCCCACAATTAAACAAGAATCGAAGAAAGATTACAAGAAAGAAAATGCGACTAACAGTAACATTAAGGGCAGCAAGAAACTGGCCAAGAAAGCGTTTTTTTTTTTTTTTTTTTTTTTTAGCCGTTGTTAGGCAACAAGTAGGTGTCTATCAACCAGAACCTTCCGAACCCAACCAGGTCATAGGCTGATCATTGTGTCGAAGCTTGGTTAGCATTGGTTAAATCTGAAGATTAGAATTGCCTCACACAATTAAACAAGAACTAAACAAAATGCAACTAATAATAGGCGCAGTATAGAGCTAGCCAAATACATGAGTGTAGCCATGGGGTTCACCATTTAGCAGTAGGGCACCTATGTCACCCATCAACAGTAGGTCAAATATAAAATTCACATGCCAAGGTTAATTTACAGTTTTATCCGAATCTAATCATATTGTGGGAAAGGCCCGAAGGTAAGGTAAGGATGAAGAGATTCGATTTTGACAACAGTCAGTGAACAGTAAAGGTCACTGGGAAAGGTCAAAGGTCAATCTCATAGTGCAATGTCAATTCAAACCGTTTATATCTTATTTGGAAAGGACTCGATGAAAGGAATTCAGTTTTAAGAAGAATCTGTCAAAGGTCAAGGTCACAGTCGTGTTTGACACATAGACTACGGTAATTGACAAGCCCTGGTGTTGCACTCTGCATGCACCTTCTTGTTTTATGTATCTTTTTGAAGCGAATGATTTGCTGAGACATCAGAAAATTGTCCAACTATTTTTTTTTTTTTTTTTGAGAAAACCATTAATATTTAATAAAGCTTTTGATAAGATAGTCCTTTGCACTGTCAGGCATGTGAAGTCCAACTCAGTGCACATCTGATTAACTGTAGTGTAAGCTATGAAGTAACAAGTCTTGCTTCTCTCGTATTTTAGTGATACCAATGCGTAACTAACTGGACCGTGTACAGTACCTTCCGAGATCTCGTTAATATGTACATGATCGCCAACAGTTTTGCTTCTGCAATCTAGGGAAGGTTATTGTAGTACGAATTTACAAATTTTATTTTTGACATGGTTTAGATCACTTGAAACCTCTTGAAACGGCTCTTGTGATATAAATTTGATGATTTTGAGTTGAATCTGTGTGATAGAAAAGAGAAAAAGATGCAACAGGCCAATGAAAAGCGAGAAGCAGATAGGATCAGTAAAGAACAGAGAGTCAAAGGGATGAAAAGCCTTTGACACCAACCCGTTGAGAAGAGCTGTATACAGGAAACACTCCCTCCCACTTCAAAGTCGTACTTCCAACAGGTGTGAATATAACCCCTGTAAAATGTCAGCTACTGTGCGGAGGAAAGAAAGCAAGGAGTTGGCTTACCACACCTCCTTTCTTGGAAGCATATTATAATGGAAAAATAATGTGGTATTTTCATAATAAATCTCGAAAAAATGAAATCCCCGGACTGTTGGGTTAGTTACTTTTGAATGTTAAGAAATACTGCTGTGGAGTATTTTGGTGGGACAAAAGGTGTAGCGACTGAGTTTTTGTTGCATTAAAGACAAGATTACTTTAACACCAATCTGTGATAAAAGCAGTGTCAGAAATTCGCTGTACCATAGCCCCACCGAATGTTTGTTGATGTAACTGCTGTGATGGAAACTGCGAAAAGTGGACTGAAAGGTGAAGGGTGGTGGTATCAGCGTATGAATGGATTGCGTTAGAAAGTCATTAAAGAACAGAAGAAAATTGGTGATTGGGCAGAACCTAGAGGAAAACCGCTATATATAGCTTTAGATTAGTCAGTGTGCATAACAGCAGGTATTAATCAACAGGCAGAGAAGCTAGAGATGAAGGCAGTGATACAAGAATTGGAACTTTCGACTGTAGTTTGGAAGTTAAGATATATGCCAGACAGCATCGAAAGCCTTTGAGTTGCCCATTGGAATGGCAAAGCTCTCGACAGTCCTGAAAGGAGGTTGATCATACGTAAGATATTAAGATAAGATGATGAGTGAAACGCCCCTGGCGGATCCCATACTGGTTGTCGGAAAGAACGTTATGGTCGGAAAGAATTTTTATTTTGTTTTAGAGAAGAATCAGGAACTTGACTAAGCTAGGCTGCCAAAGCAATTGTTACGATAGTTAGACAGCTGGGAATTATTACCCTTCTTTAGAACTGGCTGAATGAGAGAAAACCTCCTGCAAGAAGGAAAAGTACAAGTTGACAAAGAATGAGAAAATGGTTTATCAACAAAAGATGTAAGAACAGAAGCATCGTTCTGTTAGTGTGCCTGCGCTTCCGAAAAGCAGCCACAGTCGACCTGCTGAACCTCTTGCAGATTAACCCGTGGCATCCCGTTGATGTTCTTTAACGTCCACACGTTTTGTCACTGCCAATCCCGTCGACGTTGACAAACGCGAATCAATTGCAAGGTCCCTAATTTGCACAATTTTCAATTTTTGCGAGTGATTTTTGGTACGTATACACGTGACACCTTCCTCTACAAGATGCCAGGCAGGGACAATGTCTTACCCAACATGACCTCCTCCCCCCCCTGCATGCCACTGTCTTAGCAATTCACCTATTATCATTGACCTGGCCAGTAAAGCCATGTCATGCCACTGTACGAAATTCAGGGTCAGAGTGATTCCCCAATCAATGACAATGTGGAGGACAAACTTTACATAGCATTAGAGGAAGAAACAGTCAGAAATGATGATCAGGTAATGTGGCAAAAAAAAGGTCAAGTATGGTGATGAGTTAGTGAATGAAACAATGTTTATAATGCCTATATTACTGTTGAAAACCAATATACTCTCGTACTACATAATAAATTCGTACCAAGTAAATAAATAAATACCATTTATGAGTGGTGTGAAATAGTTATCCTCCCAAAGAACTCGTTTTCTTTGGTGCCAGCCTGTTAGAAAACCCAGTAAGGTAAGGAGGTACTCCTACCTGTATCAAGTATTTTAAACCTCAGGTGATCAATATCTCTATGAATTTTCGATGTTTCTCACCAAAAGCGGAGGTTTGAGCCAAAAAAAAATTTGTTCCAAAAATGGTCGAGATTGGGGGGAGTCAGTGGTGGAAAAGTGATCGGGATGGGGCGGGTTAAGGATCTCGTGATACTAGTCCCGGGTTGCAATGAATTAAGTTGTTTGTCCACGTCTACAACTTGTCCTCTCTGTCCTCTAGTGTCCTTTCATTCTTATCTCCCCCTCCTTCTACTCTAAAGACAACCACCACCCTCCTCGCCTGACGCATTCAACATCTACTTCGTATGATGGAGGTAATGGAGCTGCCACATATTTAAGTCAGTGCAAAGAAGGGAGAAGGAGGAGAACATCTAGCCTCCCATTCCCCTTTTCTATTAGCTTTTCACAACACGTTGGGCACGAGCAGTCAACATTCTTTTTCCTGTCTCCAGGGATAGCAATGGGAAAATATTGGTCTGCTCCATTTCCACAGAGGCAATACACAATATTCCCCCCCCCCTCCCTCTCTCTCTCTCTCTCTCTCTCTCTGTATGTGTGTGTGTGTGTGTGTGTGTGTGTGTGTGTGTGTGTGTGTGTGTGTGTGTTGCACTTCCACTTTACACAAAGATAATGTTTTGTCAAGTGTCACTACTGGAGCAGCAATTTAGCCAAATGCCTGGCTCGCCCAATACCCTCATTTATCATTCTTAATTCCATCGCTACGTGAATGTAAACATTTACTTGAATCTATGACAGTTTTCTGGGATTACACATCACTTTTGTCAGTCTCGCTGCTCATGATGAAATCAAGTAAAATCCCTAATTATTTACCACTCCCTACAAACCCGTCGCATTAATTTATGAAGGTTTCCACATGCACACTAGCACTTGTTTATAATTATATTTGACTGTTTTATAAGACTAGATATTGTTTTGAAAAAAAACTGTATTTATTCTGTGTTTGAAAATAGCATCATCAACTGCATAACTACAGTTCGTGTTGTATTATCATGTTTGTAAAATTTCAAATATTTTTTTTTACAGTCCATTACAAATGTAAGCTGTTGAGGTGACTCTATTAATTCAATACCCGTTTAATGATGCATGTCCCCACACTTCACATTTCAATCTAAAAACTTCGTGGACAGTTTAAATGGATGTTGGTAGTATGTTCTTTCATGTGCTTACACATTCTGTTATTGATTTACTTATTTCTTGTTTACATATTTCATTTTATCAATGGTATCCATAGATTCAATTATATAAGAAAAAGGTCATTGCAAGAGTTCGGCATTCACAGACATTTCCTGCCGACACATATTCCGCCTTTCTACTTCACGTGTATGGGAAAAGATTCCTTTTGGTTCTTCGTTTACCCTCCGTTAAGAAGCCACGGGCCTGCAGTGAACCTAACACTCTCTCTCACACCACACGTCGCACTTCTGCTTGCCTCATTTGGACTTCTCTTTCCTCTTGCCTGAGAAAACTGCAAGCAGCATCCTGAGTGTTTAAGTTCTCTTTCACATGGGTAGGTCGTGGGCGTGTTTGTATAGTATCTCTAGACAGGACGGTTTATTCTAAGTCAATATAGCACCTTCTTACGTTTCTGTTGGTATGCCTTTATTCCGAATTCCCATACGGTTTAACCTTACTTTATTATCTTCTTGTTAATCATGGGTGGTTCCAATATGTCGACGTTGGCGGCAGAAAGAAATACCCGACTGACAACTGATACACGAGAGTACAAGATTTATGCAGTACAAGTACCGGCGGATGCATGTGTTGGATAATTTGTTGTTGCGTGTAATCTTCAATGATCATTGCGTTCGCTGGTATTCGAACAAAGGTAACCTGTCATTTACACTCAGTGGGAGTAAAATTAGTTCATGGATCTGCCCGAAAAATTAGGATTATGTTCTGGGAATTCACTGTTTGTACACTTTAGCTTACCTGCTTTTTCATTAACCCGCCCCGTCCCGACGACGTATGGGTACGTCACCACGATTTGCATTTGCCAGTCCCGGCGACGTACCAGTACGTCGTGCAATTGCAAGGTACCTAATTTGCACAATTTTCAATTTTCGCACGTGATTTTTCGTATGTATACACGGGACACCTTCCTCTATTCCTGTACAAGATACCAAGCAGGGACAATGCCTTACACTGCATAACCTCCCCCCTCCCCCCCTCACACCATTGTCTTGGCAAAGGACCTGTTACCAGTGACCTGGCTAGTAAAGTTATTCAGGGCCAGAGTGATTCCCCAATCGATGACAATGTGGAGGACAATGTTTACATAGCATCAGAAGAAGAAACAGCCAGAAATAATGATCAGGTAGTGTGGCAAAAATAGGTCAGGTATGGTGATTAGATAGTGAGTGAAACAATGCTTATAATGCCTTAATTACTGCTTGAAAACCAATATACTGTCATACTACATATACATTCGTACCAAGTAAATAAATAAATACCGTTTATGAGTGGATAAAATAGTTACCCTCCCATAGAACTCGTTTTCTTTGGTGCCAGCATGTTAGAAAACCCACTCAGGTAAGGAGGAACTCCTACCTGGATTGGGCACTTTAAACCTCAGGTGAGCGATTTCTCTATGAATTTTCGATGTTTCTCACCAAAAGCGAAGGTTTTAGCCAAAAAAAAAAAAATCGAAAATACCTCTGGACTGGGGGATGTCGGAGGTGCGGAAAACCTTGGGACGTGACGGGTTAAGCATTTTATTCAGCATTCCTCTCTCACGCTCTCCCACACTAAACCAGGCCAATTTACCACTCTGCGAATACGTTTATCTTCTACCATTGCACTTACTGGTACCCCTTCGTCCTACAGTCTTTCCTCTGTCACTTTCCTCTCTTCATTTTCTGTGGTCCACTTCTGTGGAATCTCACCTCACGAAAATTCCAACTTTACATTCTTCCAACGAAATTCTTTGTTCACAAAATTCACATTTTCTTGTTTTGAATTCTTCACCTCTCATACCCTCTTCGCCTCTCACACCTCCTCTCACATCCTCTTCACTTGACACACCTCTCTTCCCTCTCACACCCTCGTCCTCCTTTACCTCGTTTCCTCTTTCACACCTTCCCCTCTCAAATTCTCTTCACCTTCCACACGAATTTCCCTCTGATACATTACAATACGTCCACTCTTCTCCTCTCTGAGCACTATATCTCTCTGAACAGCCCCCTACCCCTCTCATTCCACGGTTCTTTCACCTTTATTTATTGTTCGTTGACTCTCACAGTGCGCATCTTCCTCCCCCTCCACTGTTTGCACAAGCTTCAGTTTTATATCCTTCCATTCCCGCCATTCCTCTCTTCCCGCACCAAACCTCTTCCTTTTCCCATTCCTCAATCTTTTCACCTTCACTTTTTTTTATTCATTCGCTCCCTGATAATAAAATTCCCCTCACCTAAACCCCGTATGATCATTATGTATTTCTGTTTTTTATTTTGTCACGTCGTTTCCTCATTATTCTCTCTCTCTCTCTCTCTCTCTCTCTCTCTCTCTCTCTCTCTCTCTTTCAGAATCTGGCCGCGTTTTTATGCGCTATCTAATGGGATAATGTTTTATCAAAGACAAGGAGCACCATTGAAGTGCAACACCTGTGCCCTACAGCAGTTCTTGGTAGACTACTCTCAGAACCGGATTATTTCACCCTTTCCTTACAATGAAACCTTCCACTATGTTTGTTCTAAATCGGGCAGATTCAATATTCTAAGCTGATTGCTTGGTTCCGAGACTCGGCATGATCCAATGGAGGGAACTGAAGGGATGGGGAACAATGGCAGGGGTAGACTGACGGGAATGAACGAGGAATGGGCAGTCGAAAGAAAAGAAGAGGGGAAAACAGGTAAATATGAGAGAACGTTGCGCCAAGTCCTTGGATTAGGGATGAGTGATGCCTCCATGGATATTTAATCCGTCAAGGGAGAACGATACAAAGACAAGATGTAAGATATGCTAGAGGAGGGAAAGACAGACTGTTTCGCTGAATCAGAATGCAGAATTCGCACTTTGTTGCTGAGTTTAGGAGACCAAGGGGAAATTCTGAGACAGTATAAAAGTACATTGGCGAGATGTAGCACCGAACAGTGATATTATGTAACATCAGACATCAGGCTTTTCTAACTGCTAAATGAATCATGTGAAGTGTAGACCCCCCCCCCAACTGAAATTTGGACAGGTAGTTTTCAGAGCAATGTGTCTGTGGAAGCTTAATTTTAGATGAGTATACCAGAGGGATGAGAGACTGGAGTCTCTCTCTCTCTCTCTCTCTCTCTTTCTTTGTGTGTGTGTGTGTGTGTGTGTGTGTGTGTGTGTGTGTGTGTCTGTGTGTGTGATGAATAACTCATACACTTGTAATCCAATTTTAATCGAAGCTGGTGGATGGGTGGATGATCAGGTAAGACGTTTACATTGTTTTTTGAGAAAATAAATCACAGGTCAAGGCCACAGAGCCAGTTCAAAGTTAGATGTCTTTTAACCAAACTTAAGGTAAAGGTTGAGTGTACAGAGTGAAACAAGATCGAAGGATTTTGATTTTGAGAACAATCAGTCAAAGGTCAAGATCACAGGCAAGGTCAAAGTTTGCGCCACATCTCCTTGTATGAACATAAATAAAATGCCATCTTATCTGAACGATACTTGGTAGTTCTTCTGACTAGAGAGAGAAAAAAAAAAGCCTCTGGGAGACGATGGCCAGCTCTAAGCGGGCCGTTGCTGTTTAGCCTGTACAATCAAAGGAGGCCCATTATCTGGTCAGTCTAAACTAAACCATCCGGACAACAGAAATTACTCGATACTTGCATAAACACAATAAACATCAAATAATGTTCTGATTTTGTTTGAATTACACATATCTAGTCATTTCAAAAAATTTTATCACCAATTAATTTTTTTTGGGGGGTGAAAATGTGGATACCTCTTAATATATATATTTTTTCACAGTTCTCCTTAGTTTTCACTGGAATTTAAGCAGTGATTTTGCAAAATTGTTAGCATTTCATTGGAAAACACAAGATGGGTTTAGGAAGTTAAAAATTCTATTGCCAGGTTAGCAAGACGTTTCTCTTCATTTTGGTAAGAATAAAAATTTGAATTTCGAAATTTGAAAAAAAATAGTTCCAAGGCCAGCCACTGGACCCCGACAATTTCCTAACCCACACCCACAGAGGAGCTACGCAGGTCGTTAATTGGTAATGAGTAGTTGCTTAGCAACCAAAACCTTGTGGACACAACTAGGTCATACGCTGGTCATTGTTTCCAAGTTTGGCCAGAATTGGTTAATGCTGAAAGTTGAGCCTGCCACAATTAAACAAGATGATAATTACGAAAAAAGCGTTTTATCCGCCCTTGCTAGGCAACGGGTTGTTGCCTAACAACCAAAACAGTACGGATACAACTAGGTCGTTGGCTGGTAATTGAGTCCTGGTTTGGTAGGAATCGGTTATTCTGAAGGGCAGAAGTGCCTGCCACAATTAAACAAGGTGAAGAAGAGTAAAAAAAGCGTTTTTTTGGCCGTTGCTCTCTCTTGTATTTTGTTCTTCTCTTGGAAGGAACAATAATTGCGGGCTCGTGGCCTTTGGTTCCTTCTTCCTTGCATAAAAAAGAAAAAAAAAGAGCAGTTGGGTAGTGAACAAAACACTGCAGACACAACTTGGGGATAGACTGGTCATTGTGTCCAGGTTTGGTAAGAACTGGTTAATTCAGAGAGGTACAAGTGCCTGTACACAATTAAACAAGACCAACCCACTAGGCGACAATGGCCAGGTCTAAACGGGCCTGTCGAAATTTAGGCACTGCTGTTCAGCCTGTAAACATAAAGGAGGACCTTATCTGGTTAGAGTCTAGAAATACTGTCTCTCGCCTCTCTTTGGACATAATCTAAACCACCTAAACTACAACATTAACTCCACACGTTCATAAAGACAAGAAACATCAAAAGATGTAAAAAAAAAAAAATCATTTTTTAAAATCAAACCTCCCATAATTATTATGTACTGACTTTGTTCGTAATATACATATCCAGTCATTTCAAACTATTCCAGCACCAATGAAAATTTTGGGGGGTGAAAATGTGGATATTTCTTAGTGCAATATTCCTTCACTCCTCTGCTTCTTTTTCACTGGCGAGTACACAGTAATTCTGCAAATTTTTTCATGCTTTATTGTGAAGCAGAGAATGGGTTTAAAAAGCTAAAAAAAAAGGTCCAGTTAAGCCAGACGTTTCACCTCAATATGGTAAAAAAAATAATGATTTTCGAAATTTGAAAAAAATGGTGCCCGGGGCCGACCACTGGGCCACGACAATTTCCAGACCCAAGGCCATGGAGGGTCTAAGAGGGCCCTTGCTAGGCAACGAGTAGTTTCCTAAGAACCAAAACCTTGCGGGTACAACTAGGTCATAGGCTGATTATTGTATCCAGGTTTGGTCGGAATTGGTTAATTCTGAAGGGTAGAAGTGCCTGCCACAATTACAAGACTGCTAGGGACGTTGAGGCCAATCTTCGTTCGCCACTCAAAATCTAGAGGAGAGAGGGGAAAAATGGATGGAACACTTCCGCTAGCATGTGACTTCAAGTTTACGCCTAAAGAATTAGAGCTTTCTGCACCCATTAGTAATGCTTCTATAGCTTAAAACGTTTAAAGTACAAAATTTAAAAAGCTGTACTTCAGACGTTGCTAGGCAGCAAGTAGTTGCTTAGCCAGCATAACCTTTCAGACACTACTAGGCTGGTCATTGTGTCCATGTTTGGTCGGCATCTCTTAATTCCAAAGTGTAAAAGTGCCTCCCACAATTAAACAAGAATCGAGGAAAACTACAAGAAAGAAAATGCGACAAACAATAACATTAAGGGCGGCATGGAAGTGGCCAATAAAGTGTTTTTTTTAAGCCGTTGTTAGGCAACAAGTAGTTGCCTAGCAACCAGAACCTCGCGAACCCAACCAGGTCATATGCTGATCACTGTGTCCAGGTTTGGTTGCTTTTGGCTGATTCTGAAGGGTAGAAGTGCCTCCCAGAATTAAACAAGAAAAAAACAAAATGCAGCTAACAATAACGGCAGGATAGAGCTGGTCAAAAATATGAGAATAGCCACGGGGTTCACCTATTAACAGTAGGTCATCAATTAACCTATTAACAGTGTCACCTTGTAACAGTAGGTCAAATATAAAGTTCATATGCCAAGGTTAATTTACAGTTTTATCCGTGCCCAATCAAGTTGTGGGAAAGGCCAGAAGGTAAGGTAACGATGAAGCGATTCAATTTTGACAACAACCAGTGAAGAGTAAAGGTCACTGGGAAAGGTCAAGCTCATAGCACATGTCAACTCAAACCATTATATGTTATTCTGAACGGACATAATGGAAGGAATTCAGTTTTAAGAAGAATCTGTCAAAGGTCAAGATTACAGGTCACATTCAAGTGTTTGACCCAAAGACTATTTGACAAGCCCTGGCGTTGCACTCTCTGAGCGTGCCTTCCTGTTTTGTGTGCCTTTTTGAAGCGAATGATTTGTTCAGACAACAGAATATTGTGCAATATCTTTATTTTTAAGAAAACCATTATCAGTTAATAAAGCTTTTGTAAGATAGTACTTTGCACTGTCAGGCATGTGAAGTCCAACTCAGTGCACATCTGATCAACTGTAGTGTAAGCTATGAAGTAACGAGTCTTGCTACTCTCGTATTTTAGTGACACCAACGCGTAACTAACTGGACCGTGTACAGTACCTTCCGAGATCTCGTTAATATGTACATGATCGCCAACAGTTTTGCTTCTGCAATGTAGGAAAGTTTATTGTAGCTCGAATTTACACATTTTATTTTTGGCATGGTTTAGATCACTTGAAACCTCTTGAAACGGCTCTTTTGATATAAATTTGATGATCTTGTGAGTTGAATCCGTGATAGAAAAGCGATAATGATGCAATAGGCCAATGAAAAGCGAGAAGCAGATAGGATCAGTAAAGAATGGAGAGTCAAAGAGACGAAAAGCATTTGACACCAACCCGTTGAGAAGAGTTGTATGTAGGAAAATCTCCCTCACACTTCAAAGTTGTACTTCCAACAGGTGTGAACATAACCCCTGCAAAATGTCAGCTACTGTGCTGGGGAAACAAGGCAAGGAGTTGCCTTATCACACCTCCTTTCTTGGACGCAATTTATACTGGAAAAGCTTTGTTAAATCTCGAAAGAATGAAATCCCCGGACTGTTGGGAGATATTGCCGTATTGAGTTAGTTACTGTTCAATGTTAAAAGATACTATTGTGGAGTATTTTGGTGGGACAAAAGGTGTAGGGACTGAGTTTTTGTTGCATTAAATACAAGATTACTTTAACACCAATCTGTGATAAAAGCAGTGTCAGAAATTCGCTGTACCATAGCCCCAACGAATGGTTATGGAAGTAACTGCTGTGATGGACGCTGAGAAGTGGACTGAAAGGTGAAGGGTGGAGGTATCAGCATGTGAATGTATAGGATTAGATGAACAAGTTAGAAAATCATTAAAGAACAGAAGAAAGAATGTTAGTGACTGGGCAGAACCCAGAGGAAAACCGCTACATATAGCTCTAGAAGATCAATCAGTGTGTACAACAGCAGACATCAAGCGACAAGCAGGGAAGCTAGAAATTAAGGCAGTGATACAAGATTTGGAACGTAAGATAGTAGTTTGGAAATTAAAGATATTAAAGATCTCTTGATACTAGTCCCGGTCTGCAATGAATTAAGTTGTTTGTCCACGTCAACAACTTGTCCTCTCCGTCTTCTAGTATCCTTTCATCCTTATCTCCCCCTCCTTCTCCTACTCTAAAGACAACCACCACCCTCCTCGCCTCACGCATTCAACATCTACTTCGTATGATGGAGGTAATGGAGCTGCCACATATTTAAGTCGGTGCAAAGAAGGGAGAAGGAGGAGAACATCTAGCCTCCCATTCCCCTTTTCTATTAGCTTTTCACAACACGCCGGGCACGAGCAGTCAACATTCTTTTTCCTGTCTCCAGGGATAGCAATGGGAAAATATTGGTCTGCTCCATTTCCACAGAGGCAATACACAATATTCCCCCCCCCCTCCCTCTCTCTCTCTCTCTCTCTCTCTCTCTCTGTATGTGTGTGTGTGTGTGTGTGTGTGTGTGTGTGTGTGTGTGTTGCACTCCCACTTTACACAAAGATAATGTTTTGTCAAGTGTCACTACTGGAGCAGCAATTTAGCCAAATGCCTGGCTCGCCCAATACCCTCATTTATCATTCTTAATTCCATCGCTACGTGAATGTAAACATTTACTTGAATCTATGACAGTTTTCTGGGATTACACATCACTTTTGTCAGTCTCGCTGCTCATGATGAAATCAAGTAAAATCCCTAATTATTTACCACTCCCTACAAACCCGTCGCATTAATTTATGAAGGTTTCCACATGCACACTAGCACTTGTTTATAATTATATTTGACTGTTTTATAAGACTAGATATTGTTTTGAAAAATACTGTATTTATTCTGTGTTTGAAAATAGCATCATCAACTGCATAACTCAGTTCGTGTTGTATTATCATGTTTGTAAAATTTCAAATATTTTCTTTCACAATCCATTACAAATGTAAGCTGTTGAGGTGACTCTATTAATACAATACCCGTTTAATGATGCATGTCCCCACACTTTACATTTCAATCTAAAAGCTTCGTGGGCAGTTTAAATGGATGTTGGTAGTATGTTCTTTCATGTGCTTACACATTCTATTACTGATTTACTTATTTCTTGTTTACATATTTCATTTTATTAATGGTATCCATAGATTCAATTATATAAGAAAAAGGTCATTACATGAGTTCGGCATTCACATGCATCACTCTTGCTGCCGACACATATTTCGCCTTTCTACTTCACGTGCATGGGAAAAGATTCCGTTTGGCTCTTCGTTTACCCTCCGTTAAGAAGCCACGGGCCTGCAGTGAACCTAACTCTCTCTCTCTCTCTCTCACACCACACGTCGCACTTCTGCTTGCCTCATTTGGACTTCTCTTTCCTCTTGCCTGAGAAAACGGCAAGCAGCATCCTGAGTGTTTAAGTTCTCTTTCACATGGGTAGGTCGTGGGCGTGTTTGTATAGTATCTCTAGACAGGACGGTTTATTCTGAGTCAAAATAGCACTTTCTTACGTTTCTGTTGGTATGCCCTTATTCCGAATTCCCGTACGGTTTAACCTTACTTTATTATCTTCTTGTAAATCATGGATGGTTCCAATATGTCTGTCACGAATCAATTCGCGACATTTCCCTTTTGTGAGAAGCCACGAACTATTAGTGGAAAACTCACTGCGTATCGCTCAGCTAACCGTTTCTCCCTCCATTTCGGGGTACACTTTTCAAAACATTCGTCACTGTTTTCAAAAGTGACCGATTTAATGCACTTCACTAAGCGCTGTGCTGAGCGATACTATTGTTTTTTTATTGTTCGCCTCTGCTTGCCTCTGACCGTTAGAAAATGCGGCCGAGTGCTCCGCTTTTCTTTCCCACGACTTGGTCAGTCTAGTATTTGCTGTGACGGAGAAAGGTTCTGTGCTCAGAAGTGGAGAGGTCAGCTAGCACCCCAAGCTCCATTAGTACAGTTAATCCCAGTACTCCCACACACCCCCCTCGGGTGATACATAGCGTTCATCGACTGGTATTTCTTTTGTGTATTTTGTAGTTTTAAGAGCTTAGTTAAGGTGTTTTTTCCTAGGCGTAAGTATTTAGCTTTTGTGAGAGTGAGTGAGTGCGTCTCATTTAATTGATTTGAATTGTAACGTTAAATTTATTTTTTTGTGTGATTAATAAATTTAACAGTTCTATTCCTTGAGCTTAATGTAAAGTAAAATCTTGTTTCATTTCTCCATAATTAAGCTTATTTTCCATATAGCTCCTAGCTTGCATTATAGGACTACATAATAGATAGATAGATAAATAGATAGATAGAGAGACAGATAGAAGCAGGAAGTCAAATGATGAGAAGGTGTTGTGTCTGCGAGAATCGAGCAGCGCTAAACATGCTTACACGGAGGAAAGCTGACGACAGCGGCCAGTAAGGAGATGATGCAGTTAGCTGTCAGCAGTCCTCTCGTGAGAAAGATCTGGTAACCATGAGGAACATACGTGACACACCCCTACTACACCAGATTTTAGGAAAGAGAGTTTAGAAGGAGACAAGCGACCCTAGAGAGAGGTCGAGACGGAGATTAGCCTTAGATCAGAAAGAGAGAGAGATAGCGAGACAGAGAGGTAGCTACCCGGGACTTATACTCTTATACCTGTTTAATATTTCCAAGACAAATAAAAATAGTCCCATACTATTCATTACTTCTCCCGTCACTACATGACATCTGGTGGGGAAACTACTACAAGATATAAAGCCGCTCGACCACAAGTCTAAAATATACTTCTCTACAAGTAACTACAAAGTCTTTATGACATTTGGTAGCAGCGAACGTATACGAACCTCGTCTACGAATCAACATTAAATTCCTACAAAATATCAAGATTGAAAACAACCAACAATATCAGCTCCTGACAGTATTCTCTCCATCCTGCCCCCTCCGTCTCCCAGATCATTACGCTGATGCAGAGGTCAAGAGATCACTCGACGCCTTGCAAGTAGCTTAACGACAAACCAGCAAATCTGCGGACATCGTCTCCGAATTAAAAGCAAATTTCTACAAAAGCAACCGAGACTACAAGATTAGCTTCAGTTCTACAAAGTCTACAGCCATCTACAATCAACTACAGCCATCTACAATCAACTACAATTAACAACTCTACGTCGTCTGTATAATCTTCTACACGCACCTACAAGTAGCGGCAGTCTTCATCCCACAACGAGTAAATCACTAGAGAAAGGACCGAGAAAACTTCCACATAGAATAAAGGGAACAAACAAACGAAGAGTGAGACACGACTCACAACTCATCTTCACTCAAGTTACTCATCGCTACTCATTCACTCACCACAGCTACCAGTGTGGGAAGCCGACGTCACCATGTGCTGAGATGACATCACAACGCGAGTCTGCCATGCCAAGCAACGTGTGACTGACACCAGGCACTTCTCACCCACTACTCATTACTCATTATTCACATAGCTCCTACTCATATTCACTTATTTTCACAGTTAAGTTGGAAATTCGACGTTCTATGCTGAGGTTTGCCTGGAACAGCCGTTAACCACTACAAATACCAGGCCATGGAGTTTCCTGAGGAATATCGTCCATCAACACACCACTAGAATTATCAAGAGATCTTCAATCAAACCTGTATTTTCTTCCGAGATCGACTTTTGTATCGACACACCTCTACGATCTGTATCAAGTGGGTAAAATTATACTTGCTCATTTCTTCTCAGTGCTAAAATTAGCTATATTCAACTTATTTACTCATCTAGTTTGCTAGGACATAAATAAACAAGAGGCGTATTTCATAACATCATATCTTAATGACAGGAATATTTTCGCCACCACCCACGTTAATACCAGATGACACACAAATTGCCACAACATCAGACTCACAATTAAGAGACAGCCCACCCATTGTACAACCCACACCACACGTTATAGATAAGGAAACAAATACGGGAGTTTCGGATGATGAGTGGGAAACCCCTTCAGACATAGAGAGTATCGACTTTGCAGCTGCCTTGAATACGTATGCCAATATACTTAACAGGGTTCACCGGTCCGGTCATACATATTCTACCATTCCCTCACATAACGATAAACTCGTACAAGTTGAATTAACAGGGCAATCATTAAATATGAATCAAGAACCAAATACTGCTGATCTAAAAACCACACCTCACGTTTTTGTGTATCACGAGGATAAGACTGCCCCAAAATTCTCTGGCACAGACAAGGATCGCATTGATGTCATTTCATTAATCAGTCAGTGCGAACAAATGTTCATCAAGCGCCACATACTAGATGAACAAGAGAAAATTGCTAATTTTTCATCTTGCATAAGCCAGGAAAGATGTCCAGCAAGCAATTTATTGCGCTCCGATAAGCTACATCGTGCTAGGACATATGATGAATTTAAAACTGAATTTCTGAAGAAATTTTCTGGAGGTATGAACTTCTTGCCAGGTATAATTCCAGAGTTACATAAAATTGTAGATCTTGTAAGGGAGCACACTACAAACCATGTGCTCAGTGAAATAACTGCTGATGTCTCCACAATCAAGAGAACCCCATTAGCTACTCTGGAGAATTCTAAGTGGATAACAGATGATGGAAAGATGTCCCCAGACCTCGTCGTGGACATCATTGGTTATGTAGCTGCCTTGTGTAAATTACCTGATAGAACCCTTAAGATCGCCAAAACAATCGCGTACACCCCTGGAATGTGCTTACTAGACTTAATGAACGAGGTAGAGATGCAGTGCAGTAAAGCAGGTGTGATCGACACACATGCACATTCTGGTAGAATCAGGGTACCTGAGACAGTATCAGCTGTGAAAACATCAACACCGACCCCAAACAGAGAACAAAATCGATCGCGACCAGAAATGAGGCAGCCCAAACAAACAAAGACGCCTAGACCTCGTTCCCACACGCCTTCCTACAGGCAGTTTCATAAGTTTTCGCGCAGCCCGAGCAGGTCTCGCGCCATAAACAACACTTCTTATGGGAAATCACCTCAGAGGTCACAGTCAAGGGATAGGTCCATTCTGTGTCATTATTGTGCAAAACCAGGACACACAAGGTATGAATGCTTTATCAAGGCAAAAGAGGATAATCAAAAGACACAAGGATTTGGTCCTTACTGTAGGCATCATAGATACCAAGGGCACTGGACTAGTGATTGCAAAACAGTAGAAAAAATTGTGTCTATGTTCAAATCGGGGGAAGACCAAGTCATGACAAAAAACGAACAAACGTAAGGAAGAACAAGTTTAAACTTCACATAGGAGGCATGTTGGGAAATGAGTGTATCTTGATACCAGCTGTATGTGAGGATCAAAACATTTCCTTATTTTTAGATACAGGCTCTCCAGTGAACTTAATAACACATGAAGAACTAAACAGAATTCTTAAAAATAAAAAGAAAGTAACTTTTCTGGATGAAGCTGATTTAGAATTATACACAGTAGATGGTCAAGAGATTACAGTAAAAGGTATGATAAGATTAAATCTCAGTTTCACAGAAACTACAAGACCATTCTCTGCATTGTTCTATATCGTTGAAAACTTAGCAATTAAAGCTCATATGTTACTGGGCTTAAGATCCATGAGAACTGAGAACATAACTATACTCCCACAAATGAATGGAATAGACTTTGATAATGAATTCATAGAGGAAATACTTTCAGAGCCCTCACCGATTGGTAGAAGAGAGCCAAAAAGAATTGGTAATATTAAAGGCTTTAACAAACATACACAAACAGATGAGTGTATAGATCCACTTACACCAGCAACCCCATCCTCCAGAATTAGTGACCCAGATAACAGTACTGATTTATCAATTTTTCCAGCCCATCTCACTAATGATTTGGTTATACCACCTAATTCATACATGAAGGTTACCATAAAGAGCAAATTACGGAATAGTACTGTTCTTGTCTTAGATGAATTATGTAAAGTAAAGGGATTGTCAGCAGAAAACGCATTATGTCATACGAACGACGAAGGGCTAACTCAGATATTCATTATTAATCACATGAATGGGGAAGTTCATTTGAAGAAGGGAACTTGCATAGTTAATATTGAAAAATGTTTCGTCCCTGTGAAGGAAATAAATATTGGTGGAGTAACAAGTGAGATAAAATCTACGGATAGAGAAAGAATAAAAGAGAATTTAATTCACTCAGGTGAATTTGACGAAGAAAATGATTTGTTAACCCTGCTGGAAACACACAGGGACACCGTAGCATTGCCCGGAGAACAATTAGGGTGTACTAACTTGATTAATCACATGATTAATGTGCACCCAGAAACACCACCAATTTTCGTACCAGCTTATCGCATACCACACTCCCAACGTACACTTGCAAATCAGTATGTCGATGAAATGTTAAAGCTTGGAATTATTGAGCCTTCAGTTTCTCCGTGGAACGCTCCCCTTTTCTTTGTGCCCAAGAGAAATGGAGAAATGCGTGCGGTAGTAGATTACCGTAAACTAAATAATCACACAATCCCAGACAGATTTCCCATGCCATTGCTAAGTGATGTTCTACAGAATATTGGTCCTGAGAATAATATATTCTCGACCATCGATCTCCTAAACGGATACTATCAGATTCCGGTATCTCAGGAGTCACGTAAATACACTGCCTTTTCAACAAACAGAGGCCATTATCAATATACAAGAATGCCAGTGGGACTGAGGACAGCCCCCGGTACGTTCCAGCGTCTTATGAATTACGTATTGTCCGGAATTTTAGGACAAGGCATATTTGTTTATCTTGACGATATTATTATCGCAACGAAGAATATTAAGGATCATCTCAGGAAATTAGACTTACTCTTACAAAGGCTTAGTGATGCTGGATTAAAAATTAAACTTTCTAAATGCAAATTTTGCTTTAAGGAAATAAATTTCTTAGGCCACAAATTAAGTTCTGATGGTATTCACACCACTGATGACAAAATACAGGCAGTGAGAGATTTTCCTGAACCCACTACGACTGACGAAGTTAGACAATTTTTAGGTCTGGCTGGGTACTATAGGTCCTTCGTACCACAGTTCTCTCATATAGCCTTCCCTCTATTCCAACTACTCAAAAAAGATGCTGTATTCCAATGGGAAGAAGAACAAAAAGGGCATTTAACAATCTAAAAATTAAACTAACAAATGCACCTTGTTTAGCATATCCGAATTACACGAAATCATTTCTTATTTGTACAGACGCATCAGTTAAAGGATTAGGGGCTGTACTGATGCAGGAAGATAAAAGAGGAAAGAATCAACCAATTGCATTTGCCAGCAGACAAACAAGAGGTGCGGAGAAAAATTATAGCACTACAGACTTAGAGGCACTTGCAGTGATTTTTGCATTACAAAAGTTTCGAGATTTGGTATATGGTTACGAAATCCACTTATTCACCGACCATAAACCACTGGTGGGTATGTTTAAAGAAAAACTCCTTTCTGGGAGGAGAGCAAGATGGAAATGTACAGTTGAAAACTACAATGTACAAATACATTATATACAAGGTAAAATGAATATAGTAGCTGACGCATTATCTAGGAACCCGAACACAATTCAGGTTGCGGCGTTTGATCTCAAAGGAAATATCCCAAACCACGAGGATATCGCAAAGGCACAAAGACTTGACCCAGTATGGTCAAAAGTAATACAAGTTAGAAAGTGGAGATGACATACAATTACCCAAACTTCATGTCCCACTTGAACAATTCACAATGGTCAATAATACATTATACAAAATTAACTCTAAACAACCAAAACGCCAAAGAAATACTAACCAGTTGGTAGTACCTAATGACATGATACCCCAAGTATTACGAATGATACACGACAGCCCACATGCAGGACCCCTGGAAAGGATAAGACATTCAACCAAGCCCAGCTATTATATTACTGGCCTTCATTACGAAGAGATATAAACAATTATATAGACAGATGCGAATCATGTGCGAAACACAAAGGATACCCAATCACACCTGCACCGATGGGTAATTACCCTGTACCACATCAACCATGGGACGTTGTCGCTGTTGATTTACTCAAGATGCCATTATCATACAATAATAACCTATACTTATTCGTAGCAACGGATCATTTTTCCCGTTATGTCATTTTAGCTCCAATTAAAGATAAGACAGCAGAGACAGTAGCAAAGGCAATAACAGATAATGTAATATGTCGCTTTACTACCCCAAAGGTATTAATAAGTGATAATGGAGGAGAATTTAATTCTGAGATCTTACAAGAAATATGTAAACAATACAACATCAAAAAGGTTAACGTTTTGGCCTATCACCCAGCATCGAATGGGTTGGTAGAGAGACAAAATAAAAAGGTATTAGATGTGCTACGACACATTCTCAGTGAAAATTATGCAAGCTGGGATGATTGGATTCCCAGAGTAGAGGCCTCCATTAATGGGTCTATAAATAAATCCATTGGTGACACACCACATTTCATTATATATGGCACAGATAAAAAATTACCATATGAGCTCCTAGAAGGTGACAGCATGCCTATATACAATTACGATGATTACTCTAAACTCCGTTTACGTGAATTCCAGGATTTTCACGAAAGAGTGAAAAAACAATTAACGATGTCCAAGGAAGAAATGACGGAGGCATTTAACAAGAAGGCCAGAGATTCACCTATCAGCTTAGGAGACATTGTTTACGGAGTCATTCATACGAGAGACAATAAATTATCCCCTAAATTTGAGGGCCCATACAGAGTAATTAACATAAAAGCAAACAAAGTTTTAATTAAGTCACTTTCAAGTGGCGAGGAAAAACAAGTTCATATTGACCATTTAAAACGAGTTTCAAGGGAATTATCACATAATTATTCAGCCTCGGATAAAACCGAACAGGCGAACGTATCTCAAGAAACCAAGCAAGAACACAACAATGATTACAAAAAGAAATTAAGGTCATATACCAAACAATCGAACATAGGTGCAACTATTCCAATGAAATCTACAGTACATCATTTACGAGAATTAAATATCGATTTAAACTCCTTCTATAAATGAAATAACAGCCAACCGTAACGCACATCATCACTATCATCAACCACAGCTTTATAGGAAATTAATAGATTTTTTTTTTTTCGGTAGGTTACGATGAAGGGACTTATGCTATGGATTCTCCTATACATAGTAAGAGTATATGCGCACCTAGACCCCAAGCATATAGTACGACAAGGATGCCTCATAGCTCCAACGGCCACGACTACAATCGTCAAGGACGTCATGAGTACTGAAATAAGTCTAGATTACTTGTATGACTTACCTACTTATGTAGAAAGACTTGCGACGCCGATGCGAACTCTGGACTTCAAGATAGGGAATTATGTTTCACAAGCACATAACACCAAGGAAGTGGATGAAATGGTGAAATTAGCGAAATGGAAACTAGAACAGGCGAAGTCAACTATGCTCGTTATGATCCATGATCTCCCATCTTATGGAACAGAGGTACTGAGCGACAGGAACAATATCACACGTACTCGCCAAAAGCGCGGTTTGTTCGATCTGGGCGGCGCAATTCTTGGGAACATCTTTGGATTGGCTACAGAGGATGACCTTAAAGAAATAAACAACAAATTTAATAAGATAGCTCAGGTACTAACATACCAGGATAAATTCATCACAGGACAGAACTCGGCAATGAAGACAATTGTGAAAAATCTGAAACAAGCAGAAAACGTAGCTCTCGAGAGTATAGATAAAATAAATGACTTAGAGGGCAATGTTACTCTTTTCCAGCACTTCTCCATCATCACAGAACATATTGACACGATTCTACTACAATTAGAGAACACTAGAGATCATTTCAGGGCACTTATGCAAGGAATTTCGAATGCTGGTGATGGCAAGATCACAAATGACTTACTCCCAGTTCATGAGCTACGTCAGATAGTTAGTCAAGGCATACATAAACATAAATTGAAGCCATTGTTCCGCAGTAGGGAATTTATGCAATATTACCCGTACTTAGAAGCAACACTAACACCAACATCAGTGATAGTTCATGTACCATTCATCACGGAAGACCTGTTCACAGTATACCAAATACACCCCTTCCCTATAGAAACAACAACACTTTGGTCATCATCAACATCAACACAGACACCGAACTCATCATGGTCTCCAAGAGACGAGACACTGTCACTTTCGCAAGTGAGTCAACGATTGAGCGAAAGTGCCGCACATCCTTACATGCTGTTCATCTTTGTCCTGCGTACATTTTCACGTTTCAGCCTACTGATACGGTCCCTTGTGAAATGGCTATCATCAGCAATAACAATATTCATCATCATTGCAACTTCACTTTTGCTCCAGATAAACTTGTATACCATCAACGCATTGGACACTCGCAGTTTTTTTATTTCCCTCATAACACATCAGTTTACATAGTCTGTCCAGATATACCACCATCTCATACATCAGCCTCAGGATTATACATACAGTAGCACCAGACTACTGTGCGGTATTTACACCATCCATGTCTACTTTTTCCACCATCAATCACTACGCCATTATCAACCATACACACAAACATTTCCACCCACTGCCTGATATGAACTTAAACATGAGCACAAGTATTAAGCTGACTTCATCTAAGTTTGAAACTATGCAGCTGATCAATGAAACAATGAAGCCCTGGGAAGATTTGAGTTTGAGTATGTTCAACCCATATTATGTGTATAGCCAAGCACCTTCTGTCTTTATAATCATCTGCATTGTAGTTGCAGTATTGCTGTTGGCAATGCACAGAATGCATGCAAGAATTGCTAATTTGGAGTCATTGTTTAGTGGGGGGAGAGTTAACATCACAGTTAACCACCCTGAATGAAGTGTATATATTTTGTATATAGTATTAATTATATATATAAAAAAAAAAAATAATAACACAAAGAAGAATGACCCATATATGACAGACCAGTACCATTATCTTTGAATGAAATATTAATAACTCTTACAATAATCTTAATTTTAAACTATTTTTATTCTTGCATGTATGCATTTCACTATAATATCCCAAGTACATACTGTATTACAGTTAAATAATTTACTTTAATGCATTTATTCCAATATGTATACAACTTATTTAAAACGTAATATTACTGAATAATCACTATTTACTATGAATAATATATGTATACAATATTCATACAATTATGTTACTTTACAATATTATGTATTTCACTTAATTAGCTTATAAGTTCATTATAATGTGTATGTAGTATATATTAATATATTATAACTATTAAATGTCGATGGTACGCCATTTTCGCGCGGCCGAGCAAATATAGGACTACATAATAGATAGATAGATAAATAGATAGATAGAGAGACAGATAGAAGCAGGAAGTCAAATGATGAGAAGGTGTTGTGTCTGCGAGAATCGAGCAGCGCTAAACATGCTTACACGGAGGAAAGCTGACGACAGCGGCCAGTAAGGAGATGATGCAGTTAGCTGTCAGCAGTACTCTCGTGAGAAAGATCTGGTAACCATGAGGAACATACGTGACACACTCCTACTACACCAGATTTTAGGAAAGAGAGTTTAGAAGGAGACAAGCGACCCTAGAGAGAGGTCGAGACGGAGATTAGCCTTAGAACAGAAAGAGAGAGAGATAGCGAGACAGGGAGGTAGCTACCCGGGACTTATACTCTTATACCTGTTTAATATTTCCAAGACAAATAAAAATAGTCCCATACTATTCTTTACCTCTCCCGTCACTACATGACATCTGGTGGGGAAACTACTACAAGATATAAAGCCGCTCGACCACAAGTCTAAAATATACTTCTCTACAAGTAACTACAAAGTCTTTATGACAGCATAAACGTTTGCTTCCATAACTGGTACTTAGACCAGTCTTGTTGTATTAACTTAAAATCCGTTGTGCCAGGAGTTAAAGCATCAGCAAGAGCCTGTTATTATTATTATTATTAGTTATTTATTGTCAGGGGTGAAGTAACTTTCTCCAGAGGCTAACAGTACAGTAATTCAGCAATTGTGAGTAATTAGTCTCTGCTGTGTACTGTTGAGAAAGTTTTTGAATTCTCGTTCTTAGAGAATCGTTGCACGATTTAGCAAGACAATCATTGTCCCTGCTCTTTAATATTATTGAATATTAATATCAATTTAAATAATATTTAAGCATTTATATCAAAATTACCCTGATATTATAAAAACCCCGTGACAATGTCGACGTTGGCGGGAGAAAGAAATACCCGACTGACAACTGATACAAGAGAGTACAAGATTTATGCACTACAAATACCGGCGGATGTATGTGTTGGATTATTTGTTGTTGCTTGTAATCTTCAATGATTATTGCGTTCGCTGGTATTCGAACAAAGGTAACCTGTCATTTACACTCAGTGGGAGTAAAATTAGTTCATGGATCTGCCCGAAAAATTAGGATTATGTTCTGGGAATTCACTGTTTGTACACTTTAGCTTACCTGCTTTTTCATTAAGCATTTTATTCAGCATTCCTCTCTCACGCTCTCCCACACTAAACCAGGCCAATTTACCACTCTGCGAATACGTTTATCTTCTACCCTTGCACTTACTGGTACCCCTTCGTCCTACAGTCTTTCCTCTGTCACTTTCCTCTCTTCATTTTCTGTGGTCCACTTCTGTGGAATCTCACCTCACGAAATTTCCAACTTTACTTTCTTCCAACGGAGTTCTCTGTCCACAAAAGTCACATTTTCTTCTTTTGAATTCTTCACCTCTCATACCCTCTTCGCCTCTCACACCTTCTCTTCTCACATCCTCTTCACTTGACACACCTCTCTTCCCTCTCATACCCTCGTCCTCCTTTACCTCGTTTCCTCTGTCACACTTTCCCCTCTCACATTCTCTTCACCTTTCACTTGATTCTTCCCTTCTTGCATCTTTTTTCCCTCTCACGCCTAACAATACGTCCACTCTTCTCTCCCAGCGCTATATCTCTCTTAACACCCCCTTTCCCCTCTCATTCCACGGTTCTTTCACCTTTATTTCTGTTCATTGACTCTCACAGTGCGGATTTTCCTCTTCCCTCAACTGACTGTATAAGCTTCGATTTTATATCCTTCCATTCCCGCCATCCCTCCCTTCCCGCACCAAAACATCTTCCTTTTCCCACCCCTCAGTTTTTTCACCCTTACTTTTTCTTTACTCATTTGCTCCCTGATAAAAGTTCCCTCACCAAAACCCCGTAGGGTCATTAAGTATTTCTGCTTTCTATTTTGTTACGGCGTGTCCTCTCTCTCTCTCTCTCTCTCTCTCTCTCTCTCTCTCTTTCTCATGTACAAATATCTGTCTGTCTGTCTGTATCTATCCGTCTGTATTTAGCCGTATTTCTATCAGTCTATCTATCTATCTATCTACCTGCGTTGTTACACGCCATGTAATGGGAAAATGAACCGTTTCATCAAGGAGCAGGAGCACCGATAAAGTGGAACACCTGTGCCCTACAGTTGGTCTGAGTAGGCTATCCTCAGAATAGGACTATTTCACCCTTGCCTTACAGTGACATCTTTCACTATGTTTGTTCTGCATCGGATAAAGGCTGTTCAAGTTGACCTTAAAAAAAAAAAAAAAAAAAAAAAAAACTCTCTGATTCACCCTTAACCATTTAACCATGTCTGCTCTACATCAGATTTTATCCGATTTAGTTATTTTGTTCACTTACAGACGTACAATGTCTCAGCCCTCACCTTGACCTATGACCTTGACGATTTAATGATTGTTTTCAAAGCTGAATCTTTCCATCCTATCCTTACCTCGAACTACTCCACCAGGATTGGTTAAATCAGAGAAAACTTAACGTCTCCATATGACTTTTACATGTGACAACACTCTGCTACCCTGTGACCTTGACATAGACCTGGGCTTATAGTTTGCAGACATTCACTTTGCTCATTGGCTGATCTGCCCATCCATCAAGTTGATCCCGGTGAAATAAATAATTGCTTTAGTTATTTGCCATACACACAAACTCACATGGATGAAACTTTGACCAAGCCCTGTGAAATTAACCTTTAAATCATCGTTTTACCAACTGACTCCATTCTTGTCTTACCTTCAACCCTTCCACTTACTTTGGCCTAAATCGATCATACTTTTATGTTTTTGCATACAGTATGCGTTCTGTGTCTGACAATAACTTTGTGTTCAAAAGAAAGACAGGTTTTTGTGTCGGGCACTGTTACTGATAGATAGTTCGTAAACAATGGAAAACAAAATGAAAACCTGTTGTGAAAACGAGTTCTGAATATAGTACTTATATCGCATTCCCTTTGCTGGATGCAGTTCAGTTTGTTTGCAATAACTCTTGACAGCCGGGGCTTGAGTTAACTCCAACAACTGACGGGCATAGCTGTGGCTGATGAGCGATCACTGCCGGATATTATATCTAGTCTTATTATATTACAGTAATTTTTAGTAAATTTGCCACGTACATCACAGAATATAATCTACTTGTCCGACTGCCAGGGAGTTATCTCATCCTCCTCAGGCCCACAGTGAGAGCATAGGGACAATGGTTACAAGAGTGTGACAATATGATGTAACTTTTACTTGGTTGTGGAGTAGTGGATTGCCGCCTGGCTTTCACGAGTATCCCAGTTTAGATTCCCAGCATAGTGATAATATACTGGATGATTTTTCATGTGTGAAGTACAGGTTTCTCTCTTCAGATGACACAATGCTGCTTTGTCCCCATTCAGTAATCTTAGAGAAGTCTTGATTGATGGAGACTGCTGTACTGAGTTACGAGTTAAATACTGAACTTTGTGAATGGGTGTTTAACCCCGCAGCACTAATTCTTATCAATCCTTGAGTCATTGTTTCTGGACTTTTTTTTATAATATTGATTTTTTTCATCAGATCAAGTGCTTCTGAGCTCAAACTCTTCATCATCCTTGTCTTTTTGCATTTTATGCCTCTTGAATAAGTGTGAGGGCGAGGATAAGTCGCCAGCACAGCAGGAGGTAGATGGGTGTGAATCCGCCATTGTTGGGCTACAAACGAGAACTGAATCACTAAATATGCATTATTTGGCAACTGCGGTGTGGCAGGGCTTGGCAACTGCTCTGATAGCATTGAGGTAGACTAAACATTCCCATGGACACCACTAACGCTTCCTCCTGCTTGAAATTATGGTGCAGAGACCCATCGCCTCAAACAGGGCAATCAGCAAGGCCAGGAGTGGCCTGCTTATATGAATTATTAAATAAGTCGTATTTGGCAACTGCTGCGTGGCAGGGCTTGGCAACTACTTTGATGGCGTAGAGGGAGACATAATGTTGCCATGGAAACCACTGATGCTTCCTTGTGCTTGAAATTATGGTGCAAAGACCTCTCGCCTCATATAAGGTGATCAGTGTGGCCAGGGGTGGACTACATATCACCTCATATGAGGCGATGAATGTGGTGAGGGTTAAGTGTGCATTAACTGTGAAGTGTTGAGCCATTTGCATATGACTGGATGGGATTATGGGTGATGGATAATAGATCATTAATATGAATTAGGAATACAGTTGGAGCCAGAACAGTTCCTTGTGGCATGCTGGCATTAATCGAGTGGATATTGGAATATACAGTAATCCCTCCAAAACCCGACGTAATAGAGACAAAGGCATGTCCGGGACTTGGGTTTGTCTGGGACTTGAGAAACTCCTCCTGGACAGGTACTTATGGACCCTAACCCAACCTAACTCTGAAAACCACGCAAATAACTCCTTACTGGACATGCACAGAACGTATTTAAGACCCTATTCACACCAATAAGGGACAGGAAGCATGAAATATATGAACCAGAGAATGAGGAATTAGAGGTGAGGATGGAAAATATTTAGCAGTGTACAGGGTACTTATAACAAGTCCATGGCCATTGCAAAGATTAACCAGCATCCTCTCAGACTCTGACAGTACGAGTGCACCTGCAGAACATATGGTAATCCAGTGTTGCACTGCACTTAATCTTTTGCACTCTGAATTCTAACTTCTTAACACTGCACATTATTTTCTTTCTTGCACTGCACTTGAAACTCACCAGTATTGCACTCTGCACTTAATCCTTGGCACTCTGAATTATAATTTCTTAACACTGCACATACTGTTCTTAACACTGCACAACACTATAAATTCCCATGTGGTCTAGTGGTGAGTTTTTGCAGTTTATTCACTGTCCGAAAGTAGGGGTTCCAGGCGGCCGAGGGGTGCATTTCTGGGATGTGGTGATGGACTACCCACTGTAGACGACTCCAAAGAAATCTGCAAACTCATGTTCAGCAACAACTCCGCCATGGCCAATGTGCTGGGCTGTGGCTCAGAGGCGAACGGCCTGTCTTGATGGGGCAGTGGTGTGGAGCTAGGGCTGGGCATAGTGGGGGGTCACGAGCCTGAAGAAAGTGTCAATGGCTAATTGACGCAAGGAATGGCGATTCTGGCGAGTGATGATGCGCAGCCTAAAAGCACGCACTTCTTCCACAAGTCCCAGGGGCTCAATCTCCTGGTTACAGTCTGGGTGTTCAAGGTAGTCCAGAATAAATTTGACATGCTCCTGGAGTGTGCTCAGCTTGGGGATGGCTGGAGTAGTGGCGCACTGAGAGGAATCAGCATCATCCTCACTGTCCTCATTGGAATCTTCAAGCTGGGTACTCGTACCTGCAACTGAAGGTGCGATCTCAATATCAGACATGATCTGATGCCCAGGATCGCCCTTGTCATCATGCAACCACTCATGCACTTCGTCCACATCCATCTCGTCGCCAGCCACACGAAGATGCGCATGGAAGTCATCCACATCAATACCTAGAAAGTCATGCACCACATCGGCTCCAAGAAGTAGATGAGACCAACCACTTTCCAGAGTCTTGACAGAGACTTCCCTCCATGCACTAGCCCAGTTGTAGATGGCTGACTTGAGGTTGTAGTGGTGAATGTTTTCCACAGTCCACTGGCCTTGCATGTCCTGTCCCACCCTGCGCTCGTCCTCATCCTCGAGAACAACCATCATCTTGTCCAGGAACTTCCAACGGTACAGCCTCTTCATAGCCACAATCACTCCTTGGTCCATTGGTTGGATGAGGGCAGTCGTATTAGGTGGCAAAAACAAGCACTTAATGCAGCTATTCTCAGCTACCAACTCCTTGTCAGATGGATGCACAGGTGCATTGTCCAAAAGAAGGAGAGCCTTTACCTGATCATGTGGGATTCCCAGTGTGTTCGTCTGATAATGGATGACCTCCTTGATGAAGTATTGGTGAAACTAGTCTTTGAAGATCTTGACTGTGAGCCAAGCCTTCACAGAATGGTACCACACAACAGGAAGGACATCCATCAACTCATGAAGGCACTGAGGCTGCTTTGCACGGCCAACAATAACGGGCATGAGCTGGTGAATGCCGTTAATATTGGCACAGTGCAAAGCAGATATCCGCTGCTTGGAGAGCTTCCATCCAGGTACACGCTTCTCCGTCTCCTCTGCTAGGGTGTTCGTTGGCAGCAAGCAATAGAATAGACCAGTTTTGTCAGCGTTGTAGACATGACCGAGAGTGAGGCCCTTCCTGACGATCAAGCCCTTCACCTTCTGCTGAAACTCTTCTACTCCCTCCTCATTGGCGTCCGAAGCTGCACCATGGGCCTTAAGGTTGCTAAGTCCATGTCGTAACTTGAAAGCGAAGTGCCAACCCTCGGATGCCTTGAAGCCTGGGGTGTCATGTAGCATTGTGAACCTCTCTGCAGCAGCCTTCAGCTCCGTACCATGCACCAGCACACCAGCAGCATGTTGTTGATGGTACCAAATCAGCGTGGAGTGGTCTATTTCTGCAAACCTGGGGGTGTACATAATCTTCCTCTGCATGTTGTGTTTGGTCTTCAGTGCGAAGTCAGACGTATACTGGGTGAGTTTGTCTCGGGATTTCTTGATATCGAACAAAGTAGAGCAGGCCAGGATGAATCCTCGTAGGACATGGGACGTCGACTATCCCGTCTCCACCTTCCCCAATATCTCCCTCTTCTTCTCCAGAGTCAGAACCACTAGTTTCCTCTTCTCGGGCAGCGGGGCCATCGTCACACACACGAGTAAGAGGCAGCAGAGGAATAGCAGGGCCTGCAGCAGGTACGGCACCACCACAAGAGAGAGCATGTGGACGGCCATGGTGGCGAGCATACACTCACGACGATAGGTAGGTGGGAAATGGGGAGGAGGCAGGGTCGCCCTGCAGGACATCAGCGGAACTGTGCGGCAAAACACAGCTGTTCAGCACAGCATGCCAAGTTCAAACTATGGTTGAAAGCATGTAGGAATTGTTTTTGCTTTTTTATGTTTTTTTACCATTTTTGGTTTCTGAAGGCCCAGGCCCAAAATGTCCAGTACTTGGGGTGTCCGGGACTTGGGGGGGTCCGGATCTTACAGGGATTACTGTACATCATCTACTTTAACTTTTATCTTTCTGTTGCTGAGATGTGAAGAAATCAGAGGAAGAAAAGATGTTAGGCCATAGCAAAAAAGTTTGGAGAGCAGGGAATGATGCCTCACTCTGTCAAAAGTTTTGGAAATATCAAAGGCTACTGCATGAGTTTCTCCATGTTGGTCAGTCGTCTGATGGAAGGTATGAATCAGGTGACTGCGTATATCAATAGGGGACTTTTCGTGGCAAAAACCATACTGTCTATCACTATTTAATTGTCGGATTCAAGATGTTTAACTATGTACTTATTAACCCCTCCATGTCGAGCTGTTTATAGCGCCGTTGTTCTCTCACTACAGGAATTTTTCCGAAAATAGCCTGTCTTCAAACCTTAATATCTCGGAAACTATAGCAGTAGAGAAACAGATTAAAGACCATATTACTCACCAAATCTTCTTCATGCGAGTGAAAGTATCCCCCAGTCTGAAGGTCAGTGCATCCATGAGTAATGACGTGAGGAATAGGACTAATATTTGCAGGGAGAACAGGATTTGTGCATTTGCCCACAGCCCTGACTATGGCTTTGCTCTCAACATGATAACTTCTCCATCACTTGATAAACCAGACACAGTGGTGTTCAAGGCATACCCCATGGCACTGAGTCCTTTCCTAGTATCCTTGGAAAGATGCTAGGCAAGGGTGGATGAGGCAAAAGTCCACGTGAGGTGGGAGCAAAATCAGACGAGGCAGGTTAAGAAAAGATCGTCTCACACCTGGTAAAGTCACAGTGACGACTGAGGTATGGTTGGCTCGGCAGGTGGGAATCCCTCTCTAGACACTGGTGACGAGATAAAGTGGCGGCCATTTCAAACTGTGGCGTGAAAACAAGTGCAGTTCCAACCGACACCCAGTGCCTCCTGGCCATTGATTTCTTGACAGTTCCGACTGATACCCAGCAGTTAGGGGTTAATTACAGTTTCAAATACTTTATGAAGAGATTTGATATCCATTGGTCTGTAATCAAAAGGGTCAGTGTGATTTCCTTTCTTCGGAATTGGATGGATATTGGCATCTTTCCAAAATTCAAGGAATGAAGAAGAACATATGCATATTCTGAATAATATTTAGCTAAACAGAAACGATTTCTGGGGAACACTTTTTCAAAACAATTGGAGGAATTCCATCTGGACCTGAGGTTTTGTTAGTTGATAAACTGTCTAGGATGGATTTTACATATTTGGTCAGTCTCTTGCGTGGAACAATTTCGGGAGAGTCAAATTCTAGTACAGGGACATTCTGGCTGACCTTCTTTAATGTAGATTTACTGGCAACTGTATTGGCAAGGAAGTTCGCGTTACCACGCAGGTCATTTGTAATGTTACCATCAGATAATAACTTGTTAAAGTTATTATTGAAAGAATTGACAGCAGACCAGAATATTCTGTTGTCATTAGAACTGTTTAATAATTTAGATGCTGAAGAAAGTTTTATTTAGCGAGATTTATAACTACTTCTGCATGGTATCTAGCAATTTTAAATTGACTAAGCAATTCAGATGTTTTCAGTTTTAAGTAAGAGTTATATGCTAATAGCTTCTGGGTCGATGCTCTGGGACAAGTACTATCAAACCATTTGGGGAGTCTGATCTTTTAGTGAACTGTTGGCTTGGTATGAACACTTCCCTATCAACTTGTATTAAGCCATTAATATGGGACTGGGTATTAATGATGTCACTGGAAAAGAAAGACTGCCATGGGATATCAACAAGATAATTTCTGAATCCATCCCATTCTGCTCTATCAAAGTTCCATCTAGTCACCTTGAGAGGTTCAGAATGGGGAAGATTGAGGGAATTGACTATTGAGGCTTTGATGAGCATGTGGTCTGTGGATCCAAGTGGTGAGGGTACTTCTATCCTGTATTCATATGGATTATTTGTCAGGAATAGATCCAAGAGATAGGTGTTATGGTCAGGATTTTAAGGTATTCTGTTAGTTGTTTTACCAACTGCGTGAGATTAAACGATTCGGCAAACAGCTCGCACTCTACTGTAGACCAGCATCGTCTGTCCTGGCAGAATGCAATAACCATTCTACATTATGAACGTTAAAATCAACTAAAACGGTAATATCAGTGCTAAGGGTGAGGTTTAGGTTAGCCAACTGTGTGGATGTGGAATCAGATACATTGGATTCTGAAGATGCACTGGGGGAGCAACAAGCTACATGGATATATTTGGTAATATTTAGATATTTAGTTTATATAGTGAATAATCAAAATTAGCTGGAGTGAAGTTCAAAACAGTGTCAACTGCAGATTCAGATTTGATATAACAACAGGTGCCACCCTTGTGTCAGTAGACTTAGCTGTAGACGCAGATAAATGCAGAGAGATAGGGAGGTTGCTTGTAATTGTAGATCGTCGAGGCACCACCAGTATGAAGTCTTGAAGCGTCGTATGGCTTGAACTTGTCGCCAATGCAAAGCCCCCAGATGTCAGGATTATGTGGCCTTTATCCATTTTGTTATGGAAAGAGAAGATGCATTATCTTGTCTGGTTGATTTAAGAGACCCAAGAGGAGAAAGGCTAAATGTCGTCATTGTAGGGAAACGTGAAGGTAGGCCGTCTCTGTCACACCTTCCTCTCTTGTATCGTAAGTGAAGTGAGGTGATGAAATAGGCAGACTGGGGTCGCTGGAAGTTTATTGTGAAACGGCTGCTTGTCTGAAAGTTAAGAGCTTGGCGTAACCTGTGTATGGTTAGTAGCAGTTTGTGCTTGCTAATGCCTTCCCACTCTCTTTAGCTCCTACCCTCCTATTGCTCTCTGGGGACCTCTCTCTGGTCCTCTCCTTCTCCCTGGCTCTCCCATTGGTTCTCTAACTCTCCTACATGTGATGTCAGACTTATGTCCACCTCTTACTTCCGGCTAAGTGTTTGGGCATACGTGCGTGCGTGTATGTGTGTGTGTGTGTGTGTGTGTGTGTGTGTGTGTGTGTGTGTGTGTGTGTGTGTGTGTGTGTGTGTGTGTGTGTTTGATTACACTTCTGACACATGAACAGCTATCGGGTCATCCTGTGTTTTGGAATATTTCAGTGTCTGGCTATGGGGAAATGTATCTAACCTCTTCCTGGAGAACTCCAGATACAACTGTCTTATATATTGTTACCTATTGCTATATGGTTACATAGTTACATACTGCAAGCAGCATTGTGTCATAACATATTAATGCCTGTACTTGCTAAGGAAGTTTGTGAGGAGATGGTAACCAGGAAAACAAAATTGGGATATTCCATTAAAGGGAGAAATTTGGGGTTCTCTGAGCAACAGGGCGAGAGGTGATATTGACATAAGGAAGAAAGTGAACGAAATTCAAATTGGTTCTAAGACCACGGATATTAGTGGAATATAAGGCCGAACCTGCACTTCTCTGCTGACGAGCATGAATAGTATTTGCAACAACTGCTGATGGCACAGTCGTTTGATATCGACAAAGAGGCCCCTGTGCCGCCAGCCCTACCCTGCCGGTGCTGGCTTCGGAAACGAGAGAAATTTATCCATTTTCCATTTAGTGGCTACTATAATATATCTGTGCCATATCCTATTATAAAGATGCATTGATAACAACAGAATCCTATGGCATATGGCGAAGAGTAGCATGCAGTTCACAAAAAGTAAAGAAAGCATTGTAAGGTTCCCCTTTGCTCGTCAGCAACGAAAAACACAACGCCTCCTGCGGATATTGGAAACAACTAAACTGGTTGGTGGAATCTGACTGAGAAACGTAATACAAGTGCTGAAGCTACCTCAAAGGCATTGGATACAGAAGATCCTTGAAATTTAAGTGTAAGGGGAAGAAAAGTTGGATATTTGCCTCTTATTTCCCTCATATCTTCCAGACCAGTAGTATAGGAGAGGATAAGGTGACAAACGGGACATGGGTTCTCCACGAGGTTTATTTATTTCAGAACCCATTGATAATTTGCATGGGTTTTCTTAAAGCGAATTTTATAAAAAAACATTTCTCCTGTATCTCTTCCTCACAGCTTAGTAGACACTCCTTGCCAAAGCTCATTCCTCACTCCACCAAGGCACAGGTCTGCTGCAAAAGTTTCCAGGCATTCAAGGAATAGAGGAAACAGCAGCCTGAAATGCAGTAGATGTGAAATACTGTTTGCATCATCAACATTCTGAAAGTGAGGAACATTAAGGTCTAGACAACAAACAGAGATGGGGTGAAACTCACGCAGGAGCAGTTGAAGTTCCTCCCTGTTGGCTGTAACACCTATACACTTCCACTTCAGAGCAAAGTTTACAGGACCAGGCATTTTTAATTACTGTAACCCCATATTGGGAGGAACACCTGACCCACCTGGACAAGGAACGTTTGATGGAGGCTGTACAGGCCGTTTAATAGCACGGTTCTGTTTATCAGAGCAAGCTGGATTGGCTCTACGAACTGGTAGAATAGGTGTAGGTGCCATAGCATTGTTAGAGGAAGTAAGAGGGCACAGCAATCCTTTCACCAGTGACCTCCACCACATAAATGGCAGAGGAACCCTCAGAACAAGCGATGTTAAGATGCTCCTGACTGGTTGCTCTAGCCTGGTATTTACTTAGAGGATTGTCCACAACGAGCGAATCTGAGGACCCCCTACCACGCTTTTGCACTATGGAAGAAACAACCTGAGCAGCAGACTTACATTTAGTTGGTAAAGTGATACCCAGTCTGCATAGATGAGCAGATTTGGATACTGCTCCTGATCATGTGACACTTTCTAGTGTTGTATGTCAGACAGAAATTGATTCAGTCCCTTATGAAGGCTTCCTGCTGAATATTGGTGATGAATCATGAGGAGTGTCACAGGCAGGTTTAGCGACAACAGTGGCAGGGCAGGACGTAGTACAAGCAGAACCAACAACTGAAAGCGAGGGAACAGCACATAAGCAATTGAGGAAGTGGAGCAACGTTGGACACTACAACAGAGGATGACTCTGATGTCCTTGCAGTAGGAACAGTTGGATGACGAGGCCTTGCCAAAATGGCAACCTCATGGACATCTCCACATGTGACGTAGATATTCGGCAGGCTATTAGCAAGACGCCTGCACGTGTGTCTGATGTGACACAACCAGTGGCAATGGAAGCACCATCTGAGGAGAGGTACATACTGCTTCACCCGGTTGTGATGCCATGCAGCTGTTAAGACATCATGGAGACGGAGTGTATCATAATTATGTAAGATTAGCTGCATTTACATTCTTATGGATACGTTCAACTTTCAATACACATTGATCAGCTGCATCCCTCTGGAGGACTTCCACATCAAAAGCGAGAAGGTCCTTGGCATAGATTAGACTACGACACTGATTCGAAGAAGCATAAGGACAGCACGAGACAGGGAGGCTATCAAGCTCGAAAATGACTTCAAGGCATTCACTTAGGGCAGCATCACTGACCTATACAAATACGTCAGCCCAGGGGACAACCTTGACAGTTGCACCACATGCCCGAACTAGAGCACGATGCACCCTGAAAATATTTTGCTGGTGTAGATAGAGGCCAGCAGTTCTGCAGACAAAAAAAAAACTTGGTGAAGGTGGTGGGCTCATATCCACCAAGTTTTATCTCCTGAACACTTGTTGAGGTCTGAGTAGGGCGCCAGCCACTTAGGCGAGTAGCAGCTGAACGTTGGCTGACAGGAACATATGTCTCCAACGTGGCCACCAGACAGAAGCCAACTGAAGATCAAGGAATATCATCCTTGAGAGTGCCAGAAGTCACAGACGTAGAGAATGGGCAAGTAACCTTAGCACCCCCACCCCTACACCCACCACGGAGTACAACGAGGGGAGCTTATAGGCCAGGGATATCATCGTTGGCAGCCCATAGGCAGTAAGGAAGTAGACATAGGTAGCCATTGGGGAACCCAGACAAGGATGACTCCAGGATGATAGGAGCAACTAGGCCCTCTAGTGATTGCTTAACCCCAGCCAATTGACCTAGTCAGGCCCAACCAGGCAGCTCGTCTAGCCAGAGTATGGGATCAAAGAGATGTCTTGCTAGCTACAGGACGTATCATGCAGCATAGCTCAACCCTCAGGACTCCTGTTTCCCAGTATTGTGACACTACACACTGCAAACACGTTAGGAGGGAAAAGCCCCGCCAAGATGGGAGATGGGTAGGATTGGCAAGATCACCAGCAGGCCTCCTCTACCAGTGATGCAGTGGGCGTGCTTGGTCCACCAGCCAAAGATATGCCGAACCCAACAAAAGTAGTCATGCTTGCAGTGTAGGTGTTTTCACCAGCCAGGCTTAAGCCTCTCCACCACGTCAAAGTGACACCATTCAGCGGAGAGAGAGAGAGAGAGAGAGAGGTTAAGTCGGTGGTTGGATGCAGCAGGTTTGACGACGCAGCTAATGTTAACAATTATTAGCAGGAAGGTACTGGTGATGGGATGCCTCAAACTGCTAAACGTCGTCAACAAATTACCAATTGGTACCGAGTTCTAGTGAGTTGGGATGATCGAATATAGAACATTTCAAGAAATATATACATATGCGACAAAACTGAAACAATTAATGGATGAAGTGAACAGACGACTCGGATGAAAACGAAGAAATATCGAGGTTATGATCAATGATGTCAAAAGACTATTACTTCTAGCTGTGGTCCTTTTTCAACATGCCAAGGAGGAAGTAATCAGAGGATCCAGTGGCATTCCCTTGCTATATGTATGTCATCTGAGTTACCCATGCAATCAAATGTAATTAGACTTTGCCAGTTGATCAAGACTATAAACTGTTTTTGAATGCATATAATGTTTTGCTTGGCATCAAGACTAGGGGAATATTTGTACATTCGACTTTTGGACCTAAGTTTAATGTTATGATACAGTAACATTTCTGTATATCATTTCTACAAAGTATCAACACTTTTCCATATGTGAAAAAGTGTTGCTGAGGCTAGAAATAATAAGTCACAAAATATCAGTAATCGAGGTGAGTAACGACCAAATCAGCCGTGGCCTTTTCAGGATTTCTGATATCTATTGCCTACTTTAGTACCACCAGACACGTCATTACTTGAATGCGTTACTGCTTATCGAAGTGATTTAGTATTAACGGTTATCACATAGGCAAGAGTCGTTAAAGCAAAATAAATAGGTTTTGCTAAATCATATCTTCCCCTGGAGTACAACGCAGAATACACGAAGTTACCTTGGATCTTCAGCTGTACTGCAAATCGGCAGTAACCAAGAGAAAAGCTACATATCGTCCTCCATACTAAGTGGGGTGATGATATGTTTGCTTGCCTGTGTGTGTGTGTGTGTGTGTGTGTGTGTGTGTGTTCCCATTATATCTCATGAGCGGCTTGAGCTATGAACATGAAACCTTCAGAGTATCAAAGTATGGCCAAAATCTTGGACTTACCCAACAACTTAGTCTGGCGGGCGATTAGCATTCGGCTCCGGAATGCTTTTCTTGCATTTTAACCATGAGTTTGACTGGATAGGGAACTGAACTTTGGCTCTTTCTCTTATGAGTTGTATGTACTACCCCATACACTACTAACACCCTTAATGCCATGGCATTATGTTCTGTGTTACTGTACAGTATATTTTATGTTACAGGAATAAACATAAATTAAAAACAAGTAATGTACTGAGACAAGTAAAATATATGTTATTATACGGAAACAGCCAGAGAACATTGCTAATAAAATCTAGCAAATCACGTTCACAAACACTGCAAAAATGCGAACCTCAATAAGAGGTAAACTGATGAAGGAAACCAAAAATATTATACCAATATCAATTTAGGAGATGGGCGACTTTGTCCTCCCCCGGAGTCTTTTTATTACGGAAATGGAAAGAAACATAAAACGCTTATACAAAATTCATTTTATAGCACCGGGAGTCTGATTGGATCTGGGGTTTATGTTTTTATTTCAGTTGGACCGAATGTGATAGGATGAAATGAGGGAAGAAGGCAGTGGCGAGGTGGGGAGGGAAGGTAGGGTTTGTGGCCGACAACTACCGGCCTTGGAACCTCGTCACACTGAGGTCGAAGTCAGATATTGGAAGCATTCTAAGTGGCACAAGAGACTTCATAACAATTTTCCTTTGTGAGTCAGTATGTTTATTACACTCTGGTACTGAATGATTTTATTCATACAGTTTTACCATCGACGTAATTTGCCTAAAAATTGTACAAGGGGATAAAAAAAGTAATATGAAAATAAACTGCTGAAGAAAAGTTGCTACGAAGCTTCCTATTCATCTAATCCACATGACACATATTCTGATGTTAACTGTATGATCATATAGACGAAAGTAAAGTCCAAGAACGCCCCGCTTAATAAAGTCACGTTCTTGCATTCCTTTTTAGACGGCCACCCGCATTAGGAATAGAACTGCAAAACAAAGCTCACAAAGTGGCCCAGTGATTTAGGCATTCTACCAATAGTCAAACCAACCTTCACGATAAGGTAATTTGCGTCATTATAGGCACGATCACAGTCTCTGTATGATGAGACCCTTAATTGTTAAGCTGCAACCCAGAACTCTAAACAGTGGGAAATGCATATGACATGCAGAAAAATGTGACGTTATTGTAACACTGTTTAACAAGTGTGATAAAAGTATCTGTGTAAATTTACTTACACACTTTACAATTAATTTCCAAGAATTATTTAGTAGTATGAAGATAAGACAAGCGAAAAGATACGTAAGAGAGAGTAAGAAGAGAGAGGATGAGGAATTTGGAAGGAATTTGATAGTAAAGTGGAGGAAATGCAAGAAAATGTTCTGGAATGAGGTAAAGAGAGTTAGACAGGGTGGTAAAGAAGATGTTAAATGCGTGAAAGACATAGTGGATTGCTAGTGTAGAAGGGAAAAAGTGACCAGATGGAAAGAACACTTTAAGGAATTGTTAAACACAGCGAATGAAGCAAGGCGAGTATACTGTAAGTGGATGGGAAATGGCTGGGAGAAGGAGGGCGATGAGTGGGGAGGTAGAGATCAGTAGGATGGGCGTAGTGGAAGCATTGAGGAAGGTCAGAATGGGGAAAGCCCCAGGAATTGATGAAGTGTGGGGTGAAATGTTGAAAGCACGGAGGATAGATAGTAGTAGAATGGATATGAAAGAGATCAGTAGGAGGAACCCAGTGGAAGCAATGAAGATAATACAAATGAGGAAAGACCTAGCAATTAATGAACTGTGTGGTGAAATGCTGAAGCACGGGGGAGAGATAGAAGTGGAATGGATATGGAAGATGTGCAGACTGGCCTGGGGGGAAGGCAGAGTCCCAGGGGATTGGAAGTCAGGTATAATTATTCCCCTATACAAAGGAAAAGGGGAAAAAGAAGTATGTGGTAACCATAGGAACATTTGTCTTCTTAATGTAATAGGTGAAGTATATGGTAGGATACTTGCTGACAGAGTTAGGGACATGACAGAGGAATTAGTTAGTGAAGAACAGGGAGGTTCTAGGAAGAGAAAAGGTTGTGTAGGTCGGACATTCATCCTAAGGTATTTAGCGGAAAAGTTTCTAGTGAAGGGAAAGAAGTCGTATGCAGCCTCCATGGGCTTGGAGAAAGTACATGACAGAGTGGATAAACAAAGAATATGGAAAATACTGAGAATATATGGGGTAAATGGGAAGCTGTTGATTGCTGAGAAGAGTACGTACGAGGGCGCTAAGGCGACAGTGCAAGTAGATGGTGTACTGAGTGAATTATACTATATGAATGTTGCATTGATATGTGAATGATGGACTGAAAGAGGGGTGTGTCATGTCACCATGGTTGTTCAGTCTGTACATGGATGGGGTTATAAAAAAGATACAAGGTAAGGCAGTGGACGTTGGCGCAGCCCTAGTGTGAAAGGAGAGCAGTTGGAAACTTCCTGTTCCACTGTTTGCAAATGATACTGCATTGTTTAATGAAGACGAAGGGGAAATGCAAGGTTTGACGAATGAGTTTGTGAGTGTGTAAGAAACGGAATCTAAAGATGGGTGTAAGGAAGAATAAAGTTGTGGTGTTCGAGAGAAATGAACTCACTGAGTGTACAGTGAGGTTGGATGAGGAGGAAATGGAAAATGTGAGTGCATTTAAGTACTTGGGTAGTGTAATGAGTAAGGATGGAAGTTTAGAGAATGAGGTGCTTGAAAGGGTACTACAGGAAAGAAATGTTGCTGGCTCTTTGAAATCAGTGATAAGGAAGAGGAAAAACATTGAGGTAAAAAAGTCATTGCATGATAGTATTTTGATACCAGCTCTAACTTATTGAGGCGAAGCTTGGACCTTGTTGGAAGGACACAGTTCAAGAGTAAGAGCAGTGGAAATGAGTTATATGGAAAAAGCACATGGAGAGACAGACTGACAAGTGAGGAAGTGAAGGAGTATTGTGGTGTGGATGTGGATGTGATAGAAATCATTAGAAGAAATACACTGGGGTAGTTAGGCCATGCGGAGAGGAGGGAGAGCGAGATACTAACGAGGACTGTTTATGTGAGTAAGGTGGAGGGGGGGAGAGGGAGGAGGAGACCGAAGATGAGATGGAGGGATTGAGTGGAGATGTATATGAGAAAGAGGGTTTTGAGCAGGGGGGAAGGGCAGCGAAATGGTGGGGGGCAGGGCGACATGGAAGCTATTTGTTTGTGGCCACCTCTTTCGGGATTAAGGTGTCTAGCTATGGATACATAGATAGGTAGATGACACTTATACCTCCATTAATACTACAAATTCAATATTTCCAGATCACACTTTTTCAAGTAAATTACAGTATTACTATCACAAAATATGCTTATAAACTGAATCTTCATCTGTGGCATTTGTCAGTTTCTTCTATTACTGTTCCTATCATTGGCTACCCTATATTTGATGAACAATACTTTACTGTGGAAAAAAAGTGACATATATATATATATATATATATATATATATATATATATAATATATATATATATATATATATATATATATATATTTAAATGTTGCTAACGTTGTAAGAAATCACATAAAAGTGTTCCAATTATTCACTCCTCTCCAGACCTCCGCTATCCTATTAAAAGGCGATGATTCCAATACAAACGACCCTTCTTGACTTGGTAGTAACAAGCAGAAGTTCTGAGGGACTCCTAGCGAACTTTTCAATAACCTGAATATGAAGCTTGCCACTACACGACTTCCCAAAATATAAAGCTACCTCCTCTCCAGACCTCACTATATTTGTTGTATCCCAGTTGTAGCTATTCAGACCGCCCAGAGAATAATTATTATACGACACAAGTCGCATCTCAGACATTATCATCTCATACACAGTACATGCAGACAGTAAATTCATGAACTGCAAGAGAGCTCATTGTGTGAAATATGGACAAGTTATAGAACATGCACTGAACTCTTTCCTGACAATTTCCGATGCATTCATCAATCTTAATAGAATTTTTACTACATACAGCATGGTTAATCTCTAATGGTGGTGTCCAGTCATTTCGCCCACAATATGAAGTAATATCTCCCACAAGTCATTTTTGCCCACACTATGGAGTCCTTTCGCCACACGTCATACTTAAGGGACACTGTGTCAGGAAAATCACGTACAGTGACAACTCCGTTCTGGTATATTGAAGTCATGATTAAGGTGATAGTGGCAGGTCCAGAACGGCTGGATCTGAAGGATCATTTCATCCAATTACCCACCTGACAAACGAACAGATAAAATACGTTTCACAGATCTGGATTCTGAACAAACACATGTTTACAAACGAGTAATTCATGATGTAACTCACAGGTTGTTATGAAGGATGTAGCTCTAAATACTGTGTAGATTCAGCAGATATGCATGTCATCCTGGTAATATCTTCTTAACATGCCATATTATCCTCGATGCATTTACAAATTAAGAAGAAGTAGGATTAAAGTAGGCAAAACAAGAGAACGAAACTAAGATGTAGGTTTCCAAAATCATTCATAACTGTGAAGGTCCATTGGGTTTATTCAGTTTTTAAGAACATGACAGACTGTCAAAATCACTGTATCCTGTGTATTGTACCTATACTGCCACGACAAAGTCTATAGTGTGACAGGTGTGGGTGATGGCAGCATAGGGAATGTGATACCGGAGTATTTCCAGTTGATTACAGGGTAGCTGTGAGATCCTTTATTTCCATTGACCAGGGGCGGGCAACCTTTCCAGAGCGAGGGCCAGATGAGATTTTCGGGAGCAGCCCATGGGCCGGAGTGACAAATGAGAACACAAAAGTGTCTATATACAAGAATTTTATTGGAAAACATGCAAATTAAATCTATATCAGGATACAAACTTCCACACTTGTAGAGGTGGAACGTGTTTGAGCTCGAGGGTTAAGATCTTAAAATACAGTATCTATGAACTTGAAAAGTACTATATACATACATGGATACGCAACAAGTGTGTACCTGCCTTAAGAATGACACATACCTCCTCTCAATGCAGAAGTCCTGTGGACACTGGCTTCTGGCAGGATAACGGAAAGATTGTATCGTGCGGGGTGAGGGGAGCACCAAGTTGCCAAACAGCATCTGTCAGCTGCATGCGGGCGGCAGATGTTATCTGACGGGAGGCGGTGGCTCAATCGGTAGAGAGGTGGCCTGCAGTCCTACCAGACCCAGGCTCAAATCCCCACTGGGACAGGGAACAGTTTAAGGATTTGAATTTCATTAAAGCAGACTTTACTGATCTACCATAAGACCTGCCGACATGTCGTAAAAATACGCCCGCTAATACCAATACACCAGTCCTGTATGAGACAGCCCTAGCATGTATTCAGTATGGACGGTGGGTGTTAGCGCCGAAGTGGTGACATGTAGAAGTGTATGGTATGTTATGGTATGTAGGAGGACTTCTGGACCTTGAAAGCAGGCTGTAAAGCCTATGCCCAGAGTCAGACACAAAAAAAAAAAAAAAAAAAAAAAAAAAAATGTCAAAATTTAATTTGTTTTGGTTGAGGTTTCACAGCCCGGATTGTTATGATCATGCCGAGCAGGGTGGCATGCCAGACGCTAGACCTCACGGGCCGGATCTGGCCTGCAGGCCGGAGGTTGCCCGCATTGCCATAGACTGTAGTTACAAATCATGCACCGGCAGTATCATTCCAGTATCAGACATGAGTGTCCCTGCCACAGAGATCACCAGTAATGATAATATCACTATTATCAGTGTTGGTGTAAATGTTGTTTATTGTTACTGAATATCGTGTGCAATGTTTTACAAGTACAATTGACCGAAGAAGTGATGACCCGAGTCCCAGTACCTTTTCCTCAGAAAGCGCGATCTGGCAACTGCCACGACTTAGTTATATTTCCTTTACTGCACACCAGGAAGAACAGCAGTTAAAGAATCGGCACCAAAAACCAATATATAAGTTGTTGTTAATGTGTATAACTCGCATTCTGTGTGAGGAAATATCAATATACTAAGGTTGAGGTGCTAGCCGTACAAAAGTATATGAAATGCACTGCCTATCGCTCAAGTTTCAGGGTTAAAATGCGGAGAAACTCTCATAATGTTTATTTCATATCCCAAATCAATGATAATGAGGAGGAAATGTCGCATAAAATGAAATCTGTGGTTAAAAGTAACGTCCAAATCACAAGTATCATTAAATCACAAAAATAAACATCCAAAGTATATGCTTGTCCACATTTAAATTTCTATGGGGGATGAAATTTAGGCGGGAAAACAAAGTCGTAAGAGCAAAACCATGAGCTCTGTGAACAAACAGTGGAGTAATAAGAGACAACAAAAAACATAAGACTGTCCACTGAATTCAGTGAAAATGATAAATTACTGGAGAACAACTACACTAATTTACATTAATTGACCCAGATTTTCCTCATTTTGCATCTTATCTCATGTAATCCAATGGAGGCAAGAGACAAATACCGGTTCTATGGCTCCACTGTATTTGCATGGCACTTCTTTCTGACTACCATCATAATTTAGTATTCATATATTTTTACAACTTGGCATTCAAGATAGACATTGGGAAGTTTACACCAAGTTAAGGTAAAAAGGGTAGTCATTTTTACTGACAATGAAATAACAACATGTAATAGAATATGTGGAGCAGTCTCATGAAGAAAGATGGAAAGGATGGTGGTCAAAAGCAAGAGTGACAATGAAGAGAACTAAAGACGAGTAAGTTGGTGGTAAAAATAAAAGGGGGGGGGGTCAATCATGACAATGAAGGATGGAGTTACACCTTCTCTCACTGCGTGATCGTTACTGAGTAATTCCACTGGCCACCAGGGTTGCCGGATCTTTTTGAGCAAAAGTAGCAGAAATGGAGAGAAAAAGTAGCAGATCTGAACCTAAAGTAGCCCAAACTACATTGTGAGGATGCATACATTTGAAATTAGTCTAACCACACAAACAGACATATAAAGGAGAGAGAGAGACAGACAGACAGAGAGAGAGAGAGAGAGAGAGAGAGCGAGAGAGACAGAGAGAGAGAGAGAGGGAGAGAGAGAGAGAGTTGAGTGATTATGTAAAGCGTAAAAAATGTTACTTCAACTTACCATTAATGTGTTGCTTTATGGTCATTTGTTGTTATTGGCTCCTCTTGTTTTCTATAGCATCCATGAGAGTAGAACACTGCTGAATTTCCCAGTAGATTATAGCATCCCTTAACCCGCCCCGTGTCAGTGCCGTTTTAAAACGGTCTAACGTAATTGCACGCTCAGTGCCAGTGCTGTTTTAAATTGGTGTCAATTTCAAAAATTCATTGTGACAGCAATTTTCAAGCTAGGCGAGCAAAAACTGGTGTGCTTGTAGGGCAACCCTTCCTCTATCTGCCCTCAGGCGGCCTGGCCCATACACCCACACGCTCCCACCTCATGCTCGCTTTGCCTCACTCTGCTTGTGTCAGTCATACAGTGCAGTGATGTCTCGCCACAGTCTCTCTGACGAGGAGATTCAGGACCTCCTGAGGGTTCCCTACACTGGGGAAAATGATCTGGAGGATGACGACATGCATGATAAGGACTACATCTAGCCTGAGGAGGAAAGTAGTGACGAAATTCCATCACCTAGAAAATCCAGGAATGTGGACGACACTAGGGCAACACGTGGTAGGAGGCCACCTGCACGTCGTCGTCTTGCATGTCACGACGATGAGGAGGAAAGGGAGGAGGAAGGTAGTCTGCAGTTAAGGGGTGGTTGGGGAGGCAAAGAATTCCGGCACGTGAGGAAGAAAGTGTGAGGAGGAAGCGTGGAAGATTTGGGAAAGTTTCATTGTTGGGGGAGAGTGACTCATCTCGTCCACACTCTCCCTTGCCTCCATGTGACCCAGCCCAGCCCAGCACCTCAGGACATAGTCTTCCCGTTTTCCCCACACCCAGCACCTCACGTGAAACTCTTCCTCTATTCCCCACACTTCCCCATGCTTCCCCACAGCCCGAGGAACACGGAGGCGATGATGATGAGGAGGAAACGACGTGGGAGTGGGAGGACGGTAGTGACTTTGTCCCCCACATTCACCCGTTCACCCACGAAAATGAGGCCAGGTGTAGTGTCCCTGAACCTCACCATACCTCCAGTAGGCTTGACTTTTTCAGGAACTACTTTCCTGTGGAGTTTGTTTTGAAGATTGTGGCCCTGACCAACACCTTTGCTGCATTTGAACGTGGAGGAACAACACAGAAACGACACAGCCGATTGTTTGAACCTGACGTGACCCTGGGTGAAATGTATGTGTTCTTAGCACATGTGCTTTTGATGGGGATATTGAATAAAAAAAATCAGCTTACCTCATATTGGACTGTGGATCCAGTAATGGTGACACCATTTTTTGGCAAGGTGATGGGAAGGAATCGTTTTCAGTACATCATGAGCCGCCTTCATTTTTTTGACACCCTTGACCCTGCTAACGCAAACAACACGGACAGGATGAGGAGGAAGTGTCTGGTTTTTGATCACCTTCGAAAGAAATTCCGTACCTCCTTCTCTCCATACCGAGACCTCGTCATAGACGAGACTCTAGTGCTATGGAGAGGTAATATTGCTTTTCGTCATCATATCCCCAGCAAAAGACACAGGTTTGGCTTCAAAATCTTCGTGATGTGCATCTGTAAGACTGGGTATGTGCAGGACATAGTCCTGTACACAGGTGTTAAGACAGACATCACAGAAGATAGAAGTTTGGGACTCTCAGGCGCTGTGGTAAAAACGATGATCAAGGAATACCTTCATCGTGGGCACGCCTTATACCACGATAATTGGTACACAAGCCCCCTTCTCGCCAGGTATCTTCACCTGCAGGAAACTGGTCTGTGCGGCACTGTAAAGAACCGTCGGCACATGGTGAAGGTGGGGAGGCAGCTTCAGAAAAACGAGGTTGTTTTTTACTAATCACATAATATCCTCACAACAGCATGGCACCACAACAACGAAGTATTCCTCCTCTAATCTGTTCATCGGCCCCTTCAAAACCACACAGACAGTGTAGATTTCAAGGCAGAAGGGCGGCGCCACGTCTGGAAACCAGAACCTGTCTTGGCGTACAATGTGAATATGTAACAGGTGGATCAATCAGATGCCATGATTTCCTGCGTTGACTGTGCCAGGCCCACGATGAAGTGGTATAAAAAATTATTCTTCCATCTCCTCGACATCACCATCTTCAATGCTCACTATCTCCACGCACGTACCACTGGCATCCAGGAGACCTTCGAGGGCTATATTCGCGAGCTGGTGCGGGAAATAGTGGGAGAATATGGGGAAGATAGAAGCACTACTCGTCACCACCACACCGCCGCCACACCTCTCCGTATCACCTCTAGACACTTTCCCAAAATCGTCCCTCCAAGTGGAACACGTCAGAATCCCCAGCGGAGGTGTCACGTGTGTGCAAACAGCACTGTAAGGCCACGTACTCAGCGCAAGGACTCAAGGTATATGTGTTCAGAGTGTGATGTAGGACTGTTCATATACCCATGCTTCGAGGAGTATCACACTCTCGCTAACTATTGAGAAACAATAGTGTGGTAATGACGAGCGATAAAAAGACGCTCACAAAGTGTTGCAAATACGAAAAAAGACGCTCAGAAAGTGTTAAAAGTACTGCATACTGTGATGACGTGTTGTAATTATTTCCACGTTGAGTACACCGCTTCCCGTCCGATCAGCGAAGTTAAGCAACGTTGGGTCTGGTTAGTACTTGGATGGGTGACCGCCTGGGAACACCAGATGCTGTTGGCATAACGTTCTCCCTACGTGTCGAGTGGGGTTGGTGGAGGATTAGTGCCCCTCCCTGTAAAACAATTAACTCTAAGCCCTTGACCACCCCGTTTGGGATACATGGCGTCTGGCAATGGATGGAAGTGTAAGGACTGAACGTTGTGGAGTAAAGTTTTACGTATGTTCTCGTAAGAGTTAGACGATATATGCACAGTGAGATGATCAAAAATACGCTAGTAATGTCTGTGTATACTGAAGGCATATTGTAAATAATTTACCGTAAGAGAAAGGGCTGTACATTGTGAAGTCAAGTTATGCATATTTTCTCGTAACTCAAAGACAATGCATTCACAGTGATACGTATAGTGTTGCATGAATAAGTGATTTTTTTTTTCCCAAAAACACAATTTCTTTATTAAATATATATATATTTTTTTTTATTGTGGGTGTGAAGTGGACAGAAAAGTGTTAAGACCATTCCTATATCTTCCCTGAGTCACGATGGCGAGAATACCCGAGGTTACCTTGCATAGAAAACGGGATTCCTCTCACCGCCACTGGGGATTCCCGCTGGCTCACACCTGCAGGCGGCCGGAGGGACTACGAAAAACGCACTTCCAGCCTCCGGTGAGATTTTTTATGGTCATATTCGTTTTTTTCACATCAAAATCTATAAGTTTAGCCAAGAAAAAAAAATAAAAAATTGGCCGGCACGGGGGTGACACTTAGGACTTGAAGTGGCCAGCACACAGCGGGTTAATGTCTTACGCTATTGATATTCTTTTATGTTACTGAGCAAATAATCACAGCTTTTTAAGATTAATTGGACACACTCTAGACAAATGTTTTTACTACACACTAATTGTAAACCTATATAATGCTTAAGCATGACTCACAGCTTCACACAACAGTTTAGATATTTAACAAAGAAAAATATGCTCTTCAAACAGCGCGGGGAATGTGTTTATCCCAGTGGTGGTGACATCTACCGGAATACTAGGCTTTTCTGAAGCACCCCACTCCTGGACCTGTGTGAGTCAAGTGTACAAACGGTGGACGTGTCCATTTGCTGTCCGTTCAACTGTTCGCGAGACGAGGTACGGAATTAAGTTTCCAAAACACATAATCATTTCTCATTAAAAAAAAAAAAAAGAAAAATGGAGTAGCTCAGTCAGCTAATAGCCCAAACATAATTTAAAGTAGCCCCCAAAAGTAGCAGGTAGCAGATTTCAAATTTAAGTTCGTTTTGTTCGTTTAAAAATTCCCTGCACGATACATTAGTCCGGTCAGTGGGTTATGGGCTGGTTAAAAAAATAGTAAGGGGGGAGGACAAGACCTGGGGCTTGCCCAGCATACACGTTCTGTCTCCTGGTTGGCTTTGTGGTGTGTGTGTCAAATTTAAGTAGCATTCATGAAAAGTAACCCAATCTGCTACTTGTAGCCCAATCTGGCAACACTGCGTGGCCGCTCGCTACTGGGTGGCAGCAGGGTTGCCAGGTGTTCGATAAGAGCTGACGGCCACATCTACGGCCAAATCGGCCAAACTTTCACCAGTTCCAGCCAAATTTCAGAAAAATTCGGCCAAATGCGAAAATATTATAGGTGGTACAAGACAACAACAATAATAAAATAATGAAATAAAACACTAATAAAATAATTGCACTCAGGGGCTATACGCCACAACACAAAATAACTAGCTCGATAAATAAATAAACAAAAAAATGTAAAGTGTATTAAGACTTACCTTTTGTAAGACATTGAAGATATTAGTTGAAGTATGCAAGAACATCATCTGCTTCATCATTCTGGTCTGTAGTGCCAAACATGTTTACTGTATTGAACAGCTCCATCATGCGAGTTGTTACCTTGAAGTCCTTACAGCACATGCTTTGGAACTGAAGATGCGAGCGAATTCGGATGATTGCATCCAAAATGTCTGTATGAAGCCGATTTCGTGATTTACTTTTTGTTAGTTACCGTGGAGAATATTCTTTCAACCACGCATTGCTAACCGGGGTTGTTAGACCAGCCAGGGTATAATCAGCTAATTCTTTGAAGATACATTTTCCTGATGATGTCTTGTACTGTAACACTCCAGACCAAACAGAAACACAGTCTGAAGGATTTTGACCATTAAAAACTGACTCTTCTGCCCATGTCAAGTGCAATATTTTCCTGTACTCTTCTTCAATATGCTCTTCATTACAGCTGTGCAGGTGAGGTAGAGGTAAATTTGCGAATGGTACACGTTCTACCTGGCTTAGTACCTTTTTTGGAGTGAATGCACTTAATCCTGTGAAGATGTCTGTTGCAACTGGAAGTCTTTTCTCCACTTGGTTTAAGGCTTCTTGTAAAAGTTTTCAGCATCTTTCTTTTACTTCATCTGCCTTACGTACAGCTTCAACAGAATGATTTTGACTGATGAAGAAGGCATTTAACTCCTGTGCAAATTTAGCATCGTAGTCCACCTTGTGTTTGGCAGTGCTTTACCTATTCTGTCAACAACTCTGTCTTTCAAACTGTTGTGATGCAGAACCAGTTCTTTAACCAGTTCTTCTGGGTCAGCATCAGTTGCTTGGAAGTGTGAATTAACTCTCTTGAATTCTGTGACAACTGGTGTGACAAAGTGAAAGTACAGCTTGTTAACAGGATCTCTGAGCATACTGAGGATTCCTTGTGTCTTTTAGCGGCAAGAGACAGCTGCCACTGGTAATGCAGCAGCAAAATAGGCCTGTAGCTCTTCCCAGTTTACTAAAATATTGTAAAGAACCTTTCCTCTAACACGCCAACGGGTATTTGAAATCTTCTGAAAAGGAACTGGAGTTCCCTTTCGTTCTTCATTGAGATCCACTGTAAGAAAAAGTTCCTTGTACGCCTCTCTGCGAATGATGCTCTTGCTAAACCATTTGGGGATTTCGTGCAAATGATATCCAAGACTCGATGGAAGTTTATCAAATTCCTTTTCAACACAGAGGGATAGCGAGTGGCAAACGCATTTGTTCAGCAGACAATCTGGCGACTGCTGTCTTACTCTGGACCGCACAGAGTTGTGCTCTCCTGTCATCAAGGACACGCCATCACTCGCGAACCCGACACAGTCAGACAGCGTCAATCCTATCTTCTCTAATACAGTACTCAGTGATAAGAATATATCACTGCCTGTAGCACCAACAAGTGGAACCAAACCTGCAAATCCTGTGGCAAGTTTGGATTTTGATTCACTAAAGTATCTAATTATAACACAAACATGTTTGTTTACTGCCAGGTCTGTTGACTCATCAACAAGCACTGAGAATTTCTTACCCTTTACATCCTCTTTTAACTCTTCAAACAAGGCTGGAGAAATTACTTTAGAAATACACTTAGTGCACTTGGTACGATGAACCTGTATATTCTGTAGTTCACTTCCTTTTCCATTCTTCCTCATAATTTCACCAAGATGGTCAATGCTAGATGTGCTACAGTGGCATGAGATAGCCACGGCTAATTCTAGTTCCACACGTTTTTTCTCTTCATTTTCTCACCCTCTTGGAGAGAACATTTCGTGCAACGCCCTACTGCCAGACACCGCTTTCACTCTACTTACATGTCCTTTGGATTTTTCATGTTCTGTCATGCAACTTGCCTTGGGAGCGAGCTGAGTTTTACAAAGTTTACAGAAGGCATTTTCACTACCATCACTTGCCTTCGTTACTCACAAACTTTTCCTCCCATGATGTGTTGTATTTTCTGCCATTATCGTACAGTTCTTTCCATTTTGTTGTTGATGCCATGACGTAGCAAATAAGCCAGGTTAGGTCTAAGAAGGACACAAGAATCTCACAAGAGTCACGAGAACCGGCAGTCTGAAATGAATGATCGTGGTGGCTGGGTATTATGGTCGTACCATTCTAAAGTGGCGGTTTGGGTGGGGCACGAACCTCTGTACAGTGTTGCCACGTTTTCCATACTCGCGATGCCCCTATCTCTCTCTCCTGGGGGGATGTGCATCACCCTAGGGAATTTTGTTTCTTTTATGTCTTATAAACTTGTGCTTTCATTTCTTTATTTTGTTTTTTATTATATTATTGTTTTACATATGACGCTAGATGACTCTGGTGTTACGGCGCCTTTTCATTCAATTATTCTCGCCCTCCTCCCTTCCCTCCCTTCATCTTTCCCTCAGCTCGACAATGCACTCAACACTGTCCCTTGCCTGCCTTCTCTCTCTCTCTCTCTCTCTCTCTCTCTCTCTCTCTCTCTCCTGGGGGAGATGTGCTTCACCCTTGGGAATTTTGTTTCTTTTATGAGTGACTTATAAACCTGTGCTTTCATTTCTTTATTTTGTTTTTATTATATCTAATTATGTTTAAAAATATTATTGTTTTATATATGGCGCCAGATGACCTCGTTGTTGTGGCGCCATGATTTGTTTTCATTCAATCACTCTCTCCCTCCTTCCTTCCCTCCCTTCCTTCATCTCTCACTCAGCTGCACTCAACACTGCCCCTGGTCAGCCTTCCCCCCCCCCTCTCTCTCTCTCTCTCTCTCTCTCGTCTGTGGTATTTTAGGATACATTTTGGTTATTTTCTTTTACGTTATAATGTACATATTGTAAATTTGACTATTTCCACACCACCCAGGAGGTTAAAGTCTCGGCGCGTTTTTTTTAAGAGGTGTCCCCAAACAGGCCTATTCCTCTATCCCTCACAGATGCCCAGGTTGGACTGGGTGTGTGTGAGTGTTGCCGCTCACGAGGGTTTAATGTATATATTTTTTTTACTACGAAACTGGCATATTTTTGCTTATATTCCTGCACATTATCTTATAATCATATTTGTGACATTATTACCAACCCCAGAAATACGGTAACAGCCAATAAAAGTGACTACTTTTTTTTTAAGCACGACTGTAAAATAATTATGCCACGTTTCTGTATTGCCGTATAAATATTTTACGCATAATCAGTTTACTGTTCTTCCATATATTATAATACACACGTTACCATTATATTCTTATGTGTTTATCTTATTGTGATGCCTATTACATATATCAGAGCCGTTCACATAGCGGGTATGGAACACGTGGCACCACTGTACAGGGGTTCGTGCCCCACCCAAACCGCCACTTAAGATTGGTACCACCATAGTATAGGTTCGTCTCACTCAGTCCGTTTGTTTCCTGTATGGTTACTAAGGTATCAGGCAGAGGCTTACTCAGTGTTGCCAAATGCCCCGACCAAATTCTGCTAAACAAGAAACAAAATTCTGCTAATACTATCCAAATTGCCGTATTTCGGGCCTTCCGGCCAAATGGTTTGGCCGTAGAAGCCTTCGTCTTTCATGGCCAAACAAAACTGTTCAAGGCCAAATTTCACGAATTTGGCAGAAAAATCGGCCACCTGGCAACCCTGGGTGGCAGGCTGCCTGGGCGCGACTGAAAACATGCCAGATATCGCCTACTATTTAATCAAAGTAGTAACTCTAAAATACTAAAGGACCTTAACCCCCAGACACTGGGCGATTTATGGCATGGTCATCACCTCACTATGGGTAATTTTTCCAGAATAGCTTGTTTTCAAACTTCATATCAGGGAAGTATAGAAGTTGGGAAAACTAACTCTTTTCCTTCCAAATGAAACCATCCCAAGGTCTGCAGGTTGTTGCGTTGATGAGTAATGACGAGATCAGAAACGATCACACACACCACAAAGCCAGCCAGGAGACAGGACGTGTGTGCTGGGCAATCCCCAGGTCCTGTTCTCCCCACTTACTACTTTTTAACCAGCCCATACCCCACTGACCGGGCTAATGTATGGCCCGGCCTGCACTATATGTGCCGGAAATCTTTGAACGAACGAACAGAAACGATCTCCACCATAAGAATATTAAATACTAAAGGCCCATACTTCCCTGTCACCACCCTGCAGGTGAACAACACCATCTATAACGAGCCTGTGGACGTTGCTAGCATCCTCGCCAGGAGTTTTTCTCATGTAAGTAGTGCAACCAATTATGATCCGCGTTTTCAACATCATAAATGCATGGCTGAGCTACAGATCATAGACTTTGCCACAGAAGACGTAGACTCCCCGTACAACCAAGAGTTTACGCTAAATGAACTGCTCCTTGCCCTTAAATCCTGTAAAGACACCAGCCCTGGACCAGACACCATCACGTACGGTATGATCCAGCATCTTAATTAGAATAACCTGATTAAGATGTTAGCATTGTACAGTGAGATTTGGGCGTCTAAAACGTTCCCAAACTCATGGCACTTTGCGCACGTCATACTGATACCCAAAGAGGCTGGTCGTCTTATGAATCCCACTTCATTTCGTCCTATTGTGTTGACTTCTTGTCTATGTAAGGTCATGGAACGAATGGTTAATCATAGGCTTCTTTTTGTTTTGAGTCAAAGAATTTGTTAAATGATCAACAATGTGGCTTCCGTAAATACAGAAGTTCACTAGATCATTTAATGAATTTGGAGCATTGTATTGCAGAGGCATTTGCCAATAAGAATTCATGATAGGGGTGTTCTTGGACATCCATAAGCCTGTGACATGGCATGGCAACACGGTATACTAGGTGAAGCTCTATGCTTATGGTTTAAGAGGAAATTTGCCTATTTTTATTTCAAATTTCTGAAGGGACAGGACTTTCTCTAACATTGGATATATTTATCCAGGAAAATGGGGTGCCGCAGGGAAGTGTGCTTAGTCCCACTTTATTTAGTATTATGATCAATGATATTCTGTCATCAGCTCCCATCCCGAGGAATCTTAAATACTCGCTCTACGCTGACGATTGTGCATTATGGCACTCTTCCCATAATGCACAATTTTCGGCTGGGCGGATTCAAGCAGCCCTTGACTCCGTCCACCAATGGGCCTTGCACTGGGGATTTAAGTGTTCCGTCCCTAAGTGTGCCACTGTAGTTTTTACAACTCGTAATGTACCCTATTTGTGCTTAACTTTGGATAATCAGGCGGTAATTTTTTCAAAATTCTGAAAAGTTTTTGGAAATACATTTTGATCGTCTTTTGAACTTCAAAATTCATGTTAACAATTTGATTGCTCGTTGTGATTAACCTTTAAATGTCGTCAGGTACCTAGTGGGTACTACATGGGGTGCCAACAGAAAATCTTTATTAATGGTGAGTAAGTCCCTTATTCAATCGAAGCTAGACTATGGCACACGGGTGTATGGCTTGGCATCTGATCCCACGCTGAAAGGACTGAATGAGTTGCTGGATAAATGTTTGCGAATGTGTCTTGGAGCCGTTCGGTGTACCCGTGTAGCTCGTATGGAAGTGGAGGTGAATGTGCCTCCCCTCCATATTCGCCGCGACCACCTGGCTTGGTCCTATGGACTTAGAACATCAAGGAAAAGTAATATCAGCAATGTGGCCTGTACCCCCCTCGGTCAATACCACCATCTTCTGTGCGGTCTGCGTTAGCCACTTGCCGTTCGCCTCCACTTTCTAACTCAGGAGTTTGGTGTGGACCTCAGTGACTGTGACAAGTTGGTGTTGAAAAATATAGCGCCTTGGGAGCCACCCGGCTTTACTGTTGATGTATCATGGCTCCCAGCACCAAAGACCAAGGCGCCAGAGGCAGAGGTCCACCACTTGTTTCGTAATATCATCACTCGTCACTTGGGGTCCCACCAATTGTACACCGACGGCTCCAAGTCGGGAGCCGTCGAGTGACTGTGTGGGTGCTAGTGTGTGGTCGAATAAATGTGCCCTCAGGTATCGGTTGCCGACTCATACATCTGTGTTTACCTCCAACCTTTTTGCTGTTGACAAAGCCATAGACTATGCTCTAAATTCTCACCATGACTCATTTGTTAGATTTTTAGACTCGATATCAGCCCTTCAAGCAATTGCATCTTGCACTACGAACTCGCACGAGATCCAGGGCTGCATTGTTAATAAGTTGCATTCATGCAACAAGTCATTCACACTGATCTGGGTGCCTGGTCATTGTCGCATCTACGGCAATGAGCAGGCTGACTTACTTGCAAAGTCGGCTGTAGAGCTTGAGGAGACTTGGGACGTTCCTCATGATCTTCGGTCGAGTCTCTCTTTCAGAAAGAAATCAGTAAATCTTCTGTGGCAAGGTCAGTGGACCAGACTAAATATTCGAACGTGTAAGCCGTATCTGGGCGACTGGGACTCTGCCAACTGTCCCAGTCACCTGGAAGAAAAAGTGTTGGCTTATTTGCGGCTTAATGCCACTATCCTAACACACATGAATCCTTATATGGAAAAACGATTCCCACCGCAATGTGACATCTGTGATGCGGTGTTATTTGTCAGTCATATCCTGCGCTGTCGGCGATTTATTCGTGAAAGGGCTTCACTTACAAATTACTGCGGTGCAACAGACGTCCCCTTCACCCTTTCCACCATCGTGGGTGATGGGGACATTGTTATGACTGATAAATTTATGGCTTTCTTGAGAGAGACTGGACTAATCAGAGTGATGTGACTTTTTTACTATACGGTTATGGTTTTTATGGACTGTAAACGTGTATATATCGTATTTTTAATTAGGGTTCACAGTTGACATATTTGAAATAGTTCCTTCTCCCACTGATCTATTTCTAATATAGATGTCCCCTACATTAAGCCCGGTTCCTCGACTGACAGGCACCAGCTGATGAGTGCAAGTGTGCAATATAGAAAGGTATTGGGCACTTACAGTCGATGATGGTCTGTTGGGCGAGGTACTTCACTTTTTTGTACAAATTAAGTAAATAGATTATACCATATTGTTCAAGTTGTGCTAATTAGGGACAACAGCTGACGTATATGGAAATGTTCCTGACTCGTCTGGTTCTCTTTTATATATTATGTCCCCTATATTAGGTTGTGCCTCGACCGACAGTCACCAGGTGATGAGTGCAAGTATGTAATGTAGAAAGGCATTACATATCTGCAGTCGATGGTGTTCTGTTAGTCGAATTATTTTTACCATTATTGTAGGTCTAGCTATTTGTCTCTCTAGGATTTAGTAAAGGTTAGTGATTTGTCTGTTAGGTGATTAGCTTTAGGTCTTTAGATTAGGTTTTTCTTTTTAATATAAGGTCTAAAAAATATAAAACCCAGAAAAAAATAAAAAAATTAAAAATAAAAAAATAAATAAAATAAAAATTGTTATATATACAACATATGTACGTGTGCATGAAAGTGTTTCTGTACATATGCATGAAAGTGTGTGTGTGTGTGTATACAGTATATATATATATATATATATATATATATATACCCCCTGGGGGTAGGGGGGTTTCAAGAATACTCCTCCAGTATCCCTGCTTGTCGTACGAGGCGACTAAAAGGGTTGGTGGTGGGTTAGTGCCCCACCCCGTAAAAAGAACTAACTAAAAAAGCATATAAAGCGCCTCGGACCCGGATGGACCATACGTTGACGACTAAGGAACGGACAAAGGACATTCTGAGGGTGGGGACATGGAATGTGAGAGGAGTGAATGATGAAGTGAAAGAGAGAGAGATTGTCCAGGTGCTTGAGGATGCAAAAGTGGATATATGTGGATTGACTGAAACTAAATGGGAAGGTGAAAGGATGAGAGAATGGGAATACGGTGTAGGTATATATGTGCGGGAGTCAGTGAGAATGAGAGGGCAAGAGAGGGAGTATGTCTGATGATAAGCAAGAAGTGGAAGGAGAATATAAGAGAGTATGGAACAGTGGGTGCAAGGATTGTATGGGTGAGGATGAAAGTAGGTATACAAGCATGGGCGATTGTATGTGTGTATGCTCCAACAGAGGATCGAGTGGCAAGAGTGAAAGATGAGTTTTGGGCGAGAGTAGAAGCATGTATGGATAAGTCTGAGAGGAGCGAAAGAGTGCTGTTGATTGGAGACATGAATTGCAAAGTTGGGAATGTACGAGTGGATGGAGTGGTTGGTCAGTGGGGTGTGCCAGCTGAAGTAGATGGGAATGGTAGTGCTTTGGTGGATATCTGTGCTGGTAAGGGGTTGGCAATAGCCAACACCTACTTTCGTCATAAGATGATCCACCGGTATACATGGAGAGTAATGAGGAGGATGGATGGTGAACTTGTTGAACGAAAGGCAATGATAGACTACGTGTGTGTGGATGAGTGAATGAGAAGACAAGTGTTGGATGCAAGGTTGTGGAGAGGGTGGGGGAATGGAGTCTCGGACCATCACTTAGTGATGGCCAAGGTAGAGCTGCATTGAAAGTGGTTGAGGAAACGAAGGGGAAGACAGGAGGAAGCAGCTCCTGTGAGAAGAGTGGAGAAATTGCAAGATAGTGAGAAAAGGACAGAGTATAAGAGCATAGTGGAAGAAAGATTGGGAAGGTATGAGCTAGAGCAGATGGAAGGGGTGGAAGACGTATGTAAGATATTCACGGAAGAGATAAGCGCGGCGTGTGAGGCGGTTTGTGGAGTGAGGAGGAGATGTAAGGGTGTGCAAGGGACAGCATGGTGGAATGATGAGGTGAAACGAGCTGTGGAACAAAAGAAGAAGGCATATGGTGAATGGTTGGCAAGTAGAGGTAGGGGAGAATATGAGAGAGAGAAGAGGGAGGTGTATGTGAGCAGGAGAAGGGAGGTTAAGAGACTGGTGAAGGAGAGTAAGAAGAAAGTGGATGAAGAGTTTGGGAGGAATCTGAGTGTGAAATGGAGGGAGAGTAAGAAATTGTTTTGGAAGGAGGTAAAGAAAGTAAGGCAGTGTGAAAGGGGAAATAGTAGGGGAGTGAAAGATAGGAATAATAGATTGTTGGTGGAGAAGAGAGAGAAATTGAGGAGATGGAAGGAGCACTTTGAGGATTTGTTGAATGTAGAGAGTGAGAGCAGTGTGAGTATAAGTGGTTGGGGAATGGCTGGGAGAAGAAGAGATGAGAGGAGGGAGGAAGAGATCAGTAGGTCGGAAGTAGTGGAAGCGATGAAGAAGATTAAGCTGGGAAAGGCCCCAGGAATTGATGGAGTGTGTGGTGAAATGCTTAGGTATGGGGGTGAGATTGTTGTGGAGTGGATATGGAAGTTGTGTAGATTGGCTTGGGAAGAGGGAAGGGTTCCAGAGGACTGGAAATCAGGTATAATTGTTCCTCTGTACAAAGGAAAAGGGGAGAGAGAAGTATGTGGTAACCATAGGGGTATATGCCTTCTTAGTGTGACTGGTAAAATATGTGGTAGAATACTCATTGATAGGGTTAGGCATATGACAGAGGAGCTAGTTGGAGAAGAACAAGGGGGATTTAGGAAGGGAAAAGGGTGTGTAGATCAGATATTTGTTCTAAGATGTTTAGTGGAGAAGTATCTAGAGAAGGGAAGGAAAGTGTATGCTGCCTTCATGGACTTGGAGAAAGCTTATGAGAGAATAGATAGGCAAGGTATGTGGAAGGTATTAAGAATATATGGAGTGGAGGGGAAATTGTTGAGTGCTGTGAAGAGTATGTACGAGGGAGCTAGGGCTACGGTGCGAGTGGATGGTGAGCTGAGTGAGTTCTTTGATCTCAGTGTGGGACTGAAACAGGGGTGTGTGATGTCTCCATGGCTGTTTAATATATATATGGATGGGGTTGTAAAGGAGGTGCAAGGTAGGGCAGTGGATGTGGGGGTGGCCCTAATGAATGAGGGTGAGATTTGGAAGCTTCCGGTGCTGCTGTTTGCTGATGATACAGTATTGTTGAGTGAAGATGAATGGGAGTTGCAAGGTTTGGTGAATGAATTTGGGACAGTGTGTAGGAGGAGGAAGCTGAAAGTTAATGTAAACAAAAGTAAAGTTATGGTGTTTGAGAGGAATGAAGTCACAGAGTGTGCAGTGAGGTTGGATGGTGAGAATATGGAGAATGTGAGTGCATTCAAGTACTTGGGTAGTGTGATGAGTAAGGATGGAACTTTGGGGGATGAAGTACGTGAAAGGGTACAGCAGGGAAGAAAGGTTGTTGGTACACTGAAAGCAGTGATGAGAAATAGGGAGGTGAGTATGGAAGTTAAGAAGTCACTGCATGATGGTATTGTGATCCCTACCCTGACGTATGGAAGCGAGGCGTGGACCTTGCAAGAGGGGAACAAGTCAAGAGTGAGAGCAGTGGAAATGAGTTACTTGAGAGGAGCATGTGGAGTGACGTGGAGGGACAGGTTGACGAATGAAGAAGTGAAGGAACGTTGTGGGGTAGATGTGGATGTGGTTGAAAAGCTTAGGAGAAATACACTGAGGTGGTTTGGACATGTGGAGAGAATGGAGAATGAAAGACTGACTAAGAGGGTGTATGTAGGTGAGGTGGAGGGAGGGGTAGACCGAGGATGAGGTGGAGGGATGGAGTTGAGAGGTATATGAGGGAGGGGGGGATGAGTTGGGGGGAGGGGAGTCAAATGGTGGGTGACAGAGTGACTTGGAGGCGTTTTGTCTGTGGCCACCCTTTGCGGGATTAGGGCGTCGGGCTATAGATAGATAGATAGATAGATATATATGGCCTTAATGACCAAGGGCTTTGGCCCCAATGGTCGATAGGCAAAAAAAAAAAAAAAAAAAAAAAAAACCGATTGGCGATTGAAGCAAGATGTCATTGTGCGTGTGCGCATGGCCTCGACTTTGGCTTCACTCTCAGCGAGATAATCTCTCCACTACTAGACTAGCTAAAGACAATGACGTCCAAGACACCCTATGGCGCTATCAGAGAGCCCTATCCAAGTATCTTTGGACAGAGGCTTGGCAGGGGTGGATGAGGCACGGAGTCTGTGTGATGTGGGAATGGAAGTGGACAGGGAGGTTTCAGAAAACATTGTTCTAAGCCTGGCAATGTCACAGGAAAGACTGAAGCACGCTTGCGTGTGCTGGTGGGGGTCCCTACCCTTTGGTGACGAGATAATACATGAGTCAGTTCAAACACTGACGGGAATGCATTCACGGTGGCCTCCGTCCACCTAAATCACGACTGCGTTAAACGTATCACGTTCCTTGGCAGATGGGGGTTAAGTTATATTTACACTAGATCAGCATTCCTTTATTTCTTCAACACCGCAAATTACGTTTGAAGGGCAAACAAGGAATGGAAAACATTAAAGAAAAGTTGCCAGATCTAGGGATTTTTGTTCAAATCTTAGAGAAAGCGAGTCATCACTTCGTTGGGCTATGCACATATTAATGTTCACTCTATATACACAACTCGCTTAAGGGCCACCTTTGGCGGCCTGGAGCGAAGGCATTCTTCGGTCGCCTCCGCTTGATGTCGTCAGTTCTTATATTCATTTGAAAGGTAACAGAAATATAAATTACTCATGCTGTGAGCGAGACAGAGCGAGGAATTCTCCCTTATTTTTGTCATGCTGGGACACTCACTGAGAAGAGAGAGAGAGAGAGACTGAGACAGAGAGAGAGACAGACAGATAGACAGACAGACAGACAGAGGCAGGATAGTAGTGTTTGTAATTACACTACATCATACTAGAGCATTATAGTATACAATGTCAGAGGGTGGAAGGAGAGGCGAGAGAGTGACAATACAACAAACACGTCACTCTTCTCTCTTCTGTCATGATGACAATTTCAGTGCCATACCAAGGACAAATCCATCCCCTCCACTAAAAGCAAATACTAAATTAAAAGCAGAAGGCCAGAAATGAGTCATATCTCGGGAGCAGGTGGCCTGATTGGACAGTTAATTGTTTTATGCTTGAAATTAGAGCATTTTAACGATACCTTGCTCTAACAAAATTTGCGCTACGCTGCATCGTTTTCGCTCTTAGGTAACAAACAAATAATCAAAATAAACATACACAAATCGGATCATTTTATTATAATAGATAGAACCAGCCGCCCTTTCAGTGGCACAAGAGTCTTAAATTGATGAACCAGAGACCCTTCCCATGGAACTAGAGTGTTCAGTTGAAGATCCTCTCATACGAGCTACTGACAAGCAACCAGAGCGTGAGAATACGTTCCAGGTTACTGGGAAAGGTACAGAATGCGGTACAGTCTAGCCCACTGACATGGTAGGGTACACGTATACCAAAAATTTGATGGCCAAACGTAACATATTGGCAGTGTACTGTTCGCCCTGAAATTAACTTGTTCAAGGCCGCAGTCACCCAGAGAAATGAAACATATTAGTAACCTGTGCTACAACCATTACGCATCATTAAGCTCAGTTATTACTCCCAAAGTATCGTTTGAAGAAAAGAAACTGGCGGGACAAGACATGTTTAAATCAGCAGCTGTTATAGAGTATTTTTTTATGTAAGAAAGAAGGAATCTAAGGCCAGGGGCCTGCAAATTGCTCCCCCCAAGAAAAAACAAAAGATAACAGGGAGCCAAATTCAAGATTCATTCATTTCGAGATGCCTGGACACACTGCGTTTGAAAAACTGGACATCGTTGGCAGCAGGAAAAAGAGAGAGAAGGAGACAATTCCAACGTTTACCTGTTGCATACATGAAGGATTGGCAGTAGCGGTTAACTCTTGCATTAGAGAGTTGGACAGAAAAGGGATGAGAGTATGTTGCAACACGGGTGCTACGTGCCCTCTTTAATGGTGGAGGGATGTAAACAGACAGTTCAGAGGAGCAGTGACCATTTAAGTGGCAATAGAAAAGAGATAAAGATGCAACAGTGCAGTGATGAGACAGGTTGAAGGAAGCCAGTAAGGGGAGGAGAGTTAATGAGGTGGAAAGCCTTTGACTCCACCCTATTGGGAAGAGCTATGTGTGGGGAGCCTCCCCACACATGAGAGTTGTACTCTTCACAGGGGTGAATAAAACCCGTGTACAGTACAATATACTCTAAGTTCAACAACTGTGCAGGGGTAAAGAAGGTACTGAGTCGGCTTAGCGCACCTAATTTCTTGGAAGCAGATTTTACAAGGGAGATAATATATTCTTTCCAAGATAAAGCACGAGAGAATGAAACCCCAAGTATGTTTAAAGATGAAGCAGGATTGAGCTGGATATTGTTAAAAAATAAATGGGACTCCTGTGGAAGATTTTGTCAGGTTGATAGATTAAAGAACTGAGTTTTGGATGCATTAAAAACAACAAGTTTTTTTTTTTTACCCCAGTCAGAGTTATGAGCCAAGTCAGACACTAGGTGTGCCATAGCTTCATCCCTTGCTTGTTGAAGCAACTGCTAAAATTGACGCTGCAGGAAGCAAAGGGACAGGTGAAGGTTTGAGCCATCAGCGTATGAGTGGATGGGGTTAGAAGTACAGCGTAGAAGGTCATTGATGAATAAAAGGAAGAGAGCTGGTGATAGAACAGAGCCCTAAGGAACACCACAATTGATAGATCTAGGAGAAGAATGGTGGCTGTCCAGAACAGCAGCTATAGAACAACCTTAAACGTTTATGGCAGGCTCGATCGAAAGCCTTTGAGATGTCAAGGGCAATGGCAAACCTTTCTCCAAAGTCCCTGAAAGAGGATGCCCACGAATCTAAAAGGTACAGTAGGTGAGAAGATCACAAGTGAGTGTCCACGGCAGAACCCATCAGGAAGAAGGTTGTGATAGGAAAGACAATTTTCTTTTTCTGAGAATAGACTCGAAAAAACTTGAAATACAGGATGTTAATGTAACTGGGCGACAATTAGAGGGCTGGGAATGGTCATGCTTCTTTGGGACAGGCTGAATAAGAGCAAAATTCCAGCAAAAAGGAAAGGTACACGAGAGTTTACCTAGGCAGGGTGTAAGCACAGAAACACAGTTCTTGAGGAAAACAGGAGGGACCCCATCAGGCCCATACACCTTGTTAGTATTGATGCCAGTGATGGCAGAAAATACTTCAACTGAAGAAATTTTAATGTTAGCCGTGTAGAAGTCAGATGGGGGAAGAGATGGTGGGACAGCACCGGAATTGCTTAAGGTGGAATTCGAGGAGAAAGTCTGAGTAAAGAGCTCTGCATCATTAGCAGAAGAAATAGCTACAGAACCATCAGAGTGAAAAAGAAGGGGGAAGGACGATGAGGTAAAATTGTTAGATTGATTTTTTTTTGGCAAGATGCCAGAAGGAGCGGGACCAATTAGATTTGGAGGGTTCAGAGCATTTAGTATGGATAAAGTCATTTTTAGCTGAGCAAAGAACAGACTTAGCACGATTCCGGGCAGAAACATAAAAAGATGAGATTCAGGGATGGGTGAGCACTTGTACCTTTTGTAGACCTTAGCCTTATTGTGGACAGCACTCGAACAAGGGTGATTAAACCAAGTTTTTTTTTGTTTCATCAGTCAGAGTACATGAGGAAGGAATGTATGCTTCCAAGCCTGAGAGAATAACCTTTGTAATGCGCATGGCACACCCAGATGACTCTCAACCATGGAAGCAATAATCATTCCAGGAAAAATCAAAGAAGAACTGCCTGAGGGCCTCCCAGTAAGCAGCTCCAAAGTGCCACAACCAATGCTTCTTTGGAGGGTCCACAGGTCGTACTGGGGCAATAAGACAGGTTAAGGTGATAAGGCTGTGATTCTCGGAGCCCAACGAAGCAGAAAGATTCTCCAGTGTAAGCAGAAGGATTAGTTGCAAGGAAGAGGTCAAGTATGTTGGAGCTCTCTCCAAGGCGGTCAGGGATATGGGTATGGTGCTGTACAAATTGCTCATGGTCATTAAGGATAGAAAAGATGTAGGCTTGTTCACCAGGTGGATCAGTGAAAGGAGAGGAGAGCCAAAGGTGGTGGCGAATATTGGAATCTCCTAGAATGGAGATTTCAGAGAGGAGAGAAATGAATAGGATGTTTTCCATCATAGAGGTAAGATAGTCGAAATTTTTTTTATAATCGGTTGAATTAGGGGATAAGTATTTGGTCAAAGAACGACAGGAAAGCCAAAGCCAGAGATTAGATAAATTAGAAAAATCAAGTTCAGGAACACGAGAGCAAGATAATTCGTTGTGTATATATATGCAACAGCCACATTTGGATTTGAAATGAGTATAAAGAACGTAGAAGGATACAGAGATGGGTTTGCTGCCAGTTGCCTCAGGCAGCTGAGTCTCAGTTAGGAAAAGAAGGTGATGTTTAGAGGAGGAGAGGTGGTGCTCAACAAAAAGAGTGTTAGAGGAAAGGCCACAAATGCTGCAGAAATGAAGAAGTGAAACAGACAGTGGTTCCAGGCATTTCGCTGGGTCGTCATCGTGAGAGTAGCGGATGGTGTGGGTATTTATGGTCACCCCTCCTGGGGACTCCGAGGCTTGGTTGAACAGCGCCATATTATGTTAATTTTGAATAAGAAGTATAGTGTGTATTGTGCATGTAGTTTGGTGAAAACAGTTAGAGAAACTTGTATTGGAGAGTATGCTGGCCTACTCTCTGTGTTGTTGAAACTCTGAAAAAGTTCAGCAAAGAATGATGATGAGGAACTAGTCCCGAGGGCTGATGAAACGGTAGTTCCAGCTCTCCCTCTCACCAACTTTCAATTCACCTTGGGAGTACTGCCCTGCTCGACTGGTGCTACATTCTATCCCCTGGTATAAGGTAATACATACTGTTAAAACACATGATATAGTAGATAATTACCTACCTCGAGCATTTATTCTTAGTGATGATTTCCCGGTATGTGTTTAATTGCTTAATAATATTATCATATTTTACATAGGTTCTCTACAAGACCTGGGCAATACACCATGCCCAAGTCGGTGTAAGCTTAAGTACCCAGCAAGAACGGCAAACAGCAAAGACAGAGGTTAAGACCAACAGTGTCAAAAATCCTGAAATTTAACCATGATGATAATCATAGCCAAACGACTTCTTTCAAAGTGACTTTAGGGTCTGTGGACGCCATCAGTTGATCGTCACCACAGCACAGCAAGTAGGACACCTTACCAGAGCAAAAGCATACACTGATGACACATTTAAGCCGTTCTGTCACCCATTCATACAGTCAGTATCTGTCAACGCTTTTGTGTGAGCAGAAGACAACGAAACGCAGGTGCCCCTGTCGTTTGCCATTATGTATGGTAAAAAGAAGAGCGATAACCGAGAGGTCTTCCAGGAAATTTTAACCAGTCTTCCAAATAAACCTTTGGCTAAACATATGAACACTGACTACGAAAAAGCTCTATGAAAATTTTTTCCGGAAGTATATATTACTTGCCCATCGTTGAAATCGTAGTATGCCCTTTCCATTGAACACAGATTATATAGAGGAAGGCTAGTACGTCAAATGACGGTAATGATATATGCAACAATGTAATGTACAAAATGTTAATAATTCCTTTTACGTGAATCAGTCGTACGAAGCAGGATCGTTTCATTTTCGTGAATACGCCCTATACCGTAGCGCCATAATCAGGCTATGTGTGTGTGTGTGTGTGTGTGTGTGTGTGTGTGTGTGTGTGTGTGTGTGTGTGTGTGTGTGTGTTTCAGGATCTACTAGTCTGAGCTGGAACAGCGGTTCATGGCTTACCTATTCAAGCACAGGTTTACAAACTGTGTAAGTTCTAATGATGGAATACACATCATCATCACCATCATCATCATCATCATCATCCCCTTCTCAGTTACGAAAATAAGATGATTCAGAAACAGGAAGAGAATTACGAAAGTAGAACTATCATGAGAATGCTCGTCTCTTAACCTGAAGTCTTCAGTTCCCTGAACGAGGAGAAATCTCGATCCTGTAGTGAAACTTATTCGGACAGACAAAGACATCCAGATGCAGTGTGTGTGTGTGTGTGTGTGTGTGTGTGTGTGTGTGTGTGTGTGTGTACTGTAACTCCTAGGCTATTTGGTGAATTTGAATGAAACTTCCCAGATGAGTTCGTCGAGGTTCTCGGAAGGGCTTCCATTATATGTAGTCTTTTAACCATTATAATTTTGAAGGGTGGGACAGCCTTTCTCACCATATTAAAAAAATTCAAATAATGAACAGACAGCAGATATTCTTTTGGTACTTTAGCACAGGATGTGCAATGGATCTCATCCGTAATGCAATATTTGGGAAACGTCATGCCTACCAGTGATTGGTGGGGGACTCAGCCCCCTCCGAAAACTAATCCGAAATAGACGAAAATTTTAAATGAGACTTCTCAAGTGAGTTCGTTAGACTACTTTAGAAGATCTTCCACTATATACATTTTTTCAACCACGATTTTTAGGGAGAATGCCTCAACAAATAAATAATTCCCAGAAATAGTGAAAGGAGGCCAGATATGGCTTTGATATCTTAGTACATGTTGTACATGATCTCTTATATGTAATCCGATATTTGGGGAGCGTGACCCCGTCCCCTCAGTATTTCTTGCGGGTCAACCCCCCTCCCAAAAACATAAACGATCAGAAAAGTGGGGAAAGGCTTGAAATACTCCGAAGATCTTCCACTACATACAACTTTCCATTTATGATTTTTAAGGATTCAGCCCCTCTTGCCATATTAAAAATTCTCTGAAATAGTGAAGGGAGGGCAGATTTGGTTTTGACATCGTAGTTTAAGTTGTTAAATGAACTTTCATTCGTAATACCATATTTGGGAAACACGGCCTCCCAAATGATTCTTGTGAGAGTAAGTCCCCCTTTTAATAATAAAAACCATCAGAAACGAAAAGTGAGAACATGGATTTCAACGAAAGTGGCATGCACATCGCAGGACTGGGTTTTCAGTTCCCATGTTTTCTCTGAATGCACAGGAAGAAAAGCATGTCTGTTATATGATTATTATTATTAAGCGCCATATATATGGCGAAGCCTATTGTTGTGGTATTATTATTACCTTTCTTTGGACTTTATTTCCTTAGATCTTGATATCAAATAGGAAGGTACCCTAGGCTAACCCAAGTACTTGTGCCATATAAAGTATAAATGACCTTGGCATATTTTTTTAATGTCATATACTCAATTTTGGTACAAAAACTGTACATTTGATATTGAAATACCTTTGAAACTAATCGAGATACAGCTATTTGGTTGGAAATTCTATGATAAAAACGTTTGCTGAAAAATTTCGCGGAACGTTTTCCGTTTATCCTAATGGAAAGTACCAAATTCATAACTGCTCAGTGTTTTCTTTGTAACACGTCTTATAGAAAACCACGTAAGCTGTAAAGCTGTAACTTTACAGAAATATAGCTGTGGTCCCTCTAATTATCTGAAAGGAATATGGTTACAGTCAAACCTGCAGTTAGCCAGTTATTGAGGCAAATGTAAAATCTACCCATGCTTCATTAATTTCTTCCACATATCTGTCTTCAGACCTTTTTTATATTACACAAGAAGCTACTTCAGGTTTATCTATGCACACATTCCAAGTATGACTGTCTTTTAACTACTTTTGAAGGTCAGTAGCCTATTCCTATTAAGTTTTTAGAAAGTGAACACAAAAGCATCATTAGCGTAACTACAAAGACAATCCGTAGCATAAATAGCTATGGTGGAGTTTCCTTATTGTGGGTACGCAATATGGAAATATGTAACTAATTATTATTAATATTATTATTATTATAGGAATTTTTCAGTCCTTTTCTGCCCCATGAGAAGAGTGCCCGGGCCGTGTGTCCTTTTCTTTGAGTACATTTCGCCATTCAGTCATATTGGCATCGTTGCCGTGAGTTCAGCGAGTAATGATCTGGCAACGTTGCATCTTTGCTTGGGAATAGATCATTTAGTTCAGCTAAGCAGACCATAATATCGTTTTTAAAAAATCCGTGTATTAAAATTAAGCCAACCTACACCTAACCAAATTTTAGACCCACCATAACGTTAACACTGCATAATAACATATTTTGTCTGGCGGGATGACGAAGATGCAAACATGCTGTCTTTTCTCGAGGCACTCGATCCGACGTTGCCAACATGACTGGATGACCAGGTATACCAGGAGAAAAATACTGCGACCCGGACTAGGCTACTCTGTCCCACCTTCAGGACAAGGGTAAGCAGCCTCACATTTCCCTGAGTGGCATTATGTGACCGTTAAATCTTAAGCATCCCTCTCATATACATCCATGTGGGGGGGTCAACTAACTGAAGCGCCGTAACCCACTAGACCATCAGACGTCTTTAGTCATTTGGTTATAATTCAGCGTAATGAATGATATACTGCGTTAAAATAAATGATTTAGCATATCACTCAGTGTGGAGTCATCAAAACGAAGCACTACATCGGTTCAGTGGATAATGCGAGCCTTCACCAACCATAGTTATAGTCTCTCTCTCTCTCTCTCTCTCTCTCTCTCTCTCTCTCTCTCTCTCTCTCTCTCTCTCTCTCTCTCTCTCTCTCCAGCTTTCAATTTCCCTTATTCATTCTTAGAGAATGTCCAAGTCGGGTCGTAATTTGTATTTACCAAGTATGCTACTTTTCCAATGTGGGAATAATTCTTTCATGGCTGAGTTGACCGTCAGCCAAGAGGCAAGTCCTGTTTTGCTTCAGTAAGTTTATGTGATTTGTGTTATGCAAATATTTTACCAAACCCTCAAGGAGTAGGGCGCTAAGCGTATGTTCTTGCTGAAAAGGTTAGCATTTTGCCTAATTTTTTGCTTCCTAGAGCATTGAGTGAGTGCTGAATTCTCCAGGGACAAATGTGACTGTGACGCAACATAAATCCAATACTGTGGCTGTGAGGTGGGTGGGGTTGTGGCGAGACTCTTCAACGTTATAGAGATATAAGCCAGAGTTACTGGTTATTGGTCTGGTGAGTCAGCAAGTGGTGTCATGTGAATTTATTCAACTGTAAGATTTTTGCCGTATCTTCTGTTTTGTAGTTTAGTTTTTATGCTCCTAATTTATCAATCTGCAGGCAATCAAAAGATTTTTATGCTCACAGACTATATATCTTGCGTATCAGTACAAGGGTAACTGAAATATCTAAACGTAACGAATTTATTGTACACCATATTCAGAGAGTTGACGATCGCAGCAATCAATCATCCCAGCCCAGCATTCCCTAATGCCATGGCGTCAGAATTAATCACCCGACACAGTGTCATATTTCACACAGATTTCGTAATCAACAACTCTCAGAAATTAATTTTCACTTACTAAATATAAAAGTTATGTTTCCCGGCGTTCATCATTGTCAGCATACAATATACTCTTAATAAGAGGTCCTGGAACATTTATGTACATCGTTAGATACATATATCATTCTCATAGTGATTTAACTTCTACGTCGTGCTGATGGATATCATTCTCTCTCTCTCTCTCCCTCTCTAAACATACATATATGTATATACATCATCATCATCAGCCGTTTGAGTGTCCACTGTAGGACCGGCATATCCCGACCGAAGTGTGGTCGATACAGCCTTGTATCTCTACCTAGTGGCTTACACTGTCTGGTGGAGATTGTATGTAGGATGAGAAGTGCTTGTAAGTGTAATTGTAATGTTCGAGTGGCTTTGGATGTGTGTAGTCTGTGAACCAAGTGAAATCGCCTCGCACAAGCCGACTGGGTGCAAGCATAGTTTATAGCATGCGACACTGGTTCAACCACAGCAACCCTTATGTTCACCAAAGCAGTAGGTGGCCGGAAGAACGCTCCAGAAGTTTATTACCCTGGCGGGGCGCGAACCCTCGTTCTTCCATGTACGAAAACGCACACTTTACCCCTGTACCACAGAGGCTCCATATATAGATAGATAAATAGATAGATAGATTCGTGAGGAAGGTTGAGGGAGGCCTTTGTTTAGAAGTGGACTTGAAATGGCGGATGATATATATATATATATATATATATATATATATATATATATATATATATATATATATATATATATATATATATATATATATATATATATCATCATCATCATATCCGGACCTCCTTTCCCACCCAAGGACAGGGTGAGGAATAGCAATGTCCAGACAGCCCAAAATTGCCCAGTCCAATGGGCCACGCTTCCATTCACTCATCACTCAAGCCCCCGGAATCCTGGCTCTATCGGATACGCCAAAAACATTCACCACGTTCTGTAGCTTCACATAATCATATAAGACAGAGTCAGTCCAGACGCTGCCACGTTAAAAAAGGGGTGCCAAAAATCCCTGATCATGCACTTCTCACAAAATTCATCCTGTCAGCTCGATCTCCTGTCAGTTCCTTAGCCTCACCGACTTCCAAACCTCTCTTCCTCACACATTCATCCACCATATCTCTCCACCTTCTCCTTGGCCTACCTCGCCTCCTTCCTCCATCAAATTCGCTCAGATATACCTTCTTCACCACTCTATTGTTATCCATTCTTTGCACATGACCATACCATTTCAGTACACTCTCTTCAATTCTGGTATCCACCGACTTCCTTCCTCCGCATCTTTCACGAATCTCATTATTTCGTATCCTATTCACCCTCTGTACTCCACATACATTCCTCAGCAGTCCCATCTCCACTGCTCTTACTCTTGACTTTTCGTTTTCATGCCACACTATAGTCTCACATCCATATGTTAAAGTTGGCACTAACACTCCTTCATGTAAGCCTCGTGCAGCTGCAACACTCAAGCCTCTATTTTTAATCAAGGCCTTCATTGCACCAGCTACTTTTCTTCCTTGTGTCACTCTACTTTCAACTTCTTTTGCACATTTTCCTCTCTTTTCTATCACTGTACCCAGGTATTTTAACTCTCTCACCAATTCCAGTCTCTCTGCATTCACTGTTACATTGCACTGGGAGTCACCTTCTCTCTCAATAACCATCACTTCACTTTTTTCTACATTTACTCTCCAGGAACGACGCTTACAGACATCAGCAAAACTCTGCACTAGCCTACCAAGTTCTTGTCCGGTACTTGCAAGCAGTACTGCATCAACAGCATACAACAAATTTGAGATATTCCATCCATCACCATTCATTACCAACGCCATCCGTCTCTCCATTATTCGTGTTTTCACTTCTCTCATCACCCTATCCATATAGATATTGAACAACCATGGGGACATCACACAACCTTGTCGCACGCCCACATTGATTGTGAACCATTTACTTAGATGCCCATTAACCCTGACACATGCTTCACTACCATCATAAAAACTCTTGACGGCACCTAGCAGCTTACCCTCTACACCGTACATGAGCAAAATTTTCCACAATCCTTCTCTGTCCACTTCGTCATATGCTTTTTCCAGATCCATGAATGCCATAAACACCTTCTGGTCCTTCTCACAAGCCTTCTCTACTATCTGTCTCACTGCAAATATTTGGTCCACATATCCTCCTAAAGCCACCCTGTTCATCACTCACTAGGACTTCTGATATCTCTCTTACTTTCTCTATAATAATTCTTCCATATACCTTCCATACCACACTCAGTAAGCTTATGCCACGATAGTTCTTGCACTCACTTCGTTCACCTTTATTTTTGTATAGGGGTACAATCACAGCCTTTTTCCACTCTGCAGGCACAGTTTCACTCATCCATGCCTTCTTACATATCTCCAACAAGCACTTCATTCCATTCTCTCCACTACATTTAAGCATCTCTGCATACACCTCATCAACCCCAGCTGCTTTCCCACTTTTTAGCCGCTTCACAGCACTCTTCACCTGTGCGAGTGTCACGTCTCCTGGCACTGCATTCCTTCTCTGAACACCCCCAAAACCAATCATGTTTACAGCTGCTCTGCTCTCTCTATCCCCATTCATCAGGCTTTCAAAATATTATTTCCATCTGGTCCTTACTTCATCTCCATGGGTTAATAATCTACTCCCTGCATCCTTCACACCATCCCATTTCTTTCCATTTTCACTTCTATATTTCCGCACCTCTTTCTAGAATAACTCTTTATTTTCAGAGTAGTTCGCATTCATTTTTTTCCCTAGATCCTCATTTACCTCCTTCTTTTTCCTCTTCACTAGTCTCTTTATGTGCTTCTTGGTCTCAACATATTCAGTTCTCATTTCAACTGAACCCCTATCCTGTAACCATTTTAGCCACTTCTACCTCTTTCCCTCCACCACCCTCTTTACCTCCTCATCCCACCATGCCGTACCTTTCTTCTTTGTTGATACTCTTGCCACACCACACACCACTTTAGCATTCCTAACTAAACAATCCCTATATGCATTCCACAGTCTGTCCAGATCCATTTCATTCAAATTCAGTAATTCTAACTCGTCCTCTACTTTGGTCCTGTATTCATCTGCCATTTCTTTGATCTTCAACTTCTCAACTTTCAGTCTTTCTCCCTGACTGCTCCTCTCTCTCCTGATCCACTTCACTCCTCTCAGCTTGATCTTGCATACCACAATCGTATGATCTGACAAACCTCCACACCGTCTTCTCACAGCCCTCGTATCAGCAGCCATTCCCATCATCGACCTCTCTACGAGCACGTAATCAATCAGGCTTCTTTCAACACGATCCCCGTTCCCTCTATACCATGTATATTTATGTGCATCTCTGTGTTTGAAATACGAGTTACAAATGCACAACCTCCTCTCCTGACACATATCCTTCAGTCTCTTCCCATTATCATTTTCTCCTGGTACTCCATAGCAACCCATTATGTCATCCTCAGCACCAGTGCCTACTCTTCCGTTCATATCCCGCATCACAACCACTTTATAGCTCCTGGGCATTTCTCCCACTACGTCACCCAGCTCATCCCAAAACCTGTCTTTCTCTCTCTCACTCCTGTCCTCACACGGTGCATACACTACAATCACTGCCACTTTCACCTTCTCAAACTTGAACTTGACATACATACACCTCGAGCTGACACATTTGTAGTCTCTCATTCCACTCTGCCACACCTCATTCATCAACAAAGCAACTCCTTCCTTGCATCTTCCTCGCCCATTCATTCCCGATCTTACACATTTCACACCCTCCCACTCCTCCACTTCGCACCCTTTCATCTTCGTTTCACACAATGCCATCACGGCATATCTTTCACTCGTAAACACATTCACAACTTCCACTCTCTTGCTCTCCTCATTCACACCTCTCACATTCCACATGGCCATGCGAGTCTGCCCATTTGGTTGGGGCCCTGGGCAGGTATTGGGCCCTCCGAGGCTCTCTAAAACGACTGCCATGATTAAGTGATTTTGGATAGGGGAATCTGGGGGACACTTAACCCTGCCAGAATCCCCGGTTATATGGTTACCACACAGCGTAGTAAATGGTTTCCTGGGTACAGGAAACCATTTGGCTTGTCACTCAGTGTAGAGATCATATGACACCTCTACATTGAGTGAGTGGATGATGGGCGCCCCCACCTACCACCTAATATATATATATATATATATATATATATATATATGTAATCACCCATTGCAAGTCCACTACTGAACAGTGGCCTCCCCTAGCTTGCTCTACGAATTCCTTGACTGAGCCAATCTCTGCCACTCTTGCCAGCAAACTTCTCTCTCCCATCTCTCTACCTCCTGTCTGGCCTTTTTCTGGTAGGCTTACAATCTCTTGGAGCCCAGTAAGTCGGCCTCTTGCTCCAGCTCTCATCACTTATTCTTGGTACATGACCTGCACACATCCATTTCTGTTCTATCATATCTTTGAATTTAGTCTGCTCTCTCACCCTAGGCGATCTTCTCCCTGTCTCTTAAAGATATTGTCAACATTAACCCTTCCATTGCTCTTTCTGAAAGGATTAGTTGTTTTTCCATCGATTTTTGTCAGTTTCCATGCCTCATAACTGTACGTCATAGATGGGATTATTAATTTGTTATTTTTTTTTTTTTCGTTTCGTACATACCGGCTAGCTGCTTTTTCTTGGTGTCTCTGTGTTTACCGAAAACATTCCGTCCAATTGTAATGCGTCTTCTTATTTCGCTGTATTGTCATTTGTTAGTTTTTTGTATTTGCCCATGGTAATTGTACTCCTCGACGTCAACAATTACTTCGCCTATTTTGATTTTTTTTTTTTTTTTTTTTTTTTTTTTTTAGATGAACATTAGTTTTACTGCGGTTCATCTTTAGCCCTGCCTTGAGACTTTCTCTGTTTAGATCATTTAACATTTCTTGCAGTGTCTCTGCGCTTTCTAAGATTAGGAAATGTCATTTGCAAATCTTAAATGGTTTAAATTTTCTCCGTCTATGTTTAATCCTTTTTTCTCCCAGCCTAACTTTATGAAAATATTTTCTAGACATGCTGTAAATAATTCTCGTGAAATTGTATCTCCCCGACGCATGACTTTCTCAATCTTAATCTTTTCCGAGTCTTTATGTAATTTAACCGTGAGCAAATCCCTCTTTATATATGTTTTCAAGCAGTTATGCAATGTTCTTATGTACTCCTTGTTCTTGCAGTGAATTTATAATTGCTGTGCTTCACTGTGTCGAAAGCCTTTTCGTAATCGACAAACCCTAAGCACCATATTTGATTCTGTTCTGTAGTCGTGTGGTAGGTGGTAGCGACCATCATCCACTCACTTGATGTAGAGCTGCCTACTTCTTCTTTTGCCTTGATCTTTCTTTTTCTGAGTCTGTCTTCCTCTCTTCCTATTTCTCCAATCTTTCAGGTCATTTTTTATTACTCTTCTTTCCTTTTCATGTGGTTTTACAGTGAGTGACAAGCCCAATGGTTTCTTGTAAACCAGGAAACTATTAACAGCTCTGGGTGGTAATCATATAACCAACTCACACGTGTTCCCTATGTGTCAACAAGTGTTTTGACAGAGGGTTAGTGCCCATCCCCGTAAAATAACTAACTTAAAGTCAATTTGCCACCCCTTACGGGATTATGGCTGACTACAGATAGACAGACTGATAGATAGTTTCTCAGCTGATTCACTGTGTGTAGATGATAAGTAGTCGAATACAGTACCCGTTTCGGAATCTTGCCTGCTCTCGAGGTTGGTTTTCTTACAAACTTGTTATGCTGTTCATAAGGACATCAGTGAAAATTTTTGAATAACTGGTAATAAGGTAATAGGTCCATAGTTAATAAGATCTTTCGAGTCACCTTTCTTTATGCAAAACAAGTATTGCATCATACCATGTTTGGGGAATTATCTTCCTTATACGCTGAAGAAATCGGAATAAGTTTGGGAGCCTGATTTGTACATCAACTCCTGCAACCGGCAGTAAATCTGGTACTATTCCATCTTCTCCTGGGGCCTTCCTTTCTCTCATACTTTTGAGAGAAATGTTTACTTCCTCTGGTCTTACCTCTAGTATTTCACTAGAGTCAACTGAAAAGTTAGTTATTGATACTACTGTCTTTGATGCATACATTTCCTTGTAAAATTTTTCAACTTTCTTCTCCATCCAATCTCTGCATTTACTGACCACCGTATTTATCTTTTAGCGAAAAATTTTGTTACTTTCCTATTGCCATACACAGTATACCGTATGTATCTATATTTATATCTGTATCTATATGTAACTACTATCTCTCTCTCTCTCTCTCTCTCTCTCTCTCTCTCTCTCTCTCTCTCTCTCTCTATATATATATATATATATATATATATATATATATATATATATATATATATATATATATTCATTCATTCATTCATTGCCAGACGCCATGTATCCCAAACAGGGTGGCCAAGGGCTTAGAGTTAATTGTTTTACAGGGAGGGGCAAATCCTCCACCAACCCCACTTGACACGTAGGGAGAACGTTATGCCAACAGCATCTGGTGTTCCCAGGCGGTCACCCATCCAAGTACTAACCAGACCCAACGTTGCTTATATACAGTATATATATATATATATATATATATATATATATATATATATATATATATATATATGTGTGTGTGTGTGTGTGTGTGTGTGTGTGTGTGGCTTTTTGAGTTTATCTAATTTTACCACCATAACTGAATCTCAGGTTTAGTACGTTAATTTTTATTCCATCATAGCTGTTTGGTGGAAATTTGAAAACTTGTATAATAAAAATAGAACAAGGATCAGTCAGTGAATGCAGCACTCAAGATCATCAACTGACCCGCTAGTCAAATTTTTTACTCTGGCCTGTGACCTTGTTCTTCGGCAGATTACTCTCAGAATTGAATTTCTTCATTCTTACATAATCCTTAACATTTCCACCATCTTGGCTGCAAATCAGATAAGATCTGAGTTAGCCTTACCCACTGACACTGGTCTTTGATTTTTCACTGTGATCTTGACCTTTGACTGTTCTCAAAATCTAATATCTTTATCCTCGTTTTTACTTGAACCCTTCCACAAGTTTAGAAAACATCGGATAAATACTGTTAAGCTGACATTCCCATGCGACCATGATCTTAGGCCAAGTATCCTCGAAACACAGTAGAGGCGAATTTTCGCAAAATTAAAAGTCAAAATATTTTGACTAGTCTTCGTATCGCATATTGATTATCGTGTTGATACCCGTTTTAGCGCATACCTAACGCAATATGACGATAATCAGTAATGATCATGAATATTCAAGATTAGTCAATGTTATTCTGAGGTATTATGACTAATCTCTAGTGTCGGTTTTCCAAATGAAGTATGTAAACCGGTTAGTGAAGAATGGTGTACCGTACGCGTCATATGGATGATAACGTCAACACAGCAGCATACTGTATGAAGTGAAACACGTGACCACACGATCAGCTCATTTCCTGCTTAGGCGACACGCTTCATATTCAAGAAATTGTCAGAATTTCTGAATAATTTATTTTCACTTATAATTCTCATCAAACACGGCTTATGCCAACATAGTGGGTGGTCTTCAATTCGTTCACCAAGCTGGACACTAAGCACATCAGAATTATTTTAGTTATTTTCTTCACACACTGACATGAGGGTCGCAGTTGACGTTGTTTTGTGACCTTTACCTTTGATTATTCTCAAAATTGAATCCAGTCGTTCTTGCCTAATCCTTAACCCTTCCATCAAGTTTGATTCAAATTAGTTAAAAACTGTTTGAGTTACCCTTTGCTTGTGGCCTTGGCAATGACCTTTCCCTTTGCCCTTGACTGTTGGCCAAGAATATTTTTATTCTTGCATTTTTCCCCAGCTCTTCCACAAAGTTGTGTCCTAATTGGATGAACTCTGTAAGTTAGCTTTACCCTGTGACCTTGACCTTTGGCCTATAATTAACAAATAAACAAGAGGATTACTACTTCATTCACCCTCAACCCATCCACCAAAGTTGGTTAAAATCGGATCAACTTCGATTTTTTTTTTTTTTTGTCAACAAACAAAACCACTGATCAAACTTCGCCTGTGCCTTGTGGCCTTGGCCTCTGTCTGATAGTTTTATTTTTTTAGAATTATTTATTTCTTGCCTTATCATCAAGCAGTGCCAACAATTTGGTCTAAACTGGATAAGAACTTATAAGATTATTTTGCTCGGTCAGCGTATAACATAGTACTGTGACCTTGGCCTCTGACCTGTTCTAAAAAATACTGAGTTTACTCCTTGGATATCACTCAAGTCTTTCCAGAAGTTTAATTGAAGTCGGATACAAACTGCTCGCTTTAATTTGTTCACTTACACACACACACACACACACACACACACACACACACACACACACACACACACACACACACACACACACACACACACACACACACACACACACGCACGGTTGTGAACGGGCGGTGATGAAAACTAACACCCACTTTCACCTCGCGAGTCTTGGGTGTAATAAACATAGCAGGTCTGATGATGGTGATGATTGATCGAAGTTGATGGTGAGGAGAGAGAGAGAGAGAGAGACAGAGAGAGAGAGAGAGACAGAGATTACAATGAGTAAATGCAGTAGGCCAACAATGGAGAAAGTGTGGGTGCCGCCGTTATTGGAATCTTACTTAACACGTTGTCGTCCTCAAACCTCAACCAGTCAAAAAATATTTGAGGGTATTGGTGTTTGGCGAGGTGAAATGTATGAGAAGGAATGACTGAGAAAGATGATATACAAAACAAAAACAACAGCATGTGAGAAAGAGAGGAAAAGAGAAATAGTGGCAGCGAGAGCGACAGGAAAAAACAATAAAAATGAGTGGGTCAAAGCAAACCGGATATCTGTAAAGGAATACAGGGTTAGGAAAGGATGAAAGGAACAAGAGAACTATTGGGAAAAATGCAAACACAAAAAACATCGTAAAGCGATGGACTACAGTGTAGAAAAAACCGTGCACAATGAGTATGACAAAAGGATATTGCCAACGAAAAATAAAAGGCAATTTCACAGTACGAGTGTACGGGAGGAATGTAAAGAACAGAGTAAGAAAAACTAGAACGTGCAAACACGTAAGGGGTAATGAGAGAGAGAGAGAGAGAGAGAGAGAGAGAGAGAGAGAGAGAGAGAGTTAGAACTTACCATATGTGCAACAAGTATCATCAGAAAAACAAAATGTAAAAAATAATCGTTTGTTTTTGTAAGGGACTTGCATAACAAGTGTTCAGTTAAAAAGAAGTCTTCCCATGATTCTGCAAGAACTGTACAATACACTGTAGAAAAGTCTAACCATCGGTGGTACACATAAATGGAGTTAAAACTTTCACCATTTTTTATAGCATGTAAGCAATCATTTTTACAAAACTTGGAGTATAACTAGTTCCAACATAGTACTTTGTATCAAATTGTACTCTAGTTTTGTTAATATAATCATTGATAATGTATGTAGATGCATTGTTAGACCATTATGTACAAAACTTAGGAAGGCAAACCAATAATTAACCCAGTTATATCAAAGAAGCCACATTTGTTACTTGTATCGTCAGCTTATTATCATTTAACTTATGAATGCCGTAGAAAGCGAGAATAATATATAAAAACGTTATCATAATGAAGAGTTGTAATGAGATTATAAACAACTACAAAATTTTGTGTATGTGCTGTGCCATTTATTAACCTCAGTTCAGGAACGCATCTATTTTCACACACGTGCTAGCGGAAAGATGATAGGTGCTATGTTTTGATCAGCCTCTGTGTGTGTGTGTGTGTGTGTGTGTGTGTGTGTGTGTGTAATTCACCGGGTCGGTCAGGATCACTTGATAGTCGTGATCGTCAGCTTTTACCCTCCCGGAAGGGAGCTGAGAGCTCATATCGTCCGATCTAAGGGCAAGGCTGTGACCTTCACACATGCACACACCCATCCCCTTGCTCCAGGGGGACAGTAACCACCCACTTCGTCAGTGAAACTTTTCGCATCCTGAGCGAGGCGCGAACTTCCGTCCACCAGATGGCGAGCGAGAACGTTACCACTGAGCCAGCGAGCGGTGTGTGTGTGTGTGTGTGTGTGTGTGTGTGTGTGTGTGTGAATAAAATAGCTAAAACAATTATCTGATACAAAGAAAAAAACATTTGAGGCACAATGTTTTAAGAACAACTAGCTGGGGTACTAGGCGTTGCCAGGTCAAAGGGGCGAATACTCTAATCCTATTTGTTCTGGTTCAGTCTTTATTTCCACTCCAGAAAGACCGTGTACCTCTCACGCTTCTGAAGAAGGATTATAAGAGGTCCAGGAACTTTTTATTTCAACTTACGAAGACTAACGCACAACATTTTAGCGCACTTGTTTAATATTACTGGCCACCTCAAATGATCTCTAACTGGTGACCTTACATGACCTCGAAGGTCAACCTCACATAGTCATGTCCGAACTGGAGGTCATGTGAGTCTCCATGTTAAAAATTGGGCTCCTGGGTCCAGTCGTTCGAGCGTGTATTACTGGTAACCTCAAATGAACTCCTAGCGGTGACCTCAAATAACCTCGGAGGTCAACCTCACATAGCCTATGTCCGAACTGGAGATCATGTGAGTCTCCATGTCAAAAACTGCGCTGCTGGGTCCATTCGTTCGAGCGTGTATTACCGGTGACATCAAATGACCTCCGAGCAGAGACCTCAACTGGCCTCAGAGGTCAACCTCACATAGCCTATGTCCGAACTGGAGATCATGTGAGTCTCCATGCCAAAAATTGGGCTGCAGGGGTACCCGGCGTTGCCCGGGCCAAAAGGCGAACACTTCATCAGTGACCTCAAATGACTCAGATCTGAATTTTGACCCCTCGTAAAACCATCGTTGGGTCACCCTGATTTAGAAAAATAATGAGTCTGGGGGTCTTTGGCCATTGGTCTGGGCGTGACTGAAGGACAAACAAACAAGCAAACAAACAATGCAGCTCTTTTTGTATACCGTCTATAGTTTAATCAAAGACCAGGGTCACAGGGCGAGGTTGAAGTTCGACCCGAGAGTGTGGGTATTGAAAAATATATTAGTTTTGGTCCGATTTCAACCAAACCTGGTTGAAGTGTTGAGGGTCAGGCAACGAATATTTTCTTTTCTGAAAACAACACGTCAGTGGTCAAGGTTACAGACTGAGCCATGCATAAACAGTTTTCATTCGATAGACACCAAACCCTATAAAAAGTGTGGGGAGAAGGCAAAATTAATAGGATTCAATTTCAAAAAACAATCAGTTACAAGTCAAGGTCACAGAAAAAGGTCAAATGTCAGGGTTACAGGGTAGGGCCAACTTAAAAAGTTTTTATCTGATTTGAATCAAGCTTGGTGGGAGGTAGGTTCGAATGATGGGGTTCGATTTTTACAACAGTCGGTCTCATTAAGGTCATAGGGCAGGGTCATATTTCGACCAATCAGTCTGTGTGTGAACAAAATAACTACAAGTCTTGACCTAATTTGGCTCACACATGGTGGATGTGTTGAGGATCACCCGAGGAGGTGACCTGTTGTTTTTATAACAATAGGTAAAAAGTGAAGATCACACGTTAAGGTCTAATTAAACAGGTTTTAACCGATGCAGACTAAAGTTGTGTAAGGTTCAAGTTAGGACAAAGGAAACAAAATGATTTTGAGGACAATTAGACAACAGTCAAGGCTTAAGGGAAGAGTCGAACATCAAGGTCACTGGGCACTGTCAACTCAAACAGTTTTATTGTCTTTTGAACGAATGATGGTGGAACGATGAAAGACTAGGCCAGACTAAACAGAATCGATCATTAAATTACTCTGTTGAAAGTCAGTATTTCAGAGCAAAGTCAAATATTCGACTGTAAGTCAACTTGGTGGGTGAAGGGCTGCCATCTCTGAGTGGTCTTGCTTTTTTTTTTTTTTTTTTTTTACTCATTCACTGATTTTTTTGTGCGTGTGACGGGAAACCCACATTCCCTGTTGCACAATGTACATTGCATAAGAAGTAATAATTCTTAATGGACATTCTGGCAGATCGTTTTAAATTAAAATAAGCTTTGGAAAGGTAGGAAATGGAAGCAAGGAACGGACGCAACGAGGCGCTTATCCGCGGTATTATATCCATAATTTAGTCGTTTTAAGAATGGATTACGTTTATCCATTATCCTGCTATGTAAGGCGACAGCTTTATATACTTTATCACAACCACATCCACTGTGTGTTATCCATCGTAGGCTATTTATTTTATCTACTAACCTACAAAGGACAGACAGACACAAGTCGCTTGTGGTATTTTTGGAAGGGGTCCATGGAAAATCATAAATTTACATACATATTCCTCATAATATTATATACAATATTTCCTCTCCCTTCCCCTTCCCTCCCAACACTGAGAGTCAGATTATCAATCTAGTGGATATGCACCTTGTAATAATCTGTGAAAGGGTGAAAGGGTGAGAGAATGGGAATATGGTGTAGGTATATGTGCGGGAGTCAATGAGAATGAGAGGGCAAGAGAGGGAGTATGTCTGATGATAAGCAAGAAGTGGAAGGAAAATATAAGAGAGTATGGAACAGTGGGTGCAAGGATTGTATGGGTGAGGATGAAAGTAGGTATACAAGCGTGGGCGATTGTATGTGTGTATGCCCGGACAGAGGACCGAGTGGCAAGAGTGAAAGATGAGTTTTGGGCGAGAGTAGAAGCATGTATGGACAAGTTTGAGAGGAGCGAGAGAGTGCTGTTGATTGGAGACATGAATGACAAAGTTGGGAATGTACGAGTGGATGGAGTGGTTGGTCAGTAGGTTGTGCCAGCTGAAGTAGATGGGAATGGTAGTGCCTTGGTGGACATCTGTGCTTGTAAGTGATTGGCAGTAGCCAACACCTTTCGTCATAAGATGATCCACCGGTATACATGGAGGGTAATGAGGAGGATGGATGGTGAACCTGTTGAAGGAAAGGCAGTGATAGACTACGTGTGTGTGGATGAGCGAATGAGAAGACAAATGTTGGATGCAAGAGTGTGGAGAGGGTGGGGGAATGGAGTCTCGGACCATCACTTAGTGATGGCCAAGGTAGAGATGCAAAGAAAGTGGTTGAGGAGACGAAGGGGAAGACAGGAGGAAGCAGCTCCTGTGAGAAGAGTGGAGAAATTGCAAGATAGTGAGAAAATGACAGAGTATAAGAGCATAGTGGAAGAAAGATTGGGAAGGTATGAGCTAGAGCAGATGAAAGGGGTGGAAGACGTATGTAAGATATTCACGGAAGAGATAGGCGCAGCGTGTGAGGCGGTTTGTGGAGTGAGGAGGAGATGCAAAAGTGTGCAAGGGACAGCATGGTGGAATGATGAGGTTTAACGAGCTGTGGAACAAAAGAAGTAGGCATATAGTGAATGGTTAGCGAGTAGAGGTAGGGGAGATGAGAGAGAGAAGAGAGAGGTATATGTGAGCAGGAGAAGGGAGGTTAAGAGACTGGTGAAGGAGAGTAAGAAGAAAGTGGATGAAGAGTTTGGGAGGAATCTGAGTGTGAAATGGAGGGAGAGTTATGAGACTGGTGAAGGAGAGTAAGAAGAAAGTGGATGAAGAGTTTGGGAGGAATCTGAGTGTGGAATGGAGGGAGAGTAAGAAATTGTTTTGGAAGGAGGTAAAGAAAGTAAGGCAGTGTGAAAGGGGAAATAGTAGGGGAGTGAAAGATAGGAATAATAGATTGTTGGTGGAGAAGAAAGAGAAATTGAGGAGATGGAAGGAGCACTTTGAGGATTTGTTGAATGTAGAGAGTGAGAGCAGTATGAGTATAAGTGGTTGGGGAATGGCTGGGAGAAGAAGAGATGAGAGGAGGGAGGAAGAGATCAGTAGAGCGGAAGTATTGGAAGCGATGAAGAAGATTAAGTTGGGAAAGGCCCCAGAAATTGATGGAGTGTGTGGTGAAATGCTTAGGTATGGGGGTGAGATTGTTGTGAAGTGGATATGGAAGTTGTGTAGATTGGCTTGGGAAGAGGGAAGAGTTCCAGAGGACTGGAAATCAGGTATAATTGTTCCTTTATACAAAGGAAAAGGGGAGAGAGAAGTATGTGGTAACCATAGGGGTATTTGCCTTCTTAGTGTGACTGGTAAAATATATGGTAGAATACTCATTGATAGGGTTAGGCATATGACAGAGGAGCTAGTTGGAGAAGAACAAGGGGGATTTAGGAAGGGAAAAGGGTGTGTAGATCAGATATTTGTTCTAAGATGTTTAGTGGAGAAGTATCTAGAGAAGGGAAAGAAAGTGTATGCTGCCTTCGTGGACTTGGAGAAAGCTTATGACAGAATAGATAGGCAAGGTATGTGGAAGGTATTAAGAATATATGGAGTAGAGGGGAAATTGTTGAGTGCTGTGAAGAGTATGTACGAGGGAGCTAGGGCTACGGTGCGAGTGGATGGTGAGCTGAGTGAGTTCTTTGATCTCAATATGGGACTGAAACAGGGTTGTGTGATGTCTACATGGCTGTTTAATATATACATGGATGGGGTTGTAAAGGAGGTGCAAGGTAGGGCAGTGGATGTGGGGCTGGCTCTAATGAATGACGGTGAGATTTGGAAGCTTCCGGTGTTGCTGTTTGCTGAAGATACAGTATTGCTGAGTGAAGATGAATGGGAGTTGCAAGGTTTGGTGAATGAATTTGGGACAGTGTGTAGGAGGAGGAATCTGAAAGTTAATGTAAACAAAAGTAAAGTTATGGTGTTTGAGAGGAATGAAGTCACAGAGTGTGCAATGGGGTTGGATGGTGAGGATATGGAGAATGTGAGTGCATTCAAGTACTTGGGTAGTGTGATGAGTAAGGATGGAACTTTGGGGGATGAAGTGAGTGAAAGGGTACAGCAGGGAAGGAAGGTTGTTGGTACACTTAAAGCAGTGATGAGAAATAGGGAGGTGAGTATGGAAGTTAAGAAGTCGCTGCATGACAGTATTGTGATCCCTACCCTGACGTATGGAAGCGAGGCGTGGACCTTGCAAGAGGGGAACAAGTCAAGAGTGAGAGCAGTGAAAATGAGTTATTTGAGAGGAGAATGTGGAGTGACGTGGAGGGACTGGTTGACGAATGAAGAAGTGAAGGAACGTTGTGAGGTAGATGTGGATGTGGTTGAGAAGATTAGGAGAAATACACTGAGGTGGTTTGGACATGTGGAGAGAATGGAGAATGAAAGACTGACTAAGAGGGTGTATGTGGGTGAGGTGGAGGGAGGGAGAGCGAGGGGTAGACCGAGGATGAGGTGGAGGGATGGAGTTGAGAGGTATATGAGGGAGGGGGGGGTGAGTTGGGGGGAGGGTAGTCATATGGTAGGTGACAGAGCGACTTGGAGGCGTTTTGTCTGCGGCCACCCTTTGCGGGATTAGGGCGTCGGGCTATAGATAGATAGATAGATAGAATAATCTGTACTTATCATTTCAGTTGGGACATGAAGTGAGATTGCGTGTGTGTGTGTGTGTGTGTGTGTGTGTGTGTGTGTGTGTGTGTGTGTGTGTGTGTGTGTGTGTGTTTGGGATGGGTGGGTGGTGGGGGTTGTTAAATTAAGATGCGTAATGCAGTTAATCGAGACTTTAATGACCGCGTATTGGGTTTCCCTTTACAGCCAATATCACATTCACTATCAGATAAATTAATTACTGGAGGAATAGCCTGTTCCTAGCCCCACATTCCTGTATTATTTCGGGATACCAGACTTTCGCAGTAATTGAGGATTGACTTTGGTGATTTGAGACCTTGGATTTAGATGGACGAATCAGCTAACCACCGTCCTTTGGGTTTCATGTCGGAAGTGGCAGGCTTAGTGATGTACGGAACATGTTTGAAGACTACACTTCCAATGGAGTCCAAGTTCATCACAAACATGTACAGACTTAAACCTGAAGTATCCTCAACACTCAGTTCTGCTTTACTCACCAGATTTTTCCAGGTACAGATCGATTAATGTACAATTTTCTCTCCTATTTGTATTAGCGCTTTCACTTTGGTGATTTGTTATATAGTTTATTCTGTGTTCTTCCAGACAGTTTTATTCAGTTAAGAAGATATTCATGACCTGGAGGATTTAGGTAGTCATCATTATTCCTTCACTACTCGGCACCCTCCTCAACTGAGTAAAATGTTTTGTAGTAGGAATAATTCAGCATAAAAATACATCTGTATAAAGCACCTGAGGCAACACGTGAACACGACTTCCCACACATTCTCAAGTACGGATTCAAATATACAGTACTCATTGTGGTAGGTGGAGGCGCCCATCATCCACCCATTTAGTGTCTATATCTACTTTTTGTCAGACGCCTTAATCCCGTGAGGAGTGGCCACAAACAAATCGCCTCCATGTCGCCCTGTCCCCCGCCATTTCACTGCCTGCTCCCGGCTCACACCCCATTCTCTCATATACCTCTCCACTCCATCCCGCCATCTAATCCTTGGCCTCCTCCTCCCTTTCCTTCTCCCCCTCCACCTCACTCACATACACTCTCCTCGTCAGTCTCTCGCTTTCCAACCTCTCCACATGGCCAAATCACCTCAATGTGTTTCTCCTAACACTTCCCAGCATATCCACATCCACACCACACTGCTCCTTCACTTCCTCATTTGTCAGTCTGTCTCTCCATGTAACCCCACATGCTCCTCTCAGATAACTCACTTCCACTGCTCTCACTCTTGATCACAATACTGTCATGGAGCAACTTTTTCACTTTCATGCTCACTTCTCTGTTCATCACGGCTTTCAAAGAACCAGAAAAGTGTAGCGGTACTCTATTTTGGGGTTAGTTCTACACTTAGTGGCAAGCCAAATGATTTCCCATAATCCAGGAAATTATTTACAGCGCTGGGTGGTAATCTTACAACCACCCAACACGTGTTTCCTGTGTGATAACAAGTGGATTGGCGAAGGGTTAGTCCCCTTCCCAGGAAACAAAACAAAACAAAAAATATGAACAAGAAGCCTCGGAGCGGACTGACCAACAGGTGATGACTAAGGACCGAACGAAGGACATGGCACGGATTGCAACATAGGTTGTAATGAGTGTGAATGATGAGGTGAAAGAGAGATTGAATGTCCAGGCGCTTGAGAATGCGAAAGTGGTTGTATGAGGAATAACTGAGACAAAATGAAGGAGTGAGACTGTGGGAGAATGGAAGTATGGATGGGGTATATGTGCGGGAGTATGTGAGAATGAGAAGGCAAAAAAAGGAGTCTGTATTGCTGTGTGCAAGAGATGGGGGGAGAATATAAGAGAGTATGGATCCATTGGCTTAAGGATTGTCTGGATAAGACTGAAAGTAGGATTACAAATGTGGGCGATTGTGTGTGTGTGTGTATACGCCAACGCAAGATCGTGCAAGCAGAGTGAAAGAAGAGTTCTGGACAAATGTGGAAACGTGAATGGAAAAGTTTGAAAGGAATGAGTGTTTTTGACTGGAGAAATGAATGGAAAAGTAAGGAATGTGAAGGTGGACGGAGTTGGAGAGTGGGGTGTGCCTGCAGAAGTGGATGAGAATGTCAGTGCTCTAGTGGACATTTATGCATGGAGGGGGTTGGCGATAGCCAGTACACCCTCTTTAGACACAAAATGATCCACAGGTACACGTGGCGAGTGATGAGAAGGGTGGGTGGTGAACTGAATGAATGGAAGACATTGATTATTTGTGTGCGGATGGAAGGATAAGAAGGTGTGTAATGGATGCAAGCGTATATAGAGGTTAGGGGTATGGAGAGACTCAAACTCCAAATGAAAGGGAGAATTGGAAAACGGGAAGAACAGGAGGAAGTGGTTCATACAAGGAGCATAGAAAGGTTGCAAGGGGATGGGAAAAAAAAAAAAAGACAGGATAAGAGAGAAGTGGAGAAGTGATTGGGTAAATATGATTTGGAGCAGATAGGAGACGTGGAAGGTGTGTGCAAGATATTCACAGAAGAAATCTGTGCCGCATGTGAAGTAGTGTGTGGGGTGGAGAGAAGACGAAAGGGGGTGCAAGGAACAGCATTGTAGAATGAAGGGGTGAGACAGGTTGTTGAGCAAAAGAAGAAAGCATATAGTGAGTGGATGAGACACAGGGACATGGAAGAAGCTGAGAGATGGATGAGAAAGTTATGTGTAGAGATGAAGAAAGAGGTGAAAAGATTAGTAAGAGAGAGTAAGAAGGGAGTGAATGAGGAATTTAGAAGGATTCTGAGTACAAAGCAGAGGTAATATAGTAAAATTATCTGGAAAGAGGCAAACAGAGTTAGACAGGGTGATATAGAAGTAAGTGGGGAGTGAAAAATAAAAACGGCAGATTGCTTGTGGAGAAGGGAGAAAAAGTGAGCAGATGGAGAGAACACTTTAGGGAATTGCTGAACATAAAGAATGAAAGTAATATAAGTGGTTGGGGACTGGCTGGGAGAAGGAGGAAGGTGAGGAGAGAGGAAGAAATCAGTAGGATGGAAATAGTTGAAGTAATGAAGAAAGTCAAAATGGGGAAGACCCAGAAATTGATGGAATGTGTGGTGTAATGCTGAAGCATGGGGGAGTAATAGTAATAGAATGGATAGGGAAGATGTGTAGATTGGCCTGTGAGAAAGGTAGAGTCCCAGAGGGTTGGAAGTCAGGTATAGTTATTCCCCTGTACAAAGGAAATGGGAGAAAAAGAAGTGTGTGGTAATCACAGGGGCATTTATCTTCTTAGTGTAACAGGATAAGTATATGGTTGATTGATCGACTGATTATAACTATGATCTGGTGGTGTAACTGCCAGGGTCATATGCCGCCGAAAAACAAGGTAAAGAACTCCGGAAATAAAATGTGCTTATTCAAAATTAACTTATTATTAGAAATAGAACTTCGAAAATAAAAATAGTTTACAAAATCCCAGTTGTTTATAAAAGTGAAAGGAGGTCCACCTCCTAAAGAAAACTAAAAGCATCAGTAAAATAGGTAGAAGCTCCACCAAGCATCAAGGACAGACAGCAGATGGGCTCCTCCGATCACAACCTTATCACCTTAACGTGTCCTATCACTCCGGTAAGGCCTGTGGACCCTCCAGGGAAACGTCGTCTGTGGCATTTTGAAGCCGCGGACTAGGAGGCCCTCAGGCAGTACTTCTTTGATTTTCCCTGGAATGATTATTGCTTCCATGGCCGTGAGCCATCTGAGTGTGCCTTGCGCATTACGGAGGTTATTCTCTCGGGCATGGAAGCATACATTCCTTTCTCATATCCTTTGACTAAAGCAAGAAAGCCTTGGTTTAATCACGCTTGTTCTAATGCTGTCCGCAACAAGGAGAGGGCCTGCAAAAGGTACCGGAGCCAAACCACCCGTGAATCACACCATCTTTACGTTTCTGCCCGGAATCATGCTAAGTCTGTTCTTCGCGCTGCTAAAAATAATTTCATTCATACTAAATGCTCTCAACTCTCCAACTCGAATTCTTCCCGCTCCTTCTGGCACCTTCCCAGAAACCTTTCTAACAACTTTACCTCATCATCCTTCCCTCCTCTTTTCTGCTCTGATGGTTCTGTAGCTATTTCTTCTACTGATAAAGCAGATCTCTTCGCACAGACTTTCTCCTCCAATTCCACCTTAGACGATTCCGGTGCTGTTCCTCCATCACTTCCCCCCTCTGACTTCCTCATGGCTGACATTAAAATTTCTTCAGCTGATGTATTTTCTGCCATCACTGGCCTCAGTACTAACAAGGCATATGGGCCTAATGGGGTCCCTCCTGTTGTTCTCAAGAACTGTGCTTCTGTGCTTACACCCTGCCTAGGCAAACTCTTTCGCCTTTGTCTGTCAACTTGTACCTTTCCTTCTTGCTGGAAGTTTGCTCTCATTCAGCCAGTCCCAAAGAAGGGTGACCACTCCCAACCCTCCAACTATCGTCTAATTGCTAACGTCCTGTATTTCAAAAGTTTTCGAGTCAATTCTCAATAGAAAAATTTTAAGGCACCTTTCCTATCACAACCTTCTTTCTGATCGCCAGTACGGGTTCCGTCAGGGACGCTCCACTGGCGATCTGCTCACCTACCTTTCAGACTCCTGGTCATCCTCCTTTTGGGACTTTGGCGAAAGCTTTGCCATTGCACTTGACATCTCAAAGGCTTTCAGTCGAGTCTGGCATAAATCTTTAATTTCCAAACTGCCCTCCTACGGTTTCTATTCTTCTATCTGTGCCTTCATCGCTAGCTTCCTTTCTGGTCGTTCTATAGCCACTGTTGTAGACGGCCATCGTTCTTCTCCTAGATCTATCAACAGTGGTGTTCCTCAGGGATCTGTCCTATCACCAACTCTCTTCCTTTTATTCATCAATGATCTTCTAAGCTGTACATCTAACCCTATCCACTCATACGCTGATGACTCCACCCTTCACCTTTCCATTCGGTTCCCGCAACGCCCATCTCAACAGTTACTTCAACAAACAAGGGATAAGGCTATGGCACACCTAATGTCTGACTTGGCTCATATCTCTGACTGGGGTAAAAATAATATGGTTGTTTTTAATGCATCTAAGACTTAGTTCTTACACGTATCAACCCGATAAAATCTTCCACAGGTATACCCTTTAATGTTTAATAATATTCAGCTCAGTCCTGCATCATCCCTGAACATGCTTGGGGTTTCATTTACTCGGGCCTTATCTTGGAAAGATCATATTACATCTCTTGTAAAATCTGCTTCCAAGAGATTGGGTGTGCTAAGTCAACTTCGCTCTTTCTTTACCCCTGCACAATTGTTGACTCTATACAGGGGTTTTATCCGCCCCTGTGTGGCGTACAACTCTCATGTGTGGGGAGGCTTCCCACATACTGCTCTTCTCAATAGGGTGGAGTCAAAGGCTTTTCGTCTCATTAACTCTCCTCCTCTTACTGACTCCCTTCAACCTCTGTCTCTTCGCCGCACTGTCGCATCTTTATCTCTTTTCTATCGCTACTTGAATGGTCACAACTCCTCTGAACTGTCTGCTTGCATTCCTCCACCTCTACGACGGGCGCGTAACACCCGTCTGGCAGCAAACTCTCATCCCTTTTCTGTCCAACTCTCTAATGCAAGAGTTAACTGTTACTCCCAGTCTTTCATTTATGCAACAGGTCAACTCTGGAACTGTCTCCCTCTGTCTGTATTTCCTGCTGCCTATGATCTCCAGTCTTTCAAACACAGTGTGTACAGGCATCTCAAAATGATTGGAATCTTGAATTTGGCTCCCTATTGTATTTTGTTTTTCTCTTGGAGGGAACCGTTACTGCGGGCTCATGGCCTTTGATTCCTTCTTCCTCGCATAAAAAAAAAAAAAATCTGCCCCCTTAAGCTTACTAAGAAATCTTTGACTTGGACTCTTGACCAGCAAGTGTCGGACAGTAAGGGGAACAAGGCAATCGTCACAGTACAGTTGAGTCCCACCACTCATCAAGAACCCATGCGTAAGCTGAGAGTGCCCATTGTGCAGCCCAGTAAGAGGCACCTCCAATTGTCGAGGCATGGAGGGGAGAACCGTCAGCACAGCCACTCTCTGAAAAATTTCTTATAGCTTGTTATGAGCAACACAATCCCACTGTCTCTGCCAGCACATACGAATCGCACACCGCAGGTAAGATGTCACATTGGAAGCGGAAACTGGGTAATCGGTAGTTGGCCGTCAAGAAGGCGCAGCTTTAGCCAAAGTATCTGCCCTTTCATTGCCCACCACACCAACATGCACAGGAACCAAACAGAAATTCACACGACGGCCATGGTGGCCAAGAAGAAAAAGCCACTCTAAAACTGATGAAACCAATGGATGGGATGCATTAAAAGACTCCAGTGGAGACAGAGCACTATGGGAGTCACTAAAAATCACAAAAACAGATTGGGGAAGATTAAAAATTATTTGGAGAGCAAATACAAAAGCAGTCAGATCCGTTGTATACACTCAAGCAACACCTGGAAGGCTACCCCCCCCTACTGAAGGAAGGGAAGACAACACCAAAGCCCACTCCAGTATCAGTCTTAGATCCATGAGTATAGACAGGGACAGAGCTCTCATGAGTGGAGGCATGTTCTAAAAAGAGAGAGAGGGACACCTGAGAGGGAAGTAAGCCCTTGTTTTCAACAACAGACCTACAGAACGTCACATGAGGGAGTAGCCAGAAAACTATTCTCGGGATCCAATGTAGACAGACTGTTAGTCTTGGAACAGAGAGGGCTAACATAACTGACCAGCCCCTGTAACCAAAGGGCTTCAGGAAACTAGAATGGGAGTCATATACAAATGATTTGGAATCCTGGGACACCATGGCACAAGAAACAGACTCCGGAAGGCGGTGAAAATGATACCAATGCCTCATCATCAATGACTGGCGACGCAAAGCCAAAGGGAGGGTTTCAGGATCCACCAACAAACTCGAAATCGGGGATGACCTGAATGCCCCAGTTGCCAAAAGTACACCAGCATGATGCACAGAATCTAATATCCAGAGTCGGGCATCTGTTGCAGAGGAGTAAACCTCACACCCATACCAAAGTCTAGAAAGGATAAGTGATCTGTGCAAGAGGTGGAGGGTCTGACGATCAGCACCTCAATAAGTATGGCCCAAAATTCTCAGAAGATGCAAAGATTGAATACAAGTTGCCTTCACAGAATGAATATAAGGAACCCAGGTTAGTCGTCTATCAAACAGAAGACCCCCAAACCGGGTCTTTTCCACACAGGATATCCTCCGACCATAAAGATACAAATCAAGGTCTGGGTGAACCTAACGAATACGACAAAAATGCATAACCACTGTCTTTTGCAAAGAAAAACAGAAGCCACGAGATTCAGCTCATTCAGATATTCCATCAAGAGCCAGGTGGAACTCCTTTTCTATCAGAGACATTCTAGATGCAGTTAAGGAAATTGAGAGGTCATCTACATATAATGAACCTCGCACACCTTCAGGAAGTACACTGACTACCCTGTTGCTGGCCATAGCAAAGAGGATACTCCCCCGTGGTGCCCCATCTTCAAGTGCTCGGGGATTGAAAAGCACTCCTCCCACTCGGACCCTCAAAAAACGGTCAGAAAAAAAAAAAAATTGAATAAAAATATGCAAGCTCCCACAAAGACCAAACTCACGAAGTGAAAGTATAATGCCATGGTGCCAGGCAGTGTCGTATGCCTTCTCCAAATCGGAGAAGACCGTGACCTGGTGTTCGGTAGTGGAGAAAGCCTCACAGACTGAAGTTTTCAAGAACAGTAGGGCATCAGTGGTAGATTGCATTATATGAAAACCACACTGGACTGGTGATAAGTAATTGCCCCTTTCCAAATACCACATAAGCCAGCCATTAACCATCTTCTCCAACACCTTGCAAACACAAGAGGTCAGAAAGATGGGACGATAATTTGTTGCCTGCAGATGATCCTTTCCAGGCTTTGAGATGGCGATTACCACAGCAACTTCCCAAGAAGACGGAAACAGACCAGTACACCAAATTCTGTTATACAATGCCAGCAAAAAGGAAAGGAATTTATCAGACAAATGACTTAAAAAGGCGTATGGAATATCATCACAGCCTGGAGATGAATCATGACACTGTGACAAAGCAGCCCGAAGGTCAAAAACAGAAAAGGGGACATTGTAAGACTCTCCCCCAGAAGATGTGAAGCTGAGGCCAGAGGATCCCAGGTGCCAAAGCTGGCATGCCAAAGGCGATTCAGTGTTCTTCATAGAAACACCAGCAAAATGTTTGATAAATGCTTTAGCAACAGCAAAGGGGTCAGTCACAGTCCCACCCACATCAGATAAAACAGGAGGGAAATGAACAGGAAACTTGCCAAAAATCTTTTTGAACCGGTTCAGCACTTGGGTGAAAGAAGTCCTCGAGTGAAGGAAGGAAGCATACTCCCGCCATGCAGCACGTCTGGTCTCCTTCAGTACACGATGTGCATGAGCATGCACCCTCCGAAAAGCTGCCAAATATTGAGGGACCGTACGAAGGCAGCAAAGCTAAGAGAAGGCAGTCCATTTGGCCCTTGCTGCAGAGGTGCATTCAGGGGTCCACCAGGGAACTGGATGTTTAGAAAATCGACCAGAAGTCTTGGGAATAAATAAAAGGGCTGCTGAGTGCATTACATCAGTATATATGCCACCACCTCATCAGCACTATCAAAATTGTCCACAGTGCGAGTCAGTGGAACATAACTCTCGAAAGAGTGGCCAGTTCACCTTGTCCAGGCGCCAGCGAGGATGATGACATTGTGGCTCACACTCAGGAGAGGTTAAAATAATTGGGAAGAGGTCATTGCCATGCAAATCTGGCAACATACCCCACTCAGTATCCAAAATAGCAGTAGCTGAACACAGAGACAAATCAGTGGCTGTGAAAACACCAGTCTGACTATGAAAGTATCTCATCTTACCTGAATTCAACGTTCCCAACACCTCATCCTCCACCAAAGAAGCTAACATAGCACCTCTAGGGTTGGTTATACTGTCACCCCACAATCGGTGATGGCCATTCAGATCACCCAGTAAAAGAAAGAGAGATGAAAGGTCACGAATAAGGTGGGCAAGATCTACCTTCTCAACAGAAGCACTTGGAGGGAGATAAAGACTACACACCGTATATTGGCGGCAAAGGAAAATCTGAATGGCAACAGTCTGCAGTCAAGTTGAAAGACTCAGACAAGTGAATGGGACATCTCAGCGAACTAAGACTGCAGCACCACCATATTGTCCTTGGCATGGTAGAGGATCAGAATAAAATGCATGATAACAAGGAGGACTTGAAGGAACAGCATCACCTACCATGGTCTCCTGGATGCACATTCACAAAGGAGTAAATTAAGAAACAAAATGGCACAGTTCCTCATAGTTAGCAAATAAGCCTCGACAGTTCCACTGGATAACAGAACCCATTGTGAAGGGATGATGTTCAAGTGTGGGACTGCACACCTGAGAAGTGAGTGGTTCTGGATTGATGTTTATGAAAGCCCTTTGGAGGAGCCTGCCCAGCACCAGAAACCCGCACCCTCTGTCGAACATCTGAAGGAAAACGTGACGATGAGGAAGTAAGTTTTACAACACTCCTTCTTGGAGTGGTGTGGCGGACAATCAAATTCTTGACGTTGTCGTGACACTGCTTTATTACCACTGCCCAGCTCGTACAATTGACACGCAAGTCTACACTGCTTGAAGGCTGGAGGTCATCTGCCCACCTCGGTCTCGTTGGCCATCCCTCCTCACCTCTCTCTAACTGCACCCCCCCCAAACCATTGACATCACAGAGGCATAAACTAGCTGGTCAACACCCTCGCACACACACACCCTCGCACACACACACACACGCACACACACACCATTGACAAATACATAGATAACATGACATTGACAGATACGTAGATAACATGACATTACACCCCATCCTGATCTGCAAGATCATAACCAAATCGAAGCGGTGGGCGCCGTATGCGTGTGCTTCGTCGAAGTACTGCCTCTGGTCCTGTCGTTGTTGGGCTGGACTCATCTGACACTGCCTGCTGGTGCAATTGCGGATGTTGAGCTTGTACATCTATGTACAGTGGGGGATCAATACCAGCCTCATGCATGTCTGGCTGGCTGCCCTGATCCAGTGAGGTGCTGCTGCGGTGCCTCACATCTCTCACGTGCCGTGGGATACCGTCAACATCCACTGCCTGCAGAGAGTTGACCCTAGTGATGACTCCAGGCTGTGACACTGAAGTGCAGCGATCACCACGCTTCCTGATCCAAACAGCATCACCCACTGCATACCGCATACCTTCCTCACCATCAGGCATTGTGTCTGTGATGAGCCGTTCCTAGGTAGGTCGTACACAGTCTCGTACCTCGTAGCTGTACACACCATTCGCAGGGGCTTCCGTTACTGATGTTTCATCTCGGGGTGTGATATTAAACAGGTGGACTGCTTCAGCGATGGAGCATTGTTTCCTGGCAGCGATCACCTTCACTGTGCGGTGGTTTTGTTCAACGATGCCATTGCCACTTGGTGCATATGCCGCCCTGAAGTGTAGTAACACGCCCCAACATGTGACGAAGGCTGCGAATCGCCGCCCATGGAAGATGGTGTTATTATCATAGAGCAGTTCGACAGGTGCTCCTTGCTCATAGAACACCTGCTCTAACTGGCGAATGATGGTGTCTTCATCTGGGTGTCGCAGCTGCTGCCATATGCAAAATCGGGATGGCCCACAGTCGACGATTGTCACATAGGCATGACCACTGTGATGGGTGATGTCTATAGCCAAACGGCGCCATGTTCCTGTCACACCCAATGACCCGTGCTGCCACTTCACAGGAGCCAGGTCAATGGCTCGGGACACATCACACCACTTCACAACTTCACGCACCTCAGCCTGTGTCACCAGTCGAGAGATCTCTCGGCGAGCAAAAAACAGTGTGCACCAGATGCCAGGATGACCAACACGTATATGGACATCAGCAATTCTAGGCTCAGCAGTGTCTTGTTCATCCATTGCTGCTGCACCAGCTACCAGTCTGTCATTCCACACCCACTCCTCTGGGACACGCGTGAGGACATCAACTCACTCACCAGTTGGTGAATGATTTCGACTCGGCAGCAAATCAACATCTCTCCGTGAGCCTTCTTTCAAAGTCGTGCACGACCACTCAGTGTGTCATCAATCCAACGATGTACTGTGGCAGAGTCTGTCCGTAACTCAATATTCTACATACCCCAAGCGATTGCCAAGTTCACTCCACGGACTGCTGCGTCCAGCTCTGCCATGTTGATGTGTGAGCTGTCGTCCCACCACAGCCAGCATGCGTCTTCAATTACACCGCCTTGTGGCATCTCTAAAACAACTCCAGCGGCTAGAGTGCTGGCATCTGTCCATACGACTGCCCGGTCCCCATACACACACCAGAGGCCACGACACAGATCGTCCCTGACCAGTCGTGCTGCCACATATTCCATCTGTTGAAGCAGGGAGTCGTCATCCACGATATCATCCCAGCCCTGTGTCATTGCATTTGCTCGGCATTTAATCCACGCAGCTGCTGGCCGGAGCCACCCTCCTACTGGTAAGTGCGCGACTAACCGCCCACACCATGCGAACTCAGCATGACACGTCACTCTTGTCGGTGGTGGGTCGACTGGGTTGTCACGTGCCCACTTCAACTGGCCATTTGATGACTGCACGTGCAACCCTAGCAGTCGTGCCCCATCAGCTGCATGGTTCGGGGGCTTGCATTCCAGGCCTAATGCAGCAAAATGTGCAGCTACCTACTCTGCACTGGCTAGGTCCTCATTCACCAACAGATCATCGACGCTCAGTATCAGGGTCCTGAGCCAAGATGTTCTTAACGACAGCCTTCACGACCAACGGAGCTATGTTGAGGCCAAAGCCAAGGCGTGTCAAACAGTAGCGCTGGCCTCGTACCATCACTGTCTGAAATGGCCACAGTTGCTGATCGACATGCACCTGCAGATAAGCTTTACATAGGTCCAGAACAGCCACATTACCTCTGTGTCGGCGCCATTTACGCATCTGATCAGCACATATGTCGCTGTCAGCAGTAAAGGCAGTTATGTAGTCATTTAACTTGCGGTAGTCTAGCACTGGCCGTATATTACTGCCGTTATTCTGACGAACAGCCATGAGCGGCACAAGCCCTCATGGCGCCCCATGTTGCTGTTCGTAGTAGGGTACCAACCAGCCGTTCTTGATCCACGACTCCAGTTCCTGGTCAAACTCCTGGCGCATGGATGGGGATATGTTGTACTGTGCCACAGTATTATGCAGGCAACCAGGTGCTGCTCCATTCGTCCATTTCCATGACACCGTCCACGTTCAATGCCTTACATCAAATCGTACACTGAAATCAGGTGCATCCACTCCCAGCGGTGTCAGAGTCGATGATGCAGCTCCACACAACCTCCCAGTGCTATAGAATTGGACTTCTGACGGAGACTTCACTATGACGCCACCAAGTGCTGTGATGCCAGTGATGCCGAGCACAACATCCACACCCAAAGGCGGCTCACGCACCACCAGCACACACCCGGGCGCTCTGGCCATCAGGAGTTTCCACTGTCACACTGCCTGTCCCGGTGCACCAGAAAGAATCTCCACTAATCGTTGTGATGCTGGTCGTCTGCGGGTGCCACTTCATGCAACAAGGGGCATGTACTATTGTGTCTGTGCAACCAGTGTCGACAAGAACTTGGCACTGCCTCCCGTCAACAAGCAGCTGCACTACAGGAAGAGCGCCACTTACTGGCTTCCAAGAGAGGACGCTGGCGCTGATGCGGCCCCTCCAATCTCGTTTTCCATCTGAGGACATGCAGCAGCAAAATATCCTGGCTGGCCACAGGTCCAGCAACGACGAAGGCGACATGCTCTCCCAGGCAGTTGCGCCAGCATTTGGTCTCGCACTGGTGCCGAAGTCCCAGCAGCAGCCACACGATCATCACTAAGCACGGCGCGAGCCCGTGCCAGCACACTGTTTAAATCCAGTCCCTCAGCTCTTGACCCAGCACGAATAGCATGACGAATATCAGCTGGTAGTCCTGCCACGAGCGCACATGCCAGAGTACGGTCAGACACGCCCCCAAACAATGTCGACAGTTGTCGAAGGTCAGCCAGGAAGACGTCAACTGACTCACTAGCTTGTAGCCAATGTGCAGTAAAAGCTTCATATGCTGCATATTGGTCTAGGGCGAATGCTGCATACAGTACTTTCTTCACCTCTGTCAGCGAACAGCGACTGGGATCTGGCAATTGTGACCACACAGCGAATGCCCCACCTGTCAGTCGTAGTGGCAGAACTGATTTGAGGGCAACTCCACGGAGCTGACACAACATCTCCGCCCGTGTCACCCACTCCACGTTGTCCGTGGAGCCATCGTACTCCGGAATCAGGCGAGCATCAAATGGTACTAATGTTGTTGTAGGAAGTCGGTCTACTTATTGTCCTCCATGTTGCCTAGATAGCTTGTAGCGGACAATCAAATTCTTGTTGTCGTGACACTCCTTTATTACCACTGCCCAGCTCGTACAATTGACATGGTAGTCTACACTGCTTGAAGGCTGGAGGTCGTCTGCCCGCCTCGGTCTCGCTAGCCATCCCTCCTCTCCTCCCTCTAACTGCACCCCCCCCAAACCATTGACATCACAGAGGCATAAACTAGCTGGTCAACACCCTCGCACACACACACACATGCACACACACACACCATTGACAAATACATGGATAACATGACATTGACAGATACATAGATAACATGACATTACAAGTGGGCATACCAGTTTGTCTGGAAGGCAGCTTGGGAGCCACCTTTGGGGATGTAGGACAGCCAGTGCCCCCACCAGAAGCCCAAGAAGTTGAAGTAGAGTCTACAGGAATCGAATCATTTGAGGAGGCCATCCTATGCTTCAGAAGTAAAGCACCAACGAGCTGTCCAACATTATCCCCAGGTGGGAATGGGACCAGAGGTGAACAATCAGCTTCAGATATCACCCAGCTAGCCTGCTGGCTAGAGGGAACAGGAGAGGGGTCAACACAAGGGTTAACAACAGAGACCTTAGGTAGCCGGTCTTCATCCTCAGAGGACTCTGATAGACAACCGTGATGTTTGCCAGGTACATATTGAGCATCAAGCATACTGGCTAAGACGAGAGAAGGAGTCCAGTCAACTTGGACGTCTGCCACCACAAAAATGCAAGCCATCAGCCACCGAAGTGGGGGGGGGAAACAGTCGGAGTAGCGGTTGGGCAGACATCATTCTCACAAACAGTACTAACCATGGGGACAGCATTCTGCATATCACGAATTGAAGGAGTTGGTACTGGAATGTGGCCTCTTCCATATGATGCCGTCACAGTTGCATCCCCCAACTGGGACGTCTGTGAAGACTGATTACCCTGAGAGGCAGGTGGGGCAGCATGAAGTGTAGTCTCGTTGTACCACATGAGCGAGCTGAAGCAAAGGTGACCCTAGGGCAAATAAATAACCCTCTGACCCTCTCCTTTGCCTCTGCAAAAGAAACCATCTCATGGGTTCAAATTGATGTGACTTCATTTTCAAACTTATACTGGTCACACTGTGTTGATGAAGCTGGGTGAGCACCACGGCAGTTGATACACGAGGGGAGATTCGGGCAGCCATCTCACCATGTGAATTACCACCGCAATTAACACACACACCTGTGTGAGACCTTTCATGTTCCCATGACAAGACCTGCTGATATGCCCAAATCTCTGGCAATGGAGCACCACCGAGGTCTTGGCACATATGTCTTAACCCGAAGGTGGCAGTAAGCTGCATCTAAGACATCAGGCAATGTCAACCAATCAAAGGTGACAATCAGTGATGGTGTGCCTGTCAATATCCCATATAACTTTTTCTATATCCTCTCCACCTTCACTACTCCCTGGTCCTTCAGCCCATCCAGGAGGTACTCCTCCGAGTACCTAAGGAACTAAGGGGACAACACTCTTCAGGGTGGAATGACTAGTGACTGTGACATCACAGGAGGCTAAGTATATAATGGCATTGATGCGAGCGCTTTGTTCAGCATCCCTGGCCTCTATAAGGAGTGACCCATCTGCTTGTAGAACAACCTTTGGTAATGAACCACAAGCCTTGACCAGGTCACGGTGAACCTTAAATGCATTCTGGTCCCTGAAGGAGGAACCATCAGCCAACTTCAGTACTAGGTATTCCATGTATTGGTCGGGCACAAAGAAGCCAGGCATCGTCTCAGTGAAGGGCGAGAGAGCTTTCTTGGAGGGGTGTGTGCTGCTCCCTCGAAAGCACTCCTTACCCTTGCTGATCTTATGTGGTACGGGGTCAGCAGGAGCAGAAATGTGGCAGGTTGTTGGGGACTCTGGGGCCCGGCCACGGGCCACACGGGTACCAAACCTAGGGGGAATTGAAACCATAATTAGACCAAAAATACCTTCATTTCCCCACCCCTCCACCCACCATGGAGCCCAACAACGGGAGGTTGTATGCCAGGGACAACACCACTGGCGACCCCAGAGGTAGCAGGAGAGTATACGTGGGAAACCACTGGGGGAGCTGGGCAAGGGTGGCTCCAGGACAATAGGAGCCAAAGGTCCCCCAGTGCCCATTTGACCCTAGCCAATGCATGACCAGCCTGTTGACCTAGTCGGGCCCAACCAGGCCGCCCATCTAGCCAGTAGCTGCAGGGTGCATCGTGCAGCATCGCTTAACCCCCAGGACTCCCGTCTCCCAGCATTATGGGATGCCAAACACTTGGGAAGGCAACAGTTTTGCCCCATATGGCAAATGGGCAGGGACTAACATCACCAGCAGGCCTCGTCTGAAGTAGGGGAAGCTTGGTCCACGAGGCCAACAAATGCTGAACCCTAAAAAGGTAGGCACACCTCCAAAGTAGGTGGCACTGCCAACCACGCTTCAAGCCCCACCACCACGTCAAGGTGACCCCCTGCAGCGGGGATATATGGTAGGATACTTATTGACAGAGTTAGGGAAATAAGAGAGGAATTAGTTGGAGTAGAACGGGGAGGTTTTAGGAAGGGAAGAGATTGTCTAGATCAGATATTCATTCTTAGGTCTTTAGTGGAAATGCTTCAAGAAAAGGGAAGGATGTTGTATGCGGCCTTCGTGGGTTTGGAGAAAGCATATGACAAGGTGGATAGACAAGGAATGTGGAAATTATTAAGAATATATGGAGTAAACGGGAAGCTTTTGAATGTTGTGAAGAGTATGTACGAGGGAGCTAAGGCTGCAGTTCGTGTGGATAGTGACCTGAGTGAATTTTTCTTTATGAAGGTTGGATTGAAACAGGGATGTGTCATGTCCTCATTGTTTTTCAGTCTGTGTATGGATGGAGTTATAAATGAGGTGCAAAGTAGGGCAGTGGATATTGGAGTGACCCTAATGAGAGAGGGCAGTGTTTGGAAGCTCTATGTACTGTTGTTTGCAGATGATACTGTACTATTAAGTGAAAACGAAAGGGGAACTGCAAGACTTCGTGAATGAGTTTGGGATAGTGTGCATGCAACGGACTCTAAAGGTGAATGAGGGGAAGAGTAAAGTTATATCCTTAGAGAGAAAGGAAGGCACTGAATGTACAGTGAGGCTGGATGAGGAGAAAATAGAAAATGTGAGTGCATTTAAGCAATGGAAGTTTAGAGGGTGAAGAGCTTGAAAGGGTACAACAGGGAAGAAAGGTTGCTGGTTCTTTGAAAGCAGTGATAAGGAACAGGAAAGTGAGTTTGGAAGTAAAAAGTCGCAGCATGACAGTATTGTGATACCAACCCTAATGCATGAAAGTGAAGCTTGGACCTTGTTGGAAGGACACATTTCAAGAGTGAGAGCAGTGGAAATGAGTTATCTGAGAGGAGCACGTGGAGTTACGTGGAGGGACAGATTGACAAATGAGGAAATGAAGGAGCGTTGTGGTGTGGATGTGGATGTGATAGAAAGCGTTAGGAGAAATACACTGAGGTGTTTTAGCCATGTGAAGAGGACGGAGAACAACAGACTGACGAGGCGAGTGTATGTGACTGAGGTGGTGGGGGGAGAGGGGGAGGGACGCCGAGGATGAGATGAAGGGATGTAGTGGACAGGTATATGAGAAAAGGGGGTGTGAACTGTGAGCAGGGCAGTGAAATGGCGCTGGACGGGGCGACATGCAGGCGATTTGTTTGTGGCCACCCCTTACGGGATTAAGACGTCTGACAATAGACAGACATGGACACATTTCTCCAACACTGTACACAATTCCCTGAATCCCTCCTCTCCCCTCATAATCACACTTTACCGTTCACTTTGATGCAGTACATTTATTTACGCTGTTCAGATTTAATTTCCTTACAATCTGGCAGACACAATTCTTTCATAAACAGTTATCATTCGTAACGTGTGCACTATACGAGTTCATAGACAGGCAAGTAACGGTGGACACTAACGCCAATAAAAACATTAAACAGCGTCATGATTGACGACGGACGGTGATGCAAATTTTACATAAAACATTGAAAATAAGTGAAAATTTCGCTACACACACACACACACACACACACACACACACACACACACACACACACACACACACAGAATTTTCTTAATAAGGACGTGTTTTAGACTTTTGCTACATGCCATAGCAAGAGAGAGAGAGAGAGAGAGAGAGAGAGAGAGACTTAATAAGGACGTGTTTTAGACTTTTGCTACATGCCATAGCATACATTCCTTGCTCATATCCTTTGACTATTGCAAGAAAGCCTTGGTTTAATCACTCTTGTTATAATGTTGTCCGCAACAAGAAGAGGGCCTATAAAAGCTATCGGAGCCAACCCCTCCCTGAATCACATCTTTTATACGTTTCTGCCCGGAATCGTGCTAAGTCTGTTCTTCGCTCTACTAAATATAATTTCATCCGTACTAAATGCTCTCAACTCTCCAACTCGAATTCTTCCCGCTCCTTCTGGCACCTTGCCAAAAACCTTTCTAACAACTTCCTCATCATCCTTCCCTCCTCTTTTCTACCCTAATGGCTTTGCGTTTATGTTTTCTACTGGTATAGATCTCATCGCTCAGACTTTCTCCTCCAATTCCACCTTAGACAATTCCGATGCTGTTCCTCCATCACTTCCCCCCTCTGACTTCCTCATGGCTGACATATAAAATTTCTTCAGCTGATGTATTTTCTGCCATCACTGGCCTCAATACTAACAAGGTATATGGGCCTGATGGAGTCCATCCTGTTGTCCTCAAGAACTGTGCTTCTGTGCTTACACCCTGCCTAGGTAAACTCTTTCCCCTTTGTCTACCAACTTGTACCTTTCCTTCTTGCTGGAAGTTTAATCTCCTTCAGCCAGTCCCAAAGAAGGGTGACCATTCCCAACCTTCTAACAATCGTCCAATTGCTTTAACATCCCGTGTCTCAAAAGTTTTCGAGTCTATTCTTAACAGAAAATTTTTTAAGCATCTTTCCTATTACAACCTTCTTTCTGATCGTCAGTATGGGTTCCGTCAGGGATGCTCCACTGACGATCATCTCACCTGTCTGTCAGACTCCTGGTCATCCTCCTTTCGGGGGTTTGACGAAAGCTTTACCATTGCACTTGACATCGGCTTTCGATCGTGTCCAGCATAAATCTTTAATTTCCAAACTGCCCTCGTACGGTCTCTATCCTTCTTTCTGTGCCTTCGTCTATGGCTTCCTTTCTGGTCGTTCTATAGCTGCCGTTGTAGACTGCCATCTTTCTTCTAGATCTATCAAGAGTGGTGTTCCTCAGGACTCTGTCCTATCACCAACTCTCTTCCTTTTATTCATCAATGATATACTAAGCTGCACATCTAACCCTATCCACTCATACACTGATGATTCCATCCTTCACCTTTCCATTCGGTTTTCACAACATCCATCCTAGCAGTTACTTCAGCAAACAAAGGATAAGGCTATGGCCTACCTTATGTCCGACTTGGTTCGTATCTCTGACTGGGGTAAAAATAATCTTGTTGCCTTTAATGCATCAAAGACTCAGTTTTTACACCTATCAACCCGTCAAAACCTTCCACAGGAGTTTCCATCAATGGTTATAATATCCAGCTCAATCCTGCAACGTCCTTGAACATGCTTGAGGTTCCATTCACTCGGGACTTATCTTGGAAAGATAATATTGGATCGCTTGTAAAATCTGCTTCCAAGAGAGTAGGTGTGCTATGCCGACTCCATGCCTTCTTTGCCCCTGCACAGTTGATGACTTTATACGCGGGTTTTATTCGTTCCTGTTTAGGGTACAACTCTCATGTGTGGGGAGGCTCCCCCTATACAGTTCTTCTCAATAGGGTGTAGCCAGAGGCTTTTCATCTCATCAACTCTCCTCTTACTGGCTGCCTTCAATCTCTGTCTCTTCGCCGCACCGTTGCCTCTTTATCGCTTTTCCATCGCTACTTCAATGGTCACTGCTCCTCAGAACTGTCTGCTTGCATCCCTTCACCTCTACAACGGGTGCGTAGCACCCTTCTAGCAATAAACTCTCATCCCTTTTCTGTCCAACTCTGTAATGCGAGAGTTAACCGTCACTCCCAGTCCTTCATTTATGCAACAGGTCAACTCTGAAACTGTCTCCCTCTGTCTGTATTTCCTACTTCCTATGATCTACAGTCTTTCAAACGCAGTGTGTCCAGGCATCTCGAAATGAATGGATCTTGAATTTGGCTCTGTTTTGTATTTTTTTTTTTTTTCTTGGAAGGAACTGTTTTGCGGGCTCAGCCTTTGGTTCCTTCTTCCTCGCATTAAAAAAAAATAAATATGCTGTTTTCAAAGCCTGCCACATTTCATTAGACAGCCAGTATGAAATGCGAAAACAGACTTAACTAGGAAGCAAGAGAAATCGTTGTCAATTTCTCCGGATCTGTTTAACAGAAACATCTACTTTGCTTTATACTCTTCGTAGAGAGATGTACGTAAAGATTCTGCAATAAACCTAAAAAAAAAAAAAAATTGTGAAAACCAGCTGAGAGTTGTGTTTATAAACATTTGGCACGAAGCTTTATTTTTCTTAAAGCTCCTTTAACTCCAGAACTACTTGGTATATCTCATTTGTTTTTGTTGCATCGTGCTTAGAGGCAGTTTTTTCCTTCTATCCGTACTAGATTTATTTCACATACATCAAGTAGCAGCTATCCATGAAGTGTGGAAAGTTGGCTCTACTCCACGATTTTGCTTTCTTCTCATCGACAAGGTTTTTATTTGTCGTCATATCGTATTTGTGAGGTATCCACGTGAGAAGTCAGTCTTTCTTACGTCTCATGATGTAGGTTTCAAAACGGTATGACTAAATTTACTTGCCAAAAATCGGTTGGCACAGTAAGTTCTGAAAATTCTTTCTGCCTGCACCCGGGCGTTAAGGGCCCAAAGGCAGTGTTAAACAGAGGTGGAACACATAATCTTTGAAAAACACTTTTTATATTATTGGAAACTACACAATGCTATGGTGCGATAATAGCTTTATGAATCATAAAGTACAATATTGAAATGATCGACCTTGCATCATGAGAAGAAATCGCTGCTCTAGCCGTGATGTAAAAAATTGTTAACTCCCAAAAAGCTTGTCGGTCAGGTCAGGCCGGGTTGCATATTTCTGTTCCGTATAATTAATAAGTGCAGGTAATTTTGCCTGGGAAACACATTGAGCATATTTTCGAGAACCTATGGTTAGTTTTGAAACGACGGGGCGAGCGTCGTTCCTGACTGAGGGTTCCGGGTGGTGGCAAGAATACAGAATGGAAATATGTGGCCTTGTTGGGCTGAGCTGCTCATGGTAATATTCCTCTCATACTTCAACAGTAATCTTTGCACGTTCGCTTCCCTTGTCAGAGGCAGACTCAGGATTTTTTTTTTTTTTTTTTTTTTTTTTTTGGGGGGGGGGTGTTGCCCAAATTTTGGGGGAGCATTATTCAAGATCCCTTTAGTCTCAATACGCTAAATTTTTGCTTAGGGGACTTGTAGACCCCCGTGGTTTTTCCAGGGCGGTTTCACAAGGTTACAAAGTAATGTAGTGAGCTCCCTTGACTTTTTTTATTTGCCCTTGGATACTGAAAAAAACGGATTAATTAAAGTTTGAATGAAAATTCAGACAACTATTTGTTCAGTGCAACACTATTCATACTTCACATAGAAAACAAGAAACTTATAGTTACATGTGTTTATCATCAGGATGCAGCCATACAGTAATTCTCAACAGGCCTTATCAAAATAGATTAACAAGTCAGTTACAGTAATCAAAACCTGTCAAATTGTGACATGTAACTGAGCTCCATGTTACATACTGAACGGAATAACATACAATTGGTCTCTTAATCACATTCAATTATTTTGTGCTCACTCATCAGCATGGTCGGAGAGAAGACCCACAAATTGCATTTGTCGGCTGTGTTTCCTTGCAAACACATCAATGACTTTTGGATTATCAATGTGTGCACCATAGTGGATACTCATTAAAGCAAGTCTGTTTAGGCGTTTATTTGTCATCGCGCTCCTAAGCCAGGTCTTCATCAGACGCATGGCACTAAAACTTCGCTCATTCTCACAGCTATTCACGGAAACAGTACATACAACGCGTAAGATGATCCTGATGTTTGGAAAAAAAAAAATCCTCATCTGCATGTGGCAAAGCATATCGTGGACTGCTGGGTATGGTATCTGTTTCTTCCATGCTTTCCTTTTCCTTACCCACAACCCAAGCTCAACTTCTAGCGACTGCTTCTCTGGAAGACCATGGTTGTATGATGTTGCCAGATGCTAAGTTAATTCCTTGATTCCAGTATCAGATATCAGGAGAACTGCAGGTACAATCTGCATTTCCTGAATGGCATTCTTCTGGACTGAAGAAAACCTCTCATTCAACTGTTGGTCTACATGATCAAGTAATGGGATGGTAACATTGCGTTCGTAGTAGCTTATTACAGATTGAGCAGGATCATTGTTTTGGAGTGTCTGTCTACCACACCTCCTTGGGGCTTTGATGACCGATTCGAGTGTTCCAGCAATGGCTTTCCGTTGATCAAAGCATCCATTATGGAAAGAATCGGCATGTTCCCTCACTGAACTAACCAAGTATTTGACATCATTGACATGTTCATAAGCACGGATGATGTCAGTGGCTCTGGCTTGTTGTTTCTTAAACAGTCCTTTTGTAGCCAGCAACACTTCACTGGTTACAATCAGTGGGGACACAATTTCAAACTGCAATCATGAACAAGTACAGGCTTCAAGCGTCACTGACAGTTTCCCTGTTCCCCTCACTCGGTGGGTCATCATATCCTCCAAGCATGCGATGATTGCAGGCAGTAGATCCAGGAAAACTTCCTTATCATCACAACTTTCAATCCAACGTGTTCTACAAACATCGAGTGGCTTGGTTTGGTTGGTTTGGCAGTCGTCAGACCTCTTTGTGAAGCCCTCTAGATGATTCTGGTGTTTTGGAGAATTAGTAACAAATATGCTGGCTTCACTGACAACAGTCATCATATTGGGCGCTGGAATGACTTTGCAAGCCTTAATTATTCATAAGTTCAACTGATTAGAGTTGCAGTGAATGTAAATCGCATTTGGCTCTATATCCAGAACTCGAGTGGATGCAGCATATAATTTTCCTACCATGTTGCCTACCCCATCATAAGACTGCCCACGGAGATTCTCCATATCGAGTCCTAGTTTGTCAGCTATAGTGTACATTGTTTTGTCAGCAATGGCACGTCCAATTGTCCCAGTATCACACTCAGCAAACTCAATGAACACTTCTTGGGTGTTGTCGAGGGAATCCACATACCTCACAACAAAGCTGAGATGTTCATGGTTGGATATATCTGCTGCCAAATCTGCACAAATCGAGAAAAAAACTAGCATTTTTTATATCAGTGATGAAAATATCCTGTATTTGCCGACCAACGACATAAATCAGTTCATTCTGGACTGTCTTCGATGTGAAGGCTGCATTCCCACTGTATACAGTATCTGTAAATGATTCGAGAGTTCATCATCATCGTTTCAGGCTCGATATCTCAAGGAGATAAAGTTTCCAGGATATCTGTCTGGTTCTTTGAAGATATCTTTATTTTAATCTACACGTCCACGAACTGCCACATCCTGCTTCCCACAAAGAATTATTGTGTCATTAATCGACTCCAACAACTTTCTGTTTGTGGAAATTCTCTCTGCTGCGGCAGAATTCAACTGCTCGTTCACGGCAAGTTTCCGCCGTTCCATCATACTGATGAAATCTGAGCTCTCTGTTGGGTTTCCATGTGATATAAGAGGCCACTGTGTGCTTTCAAGTCACTGTTCCTTTTATGGTACATGTTCCAGTGTTGTGCCACACACTTTCCACACAGAGAACCCTTCCAGAATAAACAACAGCATTTACAGAGAGTACTATCAGCAGCATTAGTATATACTATCCAAGGATAATTTATGGTCCACTTTTCCTGGAAACACACACACACACACACACACACACACACACATACACACACACACACACACACACACACACACACACACACACACACACACACACACACACACACACACACACACACACGAAAAGCAGTCACACTAGAAGAAAAAAAAAATGTCTGGGCAACGTTAGAGAGTGAAACAGAAAATTTAGTTGGAATGGAAAAATCACCCCCACTATGAAGATAGCTAATCAGGAAAGACGGGTGTTGCCCGGGCAACTAGGGCAACACCCCTGCGTCCGTCCCTGCTTGCTCACTCGTAATAATACCCATGGTTGTCAGACTTTAGTCATATCCCATCACCGTAAAAAAAACAAAAAATAAAAAAAAGATTTCGCTTTTATCTATATACCAGTCACCAATCGTGAAGGGATCGAGAGAAGGGCAACTGTATTTTGCATGATGCGATATACCCTTGTTTTCCTTCGCATAATTTCCGCAACTGCCAAGTAACACTCGATTCAACCATATACTGTAATAAAAAATATGGTACATACTGTACAGGTAAACAGCTACTAGAAATTCTGGCTTAGCTTTGAATCCATTAGGGATACGCACGTTTCCCGATAAAGTTGACGAGTTAAAAAGATAATATTTGGCTCTCGAACTGTAAACACTTTTTTTTTTTTTTTTTTTACAGATATTGGCTTCCACCAGCAGTACCACAATTATGTCCGCCAGTCAAAACAACGTTAACAAAGACACTTAGTTATCCATAACATAAAACAGAAATCAAGCTTTGATCCTTTTATTCATTTACGCATATATTATACACAGATGGTACTCTTTCATTCATTAACCTTCTTCATAATATTTCTGGCTTCAGCCACATCTTTCTTTGTGCTACACCCATGCAAGTAACAGATATATAATATAATAAATCTGTGCTTCTCACTCCCACTACAAATTTTCCCAAATATTCTTAACATCTTTTTACTACATTTACAAATGCTTGCGTTCTTCCATTTTCATTATTTCTGTTTTCCAGCTGGCGCTCAAGAGAGTTTACATATAGTGCTGTGCAGTATAATCGAGGAGGAGCAACTGCGACTTTAGCCTTCAATTAAAACCTCCCCACAGTACCCTAAATCATGCAAGGATCTCTGTCAGCCTGGTGGAGCGCCATCCTCCACGTGGGATGGCTATTAACAACTTCGTTTACTACACAAAAGGAAATGAAACCTCCGCACTCACTTTCCTCTTTCCCACACTTTCCGAAGACATTAAGACCAGTTTCGGCCCTTAAACAAAATACATTTAAATAGTTTGTTCGCTACACATCACAACCACAAAGTGAACACGTGGATCCGTCCATGTCAATTCATCCACAGAACAGATCCACACCATATGCACTCGATGCACTCGTTGCACTTACAAATGCCAGACAACATCAGATCACATGGTAAAGTGACAAGTGCAACATATTCACAATCATTTTTCCCGTCACATCAAATACAATTCCCCGCTACATCTCAAACAAACCCCCTCCTCGCGCGACCATTGCCATCACAACTCAAGCACTGGACTAGTGCTTGCAGCAAACACTTCACCAACAACACAGTCCCACAATAGAGGCACATTGCCTTGAACACGCTGCATAAACACAAGACAATATCGATTACTTCTGCCCCCAAACATTCTATATTGAGATCGATATTCACAAATATAGCATACACATTGTACTCCTACAAAAATAATATAAAACTAATAAGCGATGTGTGTGTGTGTGTGTGTGTGTGTGTGTGTGTGTGTGTGTGTGTGTGTGTGTGTGTGTGTGTGTAATTCACCGGGTCGGTCAGGATCACTTGATGGTCGTGATCGTCAGCTTTTACCCTCCCGGATGGGAGCTGAGAGCTCATATAGTCCCATCTAAGGGCAAGGCCGTGACCTTCACACACGCACACACCCGTCCCCTTGCTCAAGGGGGACAGTAACCACCCACTTCGTCAGTGAAACTTTTCGCAACCTGAGCGAGGCGCTAACTCCCGTCTACCAGATGGCAAGCGAGAACGTTACCACTGCGCCAGCGAGTGTGTGTGTGTGTGTGTGTGTGTGTGTGTGTGTGCTTCAAACACCGATGCAAAGTTGTAAGCTACCCATCGATCAAAGGAGGTGGTGATAGTTTGGAACTGATGAACGCCACTGCCATGTTGTACAGAGCCATAGAACAGAGAAGATAGCATTGCCTTCGTGATTTCCATAAATTAAAACCTAATAAGGACAATACTCATGACATTTTTGCCAATGTATTTTCCATTAATTTAAGCTGAATTAAACGAATCACAAAGCATAAATAAGGCAAATATAATTTTCAGTTTCTATCTCTTGGGACCCCTCAACTTTAGGCCCTGAGGCTTCAGCCTGGATAGCCTCAATGAAAATCCACATCTGGCATCATTACTTGTTCGTTTTATTTATTTGAGGAGGGGGTTTCACTACACTCCAGAGTAAATACCTTCGCGAAATACTAGGGGATGGAAATTAGTCAAATATTTCTTATAAATAAATGCTAAGTTTACATGTTACGTAACATCTGAAAAATATGCATTATCGGTTATTATGATCTGTTACTGATTAGCCACAACACCGAGTCTGTTCGCCGATTTCCTTGCATCGCAGTCAAGAAGAACAACTGTCAGTACAGTCAAAAAAATGTTTGAAAAAAGAAAAATGCCGGTATTTCATTTTTCCATATATTTCCCCTGTCTTGTGGATCAGTGTACCAGGGGCAATTTCCCACGCCGTTGTAGTCACCTGGTTTATCTGTAACAGATATGTATAGTTGTTGAAGCTGACGAACAGGCATAGGCTAAATTTGGCCAACACTCTTTCCTAGCATTGTGTAGTTCGTTAATTATATCATTCCTCCCCAAGCAACGGAGATTATCCTTAACTCTCATACTCATGTTGTTGGTGAGCTGTTGCTCTTGGCAGTATATGAAAATATGGTAAGCTATCGTACATGCAAGAAAAAACAGGATAACTCTTATTTTACCGAAAGCTAAATATGTTCAAACTTATAAAAAATCCTGCCGAATTACTGCTAAAGAACAGAATATATTGTTAAAAAATATATGAGGCATACAGTGCGAGACGGGTCTTATTTCCAGCCCAAGCCAAAATCGGACTAAGGTGTGACCTTAAGACCCGTCTCGCACTCTATATGGATATTTGCCCCTAGCACTAGGTTCAATTACATCGAATGACTGTTGACGAACATAAATAGATACGACTATATTGCCCGGAGGCGTGATTCTGAGGCCTGATATTATGGAAGAAGGAGCGAGTATCCTATCAACAGTGAGAGGTGGGTGTGTCGGCTCCCAGTTCTCCCGTACAGTGTTTAATATTGTTAATGAATATTGTATTAAAAACACCATGGAAAAAAAAGAGAAATTTAAAATAACTTCATTAATGGAATGAAGAAACTCAGTGGAGAATTGATGAAAGAAAAAAATATAATCATAGCAATAATGTTTCCCATAATGTTTCTCGTGTTTCACTTAACGTCGTACAAAACAGCGACTCGACTTTGTCTTTGATTGCACAACTTGCCCAGCCTCTGGTCTCTGTGTACTGCCTTTCGGGTTTGCATCGATTGTGTTTATTTTTTGGTATTAATATTTCGTACTTTATGACTCACTTCCTGCATTTTATATAAATAGAAGGGGATGATGTTAGTACTGGGTGAAAGAGTGAGCAGAATTAGAATTTGTTCAGTGTGATTCATTTTTGACACCATGACCAATCACATTATTATTATTATTATTATTATTATTATTATTGTCGTTGTTGTTATTGTTATTAAGATAATGGTGATGATGATGATGATATTATTATTATTATTATAATTATTATTATTATTATTATTATTATTATTATTATTATTATTATTATTTTATTATTATTATTATTATTGTTATTACTACTACTTCCATCATCATCTTCATATCCATATCCATCATCATTTAAAATAATCTCCTTCTGCCAGAAACTGCATCCAGGTTATACAGTTCAACAACCAGGTTTAAAGACCAATATCTTTCTCATTCATTCATTCATATCCATTAAACTACAGGCTTTGCACTACTGAATGACACCAATATCAACTCCGTCTTTGACAGTGACAGAAATACGTTTTTTTTTTTTTTCTTTTTTCATTCTTAAATTATTATAGTAGACGTTTAAACACCTGAAAAAATTACGAAAATACAACATAATATTCTGTGAAATGACACAGTAATTAGTCCTTCCCATCTTTAAAAACAACACATGCAAATGATCAACTCAAGAGTAAATACTGATGCTGTTTTCTAGCAATGTTTACTTTTGTTCTTCTCACGCTGCAAGTCCCTTGTGCAATGATATAATTTATTTCCCAGTCCGGGTAAAAAAAAATAAAAATAAAAATAAAAGACTTTACTTCAAACTACACGTTTTCTGTACGATACTTATTCCACTCAGCTCAACATGTTTAAATTATTCCTAATTATCTCCTGGCATTTATTCTCAGCGTAGAATAAACTTCTTCAAATTGAATAGCTAAATACAGCCTTAATAAACCTCATCGGAGCTAGAGATCATTTATCAGTTAAAATTTTGGTAGAAGCGTAGTAAAACTAATAAAGGGTCACCCGGATTCAAGGGACTGAGTTAAAGATCATGGAGGCTAAATCCCCCGATATTTCAAACTGTAGCAACTCATATATATATATATATATATATATATATATATATATATATATATATATATATATATATATATATATATATATATATATATATATATATATATTATTCATTCATACCAAATGCCTATTCCTTACACAGCTGTATAAAGGCATGCAGAATAAAGCTGCCTTCGTAGGTTAATGGTAGGGACTGTGAAGTTACACTGCACAGTTGCTGATTTTGTACAGGTTCTTCTTAACCCTAGTGTGGAGTACACCTGTGTGTGTGTGTGTGTGTGTGTGTGTGTGTGTGTGTGTGTGTGTATTTGCAAAGGGGCTCTCGTCACAGAGCCCATGTGTTCTGGGTAATAATCGCTTCACCAATGTTCTTTTTTTTATGCGAGGAAGAAGGAACCAAAGGCTGAGCTCGCAATAACAGTTTCTTCCATGAAGGAAACAAAAACACAACAAAAGAGAGCCAAATTCAAGATCCGTTCATTTCGAGATGCCTGGACACACTGCGTTTGAAAGACTGGAGGTCGTAGGAAGCAGGAAGTACAGACAGAGGGAGACAGTTCCAGAGTTGACATGTTGCATAAATGAAGGACTGGGAGTAACGGTTAACTCTTGCATTAGAGAGTTGGACAGAAATGGAATGAGAGTTTGTTGATAGACGAGTGCTACACACTCGTCGAAGAGGTGGAGGGATGCAAGCAGAGAGTTCAGAGGAGCAGTGGCCATTGAAGTAGCGATGGAAAAGCGATAAAGAGGCAGCAGTGCGGTGAAGAGACGGAGGTTAAAGGGAGCCAGTAAGAGGAGAGTTGATAAGTCGAATAGCCTTTGACTTCACCCTATTGAGAAGAGCTGTATGTGGGGGGCCTCCCCACACATGAGAGTTGTACTCTAAACAGGGGTGAATAAAACCCGTTTATAAAGTCAACAACACTGCAGGGGTAAAGAAGGCATTGAGTCGGGTTAGCACACCTAATCTCTTGGAAGCAGATTTTACAAGTGATGCAATATGATGTTTCCAAGATAAGTCCCGTGTGAATGAAACCCCAAGCATGTTCAAGGATGACGTAGGATTGAGCTGGATATTATTAAACATTAGTGGGTACTCCTGTGGAAGATTTTTATGGATTGAAAGGTGTAAAAACTGAGTCTTTGATGCATTAAAAACAACAAGAATATTTTTGCCCCAGTCAGAGATACAAGCCTAGTCAGACAGTTGGTGTGCCATAGCCTCATCCCTTGTTTGCTGTACTATCTGCTGAGATGGACATTGCAGAAACCGAATGGAAAGGTGAAGGGTGGAATCATCAGCGTACAAGTGGATAAGGTTAGATGTTCAGCTTAGAATAATATTGATGAATAAAAGAGAGAGAGTTGGTGATAGGACAGAGCCCTGAAGAACACCATTGTTGATAAATCTAGTAGAACAACGATGGCCGTCTACAACAACAGAAACAGAACGATCCGAAAGGAAGCTATAGATGAATGCACAAACAGAAGGATAGAAACCATACGAGGGCAGCTTGGAAATTAAAGATTTATGCCCGACTCGATCGAAAGCCTTTGAGATGTCAAGTGCAATGGCAAAGCTTTCGTCAAAGCCCCGAAATGAGGATGACCAGGGGTTTGAACGATAGGTGAGAAGATCGCCAGTGGAGCGTCTCTGACGAAACCCACACTGACGATCAGAAAGAAGGTTGTGATAGGAAAGATGCTTTAAAATTTTTCTGTCAAGAATAGACTCGAAAACTTTTGAGACACACTATGTTAAAGCAATTGGATGATAGTTAGAGGGCTGGGAATGGTCGCACTTCTTTGGGACTAGCTGAATGAGAGCAAAATTATAGCAAGAAGGAAAGGTACAAGTTGAAAGACAAAGACGAAAGTGTTTACCTAGGCAGGGCGTAAGCACAGAAGCACAGTTCTTGAGGACAACAGGAGGGACTCCATCAGGCCCATATGCCTTGTTAGTATTGAGGCCAATCATGGCAGAAAATATATCAGCTGAAGAAATTTAAATCTCAGCCATGAGACAGTCAGAGGGGGGAAGTGATGAAGGAACAGTACCGGAATCATCTAAGGTGGATTTGGAGGAGAAAGTTTGAGCGAAGAGATCTGCTTTATCAGTAGAAAACACAGATGCAGAGCCATCAGAGTACAAAAGAGGAGAGAAGGATGATGAGGTAAAGTTGTTAGACAGGTTTTTGGCAAGGTGTCAGAATGAGCGGGAAGAATTCGAGTTGGAGAGTTGAGAGCATTTACTACGGATGAAATTATTGTTAGCAGAGCGAAGACAGACCTAGCAAGATTCCGGGCAGAAACATAAAAAAGATGTGATTCAGGGATGGGTTGGCTCCGGTACCTTTTATAAGCCCTCTCCTTGTTGTGGACGGCATTAGAACAAGCGTGATTAAACCAAAGCTTTCTTGCATTAGTCAAAGGATATGTGAAAGGAATGTATGCTTCCATGCCCGAGAGAATAACCTCCCTAATGCGCAAGGCACACTCAGATGGCTCCCGGCCATGGAAGCAATAATCATTCCAGGAAAAATCAAAGAAGTACTGCCTGAGGGTCTCCCAATCTGTGGCTCCAAAGTGCCACAGACTACGTTTTATTTGGAGTGTCCACAGGCCGTACCGGAGCGATAGGACAGGTTAAGGCAATAACGCTATGATTGGAGGACCCCAACGGAGAGAAAAGATCAACAATGTAAGCAGAAGGATTAGTTGTGAGGAAGAGGCCAATTATTTTAGAGCTCTTTCCAAGGCTGTCAGGGAAATGGGAGAGTTGCTGTACAGCTGCTCTAGATCATTAAGAATAGGAAATGTGTAAGCTTGTTCACCAGGTGGAACAGTGAAAGGAGAGGAGAGCCAAAAGGTGGTGGTGAACATTGAAATCTCCTAGAATGGAGATTTCAGAGAAAGGAGAGATGGATAGAATGTGTTCCATCGTAGAAATCTTGTAAATGGTTACTTTCAGTCTCCCTTTTCTTCCCACTGGGTTGTATTATTCCCTCAGAACTATCCTTATTAAAACAGTCTTTGCTCCTCTGAACTCACTGCATGCATTTTTTCTCCATTTTGACGCGAAGATAACACTTGTCTTATTCCCCTTAATCCAAAGTGTCAATCAGGATTCTTTATCCATGGTTTAACACATCCATAACACGTATTGTAGATCTTTAAACACATAGGTCATATGCATTTGGAAGAGATCAACTCGTAACGTTAAGAAAAGCACACTGAGTTCGTTGAAGTAACCCGCTGAATGCTATGTCTTTACCTGAGTATATCACTTTCGGAAACTCTGAAGGATTGCTCGCAGTTGATGAGAAATTAACGTGTGTACCCAATGGCGTGAAGGTGTGGAGGTGCTCAAACACATCAGATAATTATTACCTGATGCAGATTCAACTCGCAACTGAATTTAATGGACACAGCATGGCTTTGATATCCGAATCCCCTAATATCAAACAACAAGTAATTAGCTTCAACGGATTGCAATAACCATCTGTTGCACGCTGATCTGGCAGGGGAATGGAATCGTCTGCCCCGAGATGCATAATATTTCCATCTGCCTGTTTTGGGTAATAGCAGTTCCCATCCCTAATAGATACCTGGGTGGATCATTGCCACCACTTAACACTGTCCCAAATCATTGACACACATCGTCAATAGAGAGGAACTGAGCATAAAATTAAGACCATACAATGGAAAGGAGATGGCGTGGACAGAAAATTCATGAGAAATAATTATACTGTATGAACGAAAGCGATGAGTTCTAAATGGAAGTGGAAGCCCGTTAAGCACAACTAACGATATTATATAAAGCTTCCCTCACATCACCTATGTTCTGGTGACTCAACTGGTAGGGGGAACAGTTATGGAAGTGCGTGAAGAAAGGAAGTGAAAAATACATTAATTAATTAAAAACAGTATCCGTGAGAAGACTGTAAAAACTGTCAGTATATGAAAACTAAAAAAAAAAAAAAAGTTTCATAACGAGCCCCTACTCTTCAGGCATATTTCTAGTCTGAATTCTATCGTCAATTTCGGTTCTAAGTCCATTTTCTGGCTATAATAGAATGTATTTATTGAGTTTTGCTCTGATATGGTACCAACAAGTTGCAAAAGGTTGTGTAAGTGCCCGCACTACTGAAAGGGTGTGTGACTGGTACGGCATGCGTGAGAACGATCTACAATGAAGGCAATGGTAATTGGTTTGTTAAAAAATACTGCTTACGGTACGTTGATGAGAAACGAGAATTAATGAGATCATGTAAAACATAGAATAAGGATGTCGTTGATCAAACGATACATGAGTGTTCTCCTACTGTAGGTCATATTGAACGGGTGCGACAAGGGTGATAAAAGGTTTGTAATACTGTATGTCAGTCTGATGGTGAAGGAGGCTTGAAAAGACAAGAAGATGGACTGATATATTAAGAAAATGTGCGAGAGAGCGAGATATTGACGTTCTGAAACCAAAGGTTTGGCAGAGGATTGAAAATGATGGGAGAAATATTTGAGTAGATACACAAGCAGTTGAACCTTTTTTAAAATTAAAGTGATAGATCATAGAATGGTTGTACCCCACAGACGTTCCGAGAGCCTCTTAAACAGGTAAACCTTGTTTTATGGGTAGTTCATCTGTGATGTAAATCCAAGAATTCAGAAGTCCTCAAAGATGAGTAAATGGAAGTACGACTTCTTCATTTTAGGCACAATGATAATGTTTCGTGCACTTCTCTTGTATTCTCTCTTTTCCATGTTCTTGATCCTACTCACCTGGTTTATGGTAGTTTGGATAATGATGTGATATCATTCCCTTATTATTATTATTTTTTTCGTAGGTTATATCGCTAACTTCAGACATCTTCTCAGTTATCAGCTCACACTGATTACTATTTCCTTCCGGCTACAGCCAGATGGTTTTATTCAACTTGAGTGCGAATATATATCTTTCCTTTAAAAGAAGATGTAAAAGACAGACAGAATGATAGTGCAAGGAAAACGAAAGAGAGGATGACCATCTTTCAGTTAACAATTCACATTAGTTACCTGAGCCAACGAAGTTAGAGGTTATGTATTCATCTATGTCTGCCTGTTTGTTTGTCCAAACGGTATCTACAAAAGTTCTCAATGAATCTCAATGGAAATTTGTGAAAGGGTGGGCCATGGGCCAAGAAAGAATTGGCTAAATATTGAGGTGGATCAGGATCCGGATCCTACCGCTCAAAACTCCAAAAGCTCTAAATGAATTTCCATGAAATTTTGTGGAAGGGTGGGCCATGGGCCAAGAAAGAATTGATTAAAGTTGAGGACGGATCCGGATCCGAATTCGGCATTGACGGAGGTATGCGCTCTTTGACAGCTTTCTAGTTGTTACTGTATTGTTGCAACCGCCAGATGTTTGGCATACGTACAGTACAGATACGATTCTCCTGGAAAAGAAGACGTAAAACACATATAAACAGATATGCCAGACGCCATGTATCCCAAACGGGGTGGTCAAGGCTTAGAGTTAATTGTTTTACAGGGAGGGGCACTACTCCTCCACCAACCCCACTTGACACGTAGGGAGAACCAGCGCTTGCAACTGCGTGAGTAGAGCAGCTTACCAAGTGAGCTATTTAGGCACAGATATGCAAATACTGAATAATCTGTTCAAGCGAACTACAGTACTATTATATACTTGCTACTGTGTGGCAGTTATTATTCAGCTAGGGTAGAACGTGCCTCACCCGCAGCACAGTCACTCTTACTTACTTAGTGACAGTGATTAGTACTGTATTTTTGTTACCACCATACAGTTTTATTCAATCTCACTGGGATTACGGCCATCCCGCTGAGGAAGATGTATGCACACACAGCCAGATAAACAGACATTTTTTCACTTTCTGATTCAAATTATTCAATATTCCATACATAGTACTGGCAGATATTTTTACTTAGTCTGACTCACAGCATAGGCTTAGAAGCTAGTTTCCTGAGGCCCAGTAGGCCTCCTACAAGGCACACTGCTGAGCAATTCAGTACTTCGATATGAATACCAGCCTTCCATACTGAATACATTATATGCCTGTCTTATTCATGACTGGTGCATTAGTATTTGAGGCGTGTTCATATAACATGTTGGTGTGTCTTGTGGAAGATCAGTAAAGTCGCCAATATCAGAATTAAATAAATCATGCTGTTCCCTGCCCCAGCCTTTGATTAAATTCGCAGCATTTTAGTCAACAGACGATTTGCCTAAGAACTCGTCCTTTACCTCCCCCTCTGATATGATGGGGGTGGTGGTGGCCTAATGGACATGAGTTATGGTTATGACATAACCAGCAGTGGTGGGCAGCGCAAACGAAGAAGGACCTTGCACAAGCTCATTGCGCAATCCACAGTTCACTACATTGCGCAAGTGCAAGTGCGCGATCTGACAAATATTTAGCTTGCACAATGTCGCAAAGTGCAAGTGCAAACCATTTGGATATATTTGTGGGAATTACGTAAAATATAGAGATATTTACATAAAATAGCATACTTACTTACTTTTACTTATTATTTTCTATTAGTTGTAATTTGCACAAGTGCGTAATCTAATATTTAGCTTGCGCATTGTCGCTAAGCGCCAGCACAAACCATTTGCACATATTTGTGGGAATTACTATAAATAATTGATACATTTAATTAAAATAGCATACTTACTTTCTTACTTACTTTTTTATTATTATTTTCTATTGTAATTTGCGCATGTGCGCAATCTAATATTTGGCTTGCGCAATGTCGCTAAGTGCTAGCGCAAACCATTTGCATATATTTGTGGGAATTACGGTAAAATATTGAGATATTTAAATATATTAGCATACTTACTTTTATTTATTATTATTCTATCTATCTACATCTCTATTGCCAGACGCCTTAATCACGCAAGGGGTGGACACTGGCCACAAACAAGCAACAAATCGCCTAAATGTCCCCCTGTCCCCCGCCATTTCATTGCCCTGCTCCCAGCTCACACCTCCCTCTCTCATATACTTCTCCACTCCATCCCTTCATCTCATCCTTGGCCTCCCCCTTCCTCTTCCCCCCCCCCTCCACCTCACTCACATACACTCTCCTCCTTAGCCTCTCACTCTCCATCATGTCCATCCGACCAAACAACCTTAATGTGTTTCTCCTAACGCTTCCTATCACATCCACATCCACACCACAACGCTCCTTCACTTCCTCATTTGTCAGTCTGTTTCTCCATGTAGCTCCACAGGCTTCTCTCAAATAACTCATTTCCACTGCTCTCACTCTTGATTTCTGTCCCTTCAACAAGGTCAAAGTTTCACTTCCATGCATTGCAGTTGGTATCACAATACTGTCACGTAGTACCTTTTTCACTCGTGGAAGTTCAAACAGACGAGTGAGCGGGCTGCGAAGCGGAGGGACAGGGAAACAAACGCTGTGATGTTGCCAGTTTTACTTTTATCTGCATATGTAATTCCTTACAATAATCATTAAAACATCTTACTTAAATCAAATATCCACAGCCTAATAAATTATTAGGCTGTGGATATTTTATTTAAATAATATATTTTAATGATTTTTGTAAGGAGTTGCATATGCTACTCTTAATAAATAATGTATTTTTAATTTATTATTATTTACTAATAATAATAATTTAAAAAATATTAAAATACATTATCTGTTGAAGCATTTTAAGAAATGCTACTACCCTCCATCCCTCCCGCCTCCCCCCAGCAGAACCCTCGCGACCCGTCCGAGCCTCCCGCATCCCTTGTCCAGACCTACGGGATGCTCCCAAGACCACGTGTCCCTTGGACTGCGCAGTGCACAATCCACAGGACAGGTGCGCAAGAGCAATATTGCGCATGGTCTCATACAGTTCGCAATGCGCAAATTATATTCGCCGGAGCGCAATTGCACTTTGCGCAAGTGTTTGCGCACCTGTCCAGCACTGATAACCAGGTAATCTCACAGTTAATAAGAATTCTGTAACTGTTCTCTGGACAGTCACTAGTCTCCACCTATTGTTCCGGATGGAGGTCCTTGACTAACGACCACTAAAATATGAACAGGATACCTCAGTAGTGTTCATAGGTCATGGTAGGGTACATTCAGTAGTGTTCATAGATCATGGTAGGGTACATTCAGTAGTAATTTAGTGGAAATTGGTCCACGTTCAATACCGTCTCAAAAGTAAAATTTTACATTTCTTGCGATGGCCTTGATCTCATTTGGTAGATCTGGATTTTTTTTCTATCTACAATGGCCCATCCCAGGACACATAACCTGGGACCTTCAGATTTCTTGCCTGGTCTCTGGTTCTTCTGGAAACGTCCCGAGACTGTAAACCCGCAATTTTACACTTAAAATGACCTTGATCCCTTTGGGAAATTTGTATTTCTTTCTATCAGCAATGACCCATACCGGGACACATAACCTGGGCCCTTCAGATTCCTTGGACAGTCTCCGGTTCTCCTGGAATCGTCGCGGGGGTCTGAGGCCGGAATAATAATAATAATAATAATAATAATAATAATACCAGCGAAAACAATAGTTTCCACCTATGTAGTAGGTGGAGACTAATTATTCATATTGATTGGTACTGTAGGCTGTTCCTGTAAACGCAAAACATTTATTCATTTTACATCAGAACATGTCCTTTGTTGAAGTACAATTTAACGACTAGATCAAGTGACAGACAGACCAACAGACAGAACTTCTCTTAGTTGTCAGCAAAACTTACTTGTTGTTCTACTGTTGCTAGCGCCAATTGATGTTATTCAGCTTAGTTGAAAACATGCCACTCGAAGATAGGTGTGACAGACAGGCAAAAACAAACGAAAGCTGCCTTTTCTGCAGCTTATGTGAGTTTCTGAAAAACTGACGGACAAACTGACTTAATCTGACTTGTGATTCACAATGTCTACAGTATAAGCACAGTATTGTTACAGTGTCATTAGATAATATGATTCAGCTAAGGCGAGAACGCCTTTTGGTAAGAAAGATGTGAGAGGTAGACGTAAAGACAGACTGAGAGACACTCTCTCAATTATTTTGTTCACAGGTCTAGTTTAGTCTTGTTATCAATAGACTGTTCGTTTAGTTCCAGTGAGAACACCCCCTTCCCCCCCTTACCCCTGTAAAACAGACTGACAGACAGACAGGCACTTCCAGTTATCAATTTAAGGTAAAGGTTATTTTAGTTTTGCTGTCACAAGATAATTTGATTCAGCTAGAATGAAAACATGATCCAGTCAATAGAAAGACAGACAGAAAATAAGACAAAATCTTGTCAATTCTGAATTCAGCATAAGGGAGAAAATGTCACTCGAAAAAGTAGACGTGGCAGACGGTCACTCGGACAGACAGGCATTCTTTCAGTTATCGATGCAAAGTAAGTGTTATTTTAGCTTTGCTGTCAAAAGATATTCTTATCCAGTTAGGGTGAGAACATGATCCAGCCAACTGACAAACATAGAGAAAGACAGAAACCATGTCAATTCTGAATTCAGTGTGAGTGAGAAAATGTCACTCGAAGAAGTAGATATGACAGAAAGACAGATAGCCATCCACTGAGACAGACAGAGATTCCCTCAATTACTGGTTCACAATGATTGCTTTTTGACTTTTTTTGCATATAGAGCCCCTAGATTATATAACAGATTCCCATTGTCCATAAGACAACTCTCTACTGTTGAATCCTTTAAGAGACAGCTGAAAGCCTTTCTTTTTTGCAAAATGCTATGACCTGGAGAGAGGTACTATGACGGATGATTATAGGGTTTAATTATTGCCACTTTCATATATATAATATGATGTAGCTTGTATTATATACAAGAAATGTCACAATTCTTGTAATTGTAAAAATAATGTGTGTCGAGCGCTATTGAATTCCCAAAAAGAAGGACTGGCGCTTTTGAGAAACAAAAGGCCAGATTATTATAATTATTATTATTATTATTATTATTACAACCAAGCGATTTTATTGAGCTGAGTTAAGAACACTCACATCCCTAATGGAAGACATTACAGACAGTCTACTGTAGCCAACCGCCATAATCCTGTAAGTGGTCGCCATTTGACTTTGAGATAGTTGTTTAACGGGGAAGGGGAATAATTTTCCGCTAACCCACTTGTTGACACGTAGGAAACACGTATGGGTTAGTTATATGGTTACCATCCAACGTTGTAAATGGTTTCCTGACTTACAGGAAGCGATAAAGCATGTACATCAATGTAAAGGCACCTGAAAAGAAGAGTAATAACACGTGAGAGGAAAGATGTAAGAAATAGGAAGAAAGGAGGACATACTGTACACAGAAAAAGAATGATAAAGCTGAAAGAAGAAGTAGGCAGCACTACCTCAAGTGAGTGAATGATGGTAGCCACCACCTACCACAGATAGACTTAAACAATAATTAACTCAACTGTTGTTCCACGTTGATAATCATGTTATTCTTGCTACTGCCAGAAGATTTTGTAAGTTTCTGTGAGAACACACACATCCCATAAGACAAACAGACAGGTATTCTGTTAATTATCAGTTCCCTTTGATTACCCATGCATTCTTTATGCGAAAATATTCTTTTCAGATTTGATAAGAATATGCACCTCCCCCAGAGAAAACATTACAGAGTGATAGACATACGATCACAAAGACGGACAGGAAGATATACTTTCCCGTACTTTGTGCTTCACATTGATGGCTATTTATTTATTTATTTATTTATTTGACATCTAAGAAAAATATATTCAACTTAAAAGAGACCGTCTTTCTTTAAACTCTAAAGGAACACATGTCAAAAAGACAGACAGGCACGCACACAGACATTCTCTAAGTTATTTTCTAGCATATTACTATTTCATTCTTTTATCGTCAGAGAAGTTCATGCAGCTTAGGTGAAAAATGCCATTCTTATAGAGAGACATGTTAGACAGAAATAAAGACATTTTCTGAACTATTAAAGCACATTTTTGGCTTGTATATTCTTGCTGCTATCAGGATTTCTTATTCCGGTAATATGAAAATTAGTCCTTTTAGTAAGAACAATATGACAGATGGGACACAGACATCTCTCAACCTCTTAACCTTAAATGAGTTCTCTGTATGCTACTGCTAGACGATTGTATTCAGCTAAAGGGAGATCATGCCCATTCTGTAATGATGACATGACAAACATACACACACAAACAGACATAAATTCAGTGATTTATTCACGCTGAGTGCAATTTTATTTATACTACTCCCGGACTATTTTATACAGCTTAGGTGCGAACACGTGCAGCCCATTTGGAAGATGTGACAAACACACGGTTAGACAAACACGCAATCAGACAGCCTCTCTAGTATTCATTCATAGTGTTTTCTGGCATATTATTGCTGTTGTGCGTATGTTTAGCTAAAACAAAGAGAGTAGAAATGTTGTAGGGGAAAAAATGAGTGCAAGAGAGAATGGGGAAATGACTGGGTGTAAGATGTACGCCCGTAGTTATATCACAATGGAATTCAGGTTATTCTCATAGACTCCATTCTACTACTGGATACTTTATTGGGAGCGAGTTGTGTTACACTCTCGGAGTTTAATAGCTCTCTGTCTCCCTTTCATTCAGGAGAGAGATAAGTGAGCTTCCAGTGAACTGCAATCTCATTACGCTGAGTTAAGGAATTCTCGACCGTGTACACTTGGTAAAAAAAAGTATCGGTGCACAGGGGGTGCGATGCCTATCGAAAAGGTTCGAACAACTGCTGGCATTACCAACGTCTCATTGTGTATCATCAGTGTCTGTCTATATAAACATTACATTTGCTATATGTTTGCAAGAGGATATTGCTAGTTGGCGATATATAACACCTCCCGACATCAGGGCTACCAATGTGTGGTAGGTCGGATACTATATAATATTTCAGTGACCTTCGTTCTGTGGTCCCAAATGTTTCACGCATGTTGTGCACCGATACTTTTGTGACCGAGTGTACGCATAAAACAGTCTTCTCCGAGTTCCCTTCCTGAGGCTGAAGATTCGACCAGAAGAAGTAATCAGCGCCAATTCCTTGCTTTTAGCAGCGTCTGAATCGTGACGACTAAGAAACGAACATCCGCTCCCTTAAAGGGTAGACGCGATTTAGGGCATGTAGGTGGAAGGCATGTGTAAGATATTCCCAGAACAAATATTTACCACATTTGATGTAGTGTGTGGGGTGAGGAGAAAATACCAAGAGACGAAAGGAACAGCATGTATGAAAGAAGAGGTGAAACGACCTGTGGACGACGAAGTGACTGGATAGGAAGTAGAGGAATGGAGAATGTGGAGAAGGGGAAAACAGTTCTTTACTGAGGAAAGGAGTCAGGGGAAGAGACTATGAAGAAAGAGTAAGAAAACGGTGGTTGAGGAGTTTGGAAGATATCTGAGTGGAAATTGGAGGAAATACTCGTATAATAAAATGTTTTGGAATTTGGTCAAGAACGTAAGACAGGGTGAAAAGGGAATTGGTTGGGGGATTAAAGATTAAAAATACCACAACGTTGGTGGACAGATGAAGAGTGGAGATATACTGTATTTAATGTAATTCAGCAAGAAAGAATGTCTGTATTATGACTGAAGCGCGTTCTACCTTAACAAAATAATAACTGTTAGGCAGTAGCAGGAATAAAATTAATACATCACTTTGAACACGTTATCTACTGTCTGTTTATCAGTTTGAATGTTTTACGTCTGCCTTTCCGGGAGAGTCGTACTTAAGCCAAACTGTGTCAAATGGCGGTAGTAATAATGTAATAACAACTAATGTGAACTGAAAATTGAGAGACTGCCATCCTCTCATAAGTTTTATTTGTTCGATCTGTCTGTCTGTCATTCACTTCTTCTGTGGAAAGGGTTTATTCTTACTTAAGCTGAATAAAATGGTCTGGCTGTAGCAGAAATGGAATAGCAATTAATGTCAACTCATAACTGAGGAAATGTCTTGTGTTTTCTTCTGGCTGTATGTCCTATTACCTAGCTCGTCTTCAACGAGAAGGGGCTGTTATCACTTGAGGTTAGTAAAATCCTTCTTTGTAGCCAAGAAAAAAAATGTCGATGGGAGTCAATTATACAGAGTTTGTTTTTGTCTGTCTTACAGAGGAGGCGTCATCTTGCCTACAATAGATGCAATCTTTGCTGTTTGACAAAATAAAACAGTAGTCATGTTTTGTGTTTGCTCGAGTGTTTGTTAGTGTGTTTACGTTCTTTTCTTTACGAAAAATGTATACTCTAACATTGTCTTACTAATTTTGTTTGGTGGGAGTAAGAATAAAAAAAAATAAACATATTGATGAATCTTTTAAGGCGTATACCTGTCTTTCCATCAGTTTTTCCTCCTGTTTGTATTACATGACTTTCGTCCAGATGATGACCCGTCTAGCTACACTATTCCTTACCATAAAAAACTCCAAGCTAGCTTGAATGTTAATGAAAAATAAAAACAAATACAATAATTTACGTTTGAAGGCAATGTCAATCCTTTCATTTTTCATAACGTCCTTTTGTTATGATAATATGCAGTCTGATTTATTTCATATGCATCCACAGAACACGTTTTGAACATCTGTAACTAGTATTTTGTATTATTTTATACTACATATCACACATACACTATATGCATATAACCACGTTTACATCATCAGTTCCTACATGTGGATTTTTAATTACCAACCACGTCGCGAACCTCAGTCTTCCTTATTCAGTGTTTTATCACTAATTTTCCATGTGTCTGGAGTAATTGTACATCATAAATATATTACAGATATGCGACCACGGCCACATACTGTATGTATAGGGTGGAGGTATTGTGTGCCCTTTGGCCATGACACTCTGCTTACGATGCACTGGCTCGTTGTCTAAGAAGCACAACATGGATAGCTGCTGATGAAGGTGTAGTGCCGCAGGGAAGAGAGGTGCATTCTTAGACAACGAGTTAGTACACCGCAAGAGGAATATCATACCCAAATGGTGCACAATACCTCCACATAAGTAGACATGCTCGCACATATGCAGTGTATGCATGATATACTGCAAAAAAAAAAAAAAAATCAAAATATGAGATACATATCATTACCTGCTTCAAACCGCAGAGTAAAGAAATTAGTTACGGTAGGTCTTGATCAAGGAAGGTGGTGTTAATTAGGGAATGGAGGGAGGGATGGAGGACGAGGGGGTTGGAGTTATCTAAACTAGAGCATTTTCTTGTTTTCCTGGTCCTGGTATCAACAAGGTTTGGATACGTTCTTTGAATTGGGGCTGTGCCTTTAACCTTTAAATCCTCATACAAGGCCCAACTTTTAAAAGGGTCTGAGGTATTACCCAAGGAACAATAATACCTAATTTGTAGCAAAAAGGTGAAGAAATAAAGGAATGGCATCAAACTGTAAAGTGCTTGGATGAAAAAAAGGAGGGGGAAGAGAATACAACAGGTCTGTACACTATAGTGTGGAGACCTAAATAGTAGGTGATAAGGTTGAAGAGGTTAACAGCCACACCAAATCACAAGTCAATTGCTCACTGTTGCGTTAACGTCCGATTGAAATGCCATTAAGCTCGATTGTCGATGCATACAAGTATACCTCACTTAATGCCATACATTACTCTCAGTAGCTTTATGAACACTTTTGCGATCCAACCCTCCCTGCAGCGAGCAGAACCCTCCTACTTTTCCCCCGCATCGAGTCTCCCTCATTCCTACCCTGGTTGGCGCTCGAGTTTTGACCGGCTGCGATAGTGAAGCCAGTATTGTTTTCAATGTGTGTGTGTGTGTGTGTGTGTGTGTGTGTGTGTGTGTGTGTGTGTGTGCAACTGCTCAAGATATCATCACAACATTTTACAGGTGTGTTGTAGGGAGAAAAAGCGATAATGAGCTGGAAATTGGTGAAAGTCAAAGTCTGTTTGTCTGTTAGCAGGATAGTTTTGCAATGCTCAAGATATCACCACCAAATTTTACAAGTGTGTTGTAGGGATGAAAATCTCCTACTAGTATTGTTTTCAGTTTGTTTGTCAGTCTGTGTTTCCGTATGTCTGTTACCATGAAAACGTCGCAACCGCTCAAGATATCATCACAAAATTTTATAGGTGAGTTGTAGGGATGAAAATCTACGAGTTCGAAATTATGAAAGTAGTGTAACTTGCTATACTTTGGTGATAGAAACTCCGTGTACAAGCAGCTAGATAAGGAGTTTATTACAAGCTCACAGTAAAATAGTCTGCCCGTCTGGGCTGCCTGCTATCAACTGATGCAATAACGCCGTCTTCAGGCGTGGGAAAGCGTGCTGACCTAGCAAGTTTAGTGGGGGCATGTATGCATTGGGGGGGGGGGACATATATACATCGGGGGTAGACATATTGTGGAGGGGGTACACTACTCCCCCGGGTAGCTGAGTCGGTGTCTCCTGACACCAGGAGTTAAATGGTGTTTGATGATCGTAGTAAGGCAGGACCGGGAGGTGTGTACAAGGGATAAGTATGATACAGGGGCAGTAGGGGAGACATGGCCATGTTGAGGGGAGGGAATGAGAAGGATATATACATATAAGATATACAAGTATTAAGACATAATGGGAATTACACAATAATAGTTTGATACATGATAAACAAGGAGTAGATATGAGAGTTCTATTGTTGTTCTTCCTTCATTTTTTTTTTTTTTTTTGTATTTTCTTTAGGATACACTGGCACTCAGTAATGCATTAAAGAAATACCATCATTTTCTAGTAGGTATAGTTCTGTTCACAGGTTGGTTAATTGTCAGATGGCATTGGTAGGCACTGAATGTGAGGGCACTAAGTACGGGGAGCTTCTACGTCGTGTGTAGGGCGTACTATGCCTGTAGCGACTCTGATTTCCTGGAGTCGACGTTCCATTTTTCTGACACAACAATGCACTGCACATATGATGAGTAGAAAACCCATGAAAGCGAGAACCACAGGGGGAAACACAACTGTTGGATGAACCCATGAACGGCTGAAGGCCAGAGAAAATTGATCCATAATGAAATCACTGTCATTGAGGAAGGTTAGCATGCGCAAGTTAGGGGAGGTGATGGTAATGTTGGCAGATGGTAGGGTAGGAGGCATGTCGAGTGGTTGAAAGATGTCATAGGAGTGATTACGGACAGCTTGGTGATAGCGAGTGGCGTAAGTGATGACGGACTCTGATTTGACGTTACAATAGTCAGGCGCTTTGTAGAGACCACTAGTGGGGACGGATCGAACCGAAGAACCAGGACACATGATTGTGACAGAGATGGGAACAGCAAAGAAGAAGTACTGGACATGGTTGAGGTGAGCATGGTGAACCGGAAGGTCAGGAGCTGGAACAAAAGAACAGGCCGAGTAGATGGAATGGATGTGAACTAAAGCAGACTCACGGGGTGTAGCACTGCTAGGGAAGATAGCGAAAAGGTGGGCAGCACAGAGACGAGAGGTCGGAGTAAGGGAGGAACATTGCTGGAGGTCTGTGGAAGAAAGGAAGGCAACGGAAAGATGATCATGGGAGAGGAGGAAATATTCTGAAGGAACAGATACATGTAACAAGGAGTTGTTGAGGTGGAAAGGGAAGGGAATGATGTGGAAAAGGTTAAAGGTTATGGCAGAACGGAGAGGAATATGGATGACGACGTATGTGGTGAGAAGAGTGGCTTCGAGAACAGGATAATAATATTCAAGTGAGGAGTAAGGGAGGACTGGGGAGAGACCGAAGGTGGAGTGAGCCCATTCCAGGACAGAACGGAGAGCTGAGACAGGTACTAAGTCGGCAGTGACACGTCCATTGATAGCATCGACCAGGATACGAACCAAGGCAGAGACTTGAGACAAGAGAGAGTCAATAGCTAGTTGGAGATTATCCATGTTGAGTTTGAGGTAGAAGAACTGAGAGATAACGTTGAGATCTGAAAGGTGGCGTTGTAAGATATCGGTGAAATTGTTTAGAGTGGACGTGAGTTCATTGAGTTGGGTCGTGAGCTTCTGTAACATAGTGTGTTGGAGTTTAAGGACTCGGCGTTGTGATTCTAGGGCTGAAGCTAAATGAGTGAGATCAGATTTGAAGCCAGAAATGTCACGGGCTGTAGCAACGCCAAACAAGCCACTCAGAATCTCACCGCCAAAGTCGAAGAGACCTCGTTTCGCACGAGAACGACCCACGGGTGTCTGAATGGAAAATGTGTCATTGAGCTCAGTGAATCTGTTACTTATGTATTGCAATTGCCAGGAGAGTGGAAGGAAAAGGTTATAGAGATGCTCATTCGGGTTGTGTGTCCCCATGAGGGCCGTGAGATGGTTCCTGATTCCGCGGAGCTGGTGCACGTAGGCAAGTAGGGCAATGGCTACGTCGGCCAGGGGCGCAAGATCGTAGCGCAAAGAGGCTATGTCCTCGATAAGCATTACCTCGCCTCCCGAGCCGACCAAGGCCCCGGGACGTACTCCACCATCGTCCTGACCTGACCCAGACCCCATGAGGGTCATCACTGCCAGCAGGGAGATCGCTAACATCGTACCCAGAAAATCAGGGTAGAGTTAATGGGGGAGGTCATGAAGAGGTTGATGGGCAGAGCGCAGTTTGGACCGATAGTGATTGATTGTTGAATGAGCAGGTGGAGGTGGAGAGGAAGGAGACTGAGGGATAGGTGGAGACAAGGTAGACTGAGGGATGGGAGGAGGGGAAGAGGGGGCAGGAGGTTGTGTAAATGACTCTTCCAATACGAGGCGACAGGGTGCTTGCTTTAAGTATATTGACGTGGACCCATCTGGTGTCCCTAGTGGACAGGTCCTGGAGGTGAAATTTGTTGCCTTGTTGAGTGAGGACGCGGTGGGGCCCTGTAAATTTGTCACCCAACTTAGAGGAACGCCTATGGGAATGAGCAAAGACAAGATCGCCTACACTGATAGTGATAGGAGAGGCGGACTTATGTTGGCGCTGCAGCATGTCCTCCTGAGAGGAAGCCAAAGTGGATTGGACATACTGGTGGATTGTCTGGAAGTTGGCCAATTTTAGTTTAACATAATCATCCATGTTGTAGATGGGTTCTGGCTTTGAGGATAAGAGAGAGTATGGGAGGTCCTTGTCAAAACCAAAGAGGACGAAGAAGGGAGATTCAGCAATGGATGCATTGATGGAGCTATTGATGGAGGACGCCACTTGGGGAATCCAGTCATCCCAGGACGAACTATGGGAGCCTAGATGTCTGAGGCACTCTAAGATTTTACGGTTGTGGCGTTCTACAAGGCCATTGGAAGCCAGATGGTTAGGCACGACATTGCACTTACTGATATGAAAGCGGCGACAGATCTCATCTAGAAGGCTACTGTTGAACTCTGTACCATTGTCAGTAAGAATGGTATGAGGGGTACTGAACGGGCAAATTACGTGATCTACAAGGGCACATGCAACGCTCTTCGCGGTCTTGTCGGAGAGGGGTACGAGGACACAGTAGCGGGAGAAGTGGTCGACCGCTACGAACAAGTACTCAGCGCCAGATTCTGTGAGAGGGAGTTTTAAGAGATCGATTGAGACAGTTTCCCATGGTCGTGACGGGATTGGGTATTGTAAGAGAGGTGCTGGTAAGCCGGTTGGTCCTTTGTGGCGGTGGCAGGAGAGGCAAGAGTCACAGTGGGCATTGATATCACGGCTCATGGTTGGCCAATAGTATTTGAGACGTGCTTGGCGCAAGCATCGGTCTTTACCTGGATGGGAAGCTTGAGGAGTATTATGAACAATATGAAGAACCTTTGGTATCAGGGCAGTGGGGACAACAAGTTGGCGTACTTCGCGATTGGGCATATCTTTGCCTGTTAGCAGTGTTTTCCTGTACAAGAGATCATCATCTTGCATGAACTCATCTAGTGATACTGGCAGAGTAGGTAAGGTCGAGGCATCGCCAGATTCTAGGAAATAAATTACTTTGGACCACATGGGGTCTTGGCGCTGAAAGTTTTGAACAACTTCTGACGTTAGTGTAGTGTTTTCAGTTACTTCAGGCTGCAGTGATGTTATAGCTGCTGCTGCGTGACGTGAGAGTGCGTCTGCAACTACATTCAACTTGCCTGGTACATATTGAAAAGTGGGATTAAAGTCCTGGATGATGACAGACCATCTAGCTAGTCTACCTGTTAGGTTGCGATTCTTGAACAAATCACATAGTGGAAGGTGGTCTGTTTGGATATGCACTGGATAACCATAGACTATATCTCTGAAATGTTTCAAGGACCAGATTACCGCTAGCGCTTCGAGATGTGTGACACTGTAGTTATGTTTAGTGGTTGTAAGGGTGCAACTAGCATACGCTATTACGCGCTTCCTTGATGCTTCATCGAGTTGCATCAAAACAGCACCAAGTCTAGTGCCTGAGGCGTCTGTGCAGAGAAGGAAGGGTGTGGTATAATCAGGGAATGCTAGAACAGGGGCATTTACAAGAGCTGTCTTTAGCTTTTGGAAGGCCTGTGACTGGTCATTAGTCCAAACAAAGGGCACATTCTGCTTGAGTAAGTGGGTCAGAGGAGCGGCGATCTTTGCATAATCCCGGATGAAGCGACGATAATAGCCACTGAGGCCCAGGAAACTTCGTACAGCTTCGGTAGTGGTAGGTTCTGGGAAGTTAATAATCGCCTTAGTTTTATCCTCATTAGTATGAATGCCTTGTGCATCTACGACATGGCCTAGGAATTTGATTTACTTTCACAGGAAGTCACATTTACTGAGAGTGATTTTCAGGCCTGCGAGCTGGAGGCGTTCAAAGACTTGCTGGAGTTTGGTAAAATGATCAGGGATGGATTTACTCACAACAATGATATCATCTAGGTAAGCAAAAAGAGAGTGTCCCATCATACCGCTGAAGACTGAATGGATAAGTCGCATGAACACGGAAGGAGCATTTCTTAGACCAAAAGGGAGTCTCTTAAACTGAAAATGTCCGGAAGAGGTGCTAAAGGCTGTAACTGGGCAAGAGGATTCTTCCATTTCGACCTGCCAGTACCCGCTGAGGAGGTCTAAAGATGAAAAGACTATGTTATTTTCACCAAGGGATTCTAGCAAATCAGTGAGGATGGGTAACGGGAAACGGTCTGGAACGGTGACAGAATTGACCTTACGATAGTCGACTACTGGTCTAAAGTTGCCGTCCTTCTTTGGTACTAAGAAAAGTGGGCTATTCCATGGACTGACGGAGGGTTCAATAATGTCCTGGTCTAACATGTTCTGTACCATATGATCTGCTTTCTCTGGCTGTGAGGAAATCGATACGCTGGTATGTAAATCGGCTGAGTTCCTGGTAGTAGTTCAATCGTATGTTTGACAAGGTCCGTTCTACCCATCGGTTCACCGGGTAAGGCAACCACGTTTCTGTATGAGGTCAGAAGGTCGAGGAGTTGAGGCGTATTTTCTGGGAAATCTGTGCAAGTGAGATGTGAGAGCATATCGGGTGAATATGTCAGCGCAGATCCCGTAGAGTTAATAGTACATACACCGATTGGCATATCATCAGTCTGAATAGTAGGAATTGAGGAATCCTGGCACACCTTTACGGCTGCTGGGTATATTAGGAAGTCTCCAATCTTTACACCACTTTTAAGTTTTAGTGGAGCATTTGTGACATTGAGCAAGTACAGGTAGCATAAACTGTCCTCTAAGACTGTACACCATGCTGACTCATAAGTCAAGCCATTCACACAACACGTCTCAGGTAGTGTTAGTACATCCACTCCTTCTTTCGCACTGGCAACACAAACAGAGACTTTGGTGAACTCATGCGGTAACAAAATTGTGCACGTATTCGTTACTGCACGTTTCGTCTCTGCATGTTGGAGAAGATCATTCAGACTCTGTGAGGTAGGTAACTGAGACATGTCTGAGTCAGCGACAGTGTTGTTGGGAGAGGAGGTAAGAGCCATGTTCGAAGGCTGAGATGATGTATCAGGAGACATTGAGGAATTTATGTCCTTGCTTGCAGTCAGTAAAGGAATGATCTCTGTATTCTCAGATGATGATAGTGGTGGTTTGGGCTGGGTTGGACTTTTTGGTAGTGATAGGGACAGAGGTAAATGAAGGACTGATTTGATGGTAAGAACAGGACGGGGACATTCCATAGTGTAAACCGGGAATCCAGAAATGTCTATACTACCACAAGCAGGTAATAATGCAATGGAGTGTTGTGCCATGGTGGAGAAACCAATAAGGGCATCTGCGGGATACTGCAAGTCATTAGTGACATGATATTCAATGGGGATAGGGGGCAAATCTCTGTGGAGTTTGACTTCAAAGGTGACTCTTCCCTTAACCTTAAACTCTGAGCCATTGACACCACATAGGCGAATGTCTGGTGGTTCTAGGAAACTGACGTGGTTGTGATGTCGATGAATAATTTGTAAGGAATTTTCGGAGATGAGATTTACTATAGATCCTGTGTCCAAGAAGAATGACGTTGGTATGTCATGACTGCTGCCGAGAATGACTAAACCCGAGGATGTTATAGGACTTACATGGTGGATGGGGAGTTGGGTTTCTGGTTCTACGTGACATTGGTCCGATACGGGCGCGGCGCTTCCCCTGACTGTTGGCGGTTGAGGTAACGACATTCCTCAGTGGTGTGAGTCGTGCTTGATTTGTGGTATTTGCAGTGTGGACAACGTGAGCGGGAAGGCGTACGCTGTCTGGTTTGGGAGTGAGGACGTCTGTATGTACGGTTGCAACTGAATGCTTGATGTCCAGGATGACCACAGTACCAGCAAAAAATCGAAGATTGTCTGGTCCGTCGGGCGCTAGATTGATCACGACCCACGGTAGGAGAACGATGTGTGGCAGGTCTGCCGCGTGTGGTGGGACGGGAGCGAGATTGGTCTTGGGTAGTGGAGGTGTGACAGACTGAGGAGGCCAAGGGTTGGGTGGTGCCCTGACACGTGTAGTTCGAACCTGTTCTTTCATGAATGGCTTTAGTGACCTGAATAATTTTATCTCATGGATTGAAACCGATTTCCAAGGCTAGCTCTCGCTGTTTAGGAGTAAGCCAGTGAAGGAATCTCAGGTAACCAATTAAGTCAGCAAAGTTGGTGAGTGAAAGCATTGGAATGCCATTCTTGTCTTCTAACCATTTCGTGCCTACCAGTAATTGGAGCATCTCGCTACTAGTTGCTTTCATGGCAGCGGCAGCTTTGCGGAGCTTGGCATATTGCGCTGGGACGCGCAAGTCCTCATCTAGTTGGTTTAGGAGATTAATGAATCCCATAAGGACGCGGTATTTGAATGCTGGCAACAAAGGCTGATGAGTTCCGTACGAAAATCAGCAAAGGTACGAATGCTATCGAAATGTACTGCACGGATCGCGGATCCGATGCCCGATTTGCTGTGGTGCAAGCGACCGAGGAGGTAGGCTACTTTGAGCAATTCATCAGTTATTTGTCTATTGTGTATTTCTGTTTCGACTTCTCTGAGGAAATAATAGACAGACCAAGTTGGGTCCTGGCCGGTAAATTTGGGACGATTGGCATCGTTGAGATAGATAGACTGTGGAGGGTTGGCCATGGCTGGAAGTGCAGAAGTGGCAGCAGGAGAGGTGTGGGAGAGAGAGAAGGTAGTGGCAGTTAAGGGCGAGCAAGACGGGGTATGAAGGGAGTCAGGAGAGGGAACGACAGGGGAAGGAGTAGAGGAAGAAGAAGGGAGAGTAGAGGCAGGAGTAGAGGAGGAGGTATCTGGATTTACGAGTGTAGGATGGGTAGTAAGTGATTCTGCGGGAAGTGAAACGGGAGTCTCAGGTACAGGGTGGTGGTACTCTTTGCCACTTCGTAAATGAGTGATTGTGTTAGAGTCGGCAGACGGGGTATGAGCAGGTGATATTTCCAGGGCGAGAGGGCTGGTGTCAAGCGGTTGACGTGGAAAGTATGACATTTAATGCGGCAATGGAAGATGAAAGGATGAAAATGGATACGTAGGTGGAAATGTATAAATAACAATGAGAGAATGGAATACACGAGTAGGCGTGAAAATGAATGAAAGTGCGGGGATGGATGGCTTAAATAAAATGCGAAGGATGAGATGGATTATAAATAACGTAAGTGAAGATGAAAACGGGGTAATGGAAATGAGATGGAATATTTACAATAACCAATCTGTAGAGAAAATCGAGGATAATCTCTATAGAAAGGAAAGATATACTATAGTTACACAGTAGAGATGGGAGTGTTGAGATGTATGACATGCAGGGGTGGCTGGGCATAGCTGGGCTGGGGCGGGGCGGGGCTGGGCGGGGCAAGGCGGGGCGGCGGTGGAGAGACAGCTGGGCGGAGAGGAGAAGAGACGCCGCGATGAATCACCAGCAGGGAGTGGCGGTCTTAGGAGGCTCCATAATGCAGACCAGATGTGGCGGCGGCGGAGGCCGGTGGTGGGTGGTGAGGGCAGATGTTGGGTCAAGGCAGGTGTAGAGCTGGTGAGTTGCAAATGCAGAGAATGGTGGTGGGCAGGCAGTGGGCAGACAGTGATAAGTGGCACCGTGGGGGCAGGAGTTATGATGAGTTCGAAACAGGTGCTGGGAACAGGTGCAACAGGTGCGTAGGTCGGCGACGTTGACACATGCGGTCAGGAACAAGGCGTGTGGGTGGGGTTGTTTGAGAGGTGAGCACTGGTGAGAAAAATTGTACACTCGGAAAGCACAGCCAGGTATTAAACCACTAGAGGCACTGAGGAGGGGCGGGGCTGGCAGATGCGAGACGTCGTGTATCTTGTGATGTCACTAAAACCGGTGGAGGCGGTCAGAATCTGATGGTTCGAAACACCGCTGCTACCAAATGTAACTTGCTATACTTTGGTGATAGAAACTCTGTGTACAAACAGCTAGATAAGGAGTTTATTACAAGCTCACAGTAAAATAGTCTGCCAGTCTGGGCTGCCTGCTATCAACTGATGCAATAACGCCGTCTTCAGGCATGGAGAAGCGTGCTGACCTAGCAAGTTTAGTGGGGACATGTATGCATTGGGGGGGGACATATATACATCGGGGGTAGACATATTGTGGAGGGGGTACAGTAGGTCAAGGTCAAGGTCATATTCCGAGCCGCGCTAGATAGGTATCGGCTCGTGGCTGGTGTGATTCCCCCCTTGGGGGGGCCTCTAGTTTCTTTTCTTATCATTTTTCCACCCCGAAATATTAAGATTTCCAGATATGATTTTATACCGTGAGAAAGCTGAGACTTTGTAGAATAACGTGAAAGAAAAAAGAAAATGATATTGCATAAAGCAAATTAGTTATGCCAAGTAAAAACTGAAAGGGTGCATGCGAATGTTTATACCATATATTTTCTAAGCGTTTTTTGGTCACATTTTCAAATTTTCCCATAAATGAAAATATTATCAAAGAACTGGAAATTCAGTCAGGCTAATATCACTCCATATTTCAGGACACTAGATGCAATTCCTGATTTATTGTGAATATTTCTTTCACGCAGAACTGCATCCAAGGAGCAGAGTGGACACCTCCAAGTTGGAAGTGGACTTGTGTCCAAAAACTTACTGAATTTAATTACGGTCTCCATGAATGAGAAACTGTTTTATTGATTTCGACGTTCTAGCAGCGGAATGCGCATTTTGTGTAAAATTTTGTTGAAGGTCAGATGAATTTACTACACTAGAGAAACCTAAAGCAGTCAAGGTGTTAATAAATATTACTGTTATCGATGTGGCCGTGAGTGTTGAACTTTGTATATTTCACTGCAGTTTCTGACACGATTAGATTCACTTCAGAGAATCTAACTGATGCCAGGAGGTTAACCCCTTAACCACAGGGCGTCACTTTCGTGACACTCGGGAGCAAGGGATCATACCGCGGGGCATCACTTTTGTGATTTGGTGTTATTTTGAATTCCCCCTGGCTTTCAAGTCGTGGCTTGTATCATCTGTCAGTACTACCAGTGTCCAGCTATACCCAGTTCTGCTAATGTCATCTGCACTCCCATCCAATGTTGACAATTTAGCCATTTTTCCCCCTGTCCTTGACTCCCCTTACCTCCCCTCCATTACCCTCTCCTCCCGCCTGCCCAGCTGCGCTGCGCAATACAACACAAATACTGGACGGATTATTCCACTCATTTTATCCATTGAAATGTGCCCTATGCCCTATTCTTATACATAATAATATATAAAAGAAAGAGAAAAAGTAATTGATACTGCCATATGTCTGGAATGGGATAATTATCACCTGGCAACACCCCATGTGCACTCGTTCACTAATTCTCCCTGTTTATTTACCCTTGAAATATGCCGTATGACCTATTCTCGTAACAAAAATATATATAAGAAAAGAAAGGAGAAGCCTAAGTGATATTTACATTCACCTGCAGCTATCTAATTTATTATGTATTGTCTAGATTTCCTGCCAATCATTTCATAGCATATAAATTAGCAGCTGTCACCATGCTGACATTGTCAACCCTTCCCTGCCCCTAGGCCACATCATTCAGTTTACTGTCATCTTTCAAGGTGAAACCACGTCTGATTCGCGCCTGTCCTTAGCCCCCTGCAAAGGGCCCTGTGACCTCTACCCCTGCTAAACCTCATGTGGGAAGGGTTAAAGGGCTAAGTGACTGCTGTGGAACGTGAACTGGCTAATTTATCAATGATAATGAAGGACAGTGACTACGATCTTTCTGGTGACTCTAAAACAGTGCAAGTGGAAATGTAAATAATGTGTAAATAGCAAGTGAAAGCAATGAAAGTAAATATAACTGAACAGTGGAAAACAGTTTTATAAGTTACTGCAAGTAACAGTGCATAACAGTGTAAATAAAATAGAAACGTAAATAATGCAAAAAAAATAGAGAATGTAAATAGAAATGTAAATAGTAATGTAAGAATACGAGTATGAATACTTGGAGTAATGAAAGTGAAAGTGAAAACTTTGCTCTCTATGCTAGTTTACTGAACGAGAAAGTGAATGCCTGGAGTGAAAATAAACTACTAGTACTGAAAGACTCTTATGGATTAATATTGTATATATAAATATGTGTAATAAAGTACTAGGGATATAAAGTGTGAGTGTGTTTATGAATAATAAATGACAGCTCCTCCTCAGAATACCATCGGGGAACGAGCGTGGGTGGAAAACTCATATGTGCACGTAATTTACGTCGCTTTCATTTTTTTTGTGGAATATGGATTCCAAACTACTTAAATTCATAGAATAGTGTTTGTAGTTATATCGGGCAGTGGTAACCATATTATGGGGTATCGGGACGTGTACAGTGGAGACTTCGTTCTCCAACTTCAGAAGTCGCCACAAGTCCTACAGTAGTCGACGAAGGCTCAACAAACATCCCAGGAGAAAGCTGAAGGTATGCCATATGCTTATTTAATTATAATATTCTGGGACTAATAACCGATTTTTGGCAAATATTTTTAAAAAGTCAATCGGAGCGTGATTATCCTTGCGGGATGCACATGGCACACTCCTGACATCCCCGCGGTTAAGGAGTTAATGAAAGTATCCACGAGAAAACTTTCCAAATAAAATAATTTTTTGGTATACAGTATATATATATATATATATATATATATATATATATATATATATATATATATATATATATATATATATATATATATATATATATATATATATATATATATATATATATATATATATATATATATATATAAACAGGAAAAAAAATACAATGACTTCCATTCATCCAAAAGAATGGAATAAGAATGATCCTGGTAGGCTGCAAGAGATTTATGAATGGTGCCCAGGAAAATCTCAGAAATATTGTAATTTTCCAACCAAGTTATAGTTTTTCTTAAAAAAAAAAAAAAAAAATTCTATATAAGTAACGAACATACAAAAATTCCGATAATAATCGCCTGACAATTCCAACAGCATAGCAACTTGCAAGGATTTTGGTTCATTGAGAGTGATTGTTCAGTCTGAATTGTGGTGCACTACAATAACCGGCTTTGAATGTGGAGCAGTAAGACATCTGGATCAGCCGTTGAGTGCAAATGAAATGACATATATCGGTCGGGGAGGCCGTTGAGGTAGAGGGTTGCGGTTAGAAAGTCTCTGTAAACAGTCTTGATACTATCCATGCAGAAAATAGTAATACAGAGACCACTTATTAAATAAATGCAGAAAACATATCTGGGTCTACGATGAACCTGCTGAATGAATAGGGTATACTGGTATATGCAAAAGAAAGATTATAGATACAAAGATGTAGGTAAGATCATTATTATCCTTCAAACCGGTATGAGTCCAATACAGGGTGACTTACTACTTTGAGGACTTGGATTAACGCCAATATATCCGAAACTGAAATACTGATTTTAATGAAACTCCGTATTTTGAAACTTCGGTTGATCTCAGTCATATGCTGCATTTTAGAAGCTCCACAACATTTGAATTTAAAGAAATGTATGAATGAAATGAAATGCTTTCCTTTCACCAGTGCGGCACCAAGTGGGCATCAGGTGGTAAGCTGCACTGATCCAGTGATCATGCCATGCTTGATAACTGTCAGCGCATTTTTACCTCCCCTGAATTAGCAAAAAACAAAAACAAAAATCTTTCCCTGGCTGTGGGATCACCTGAAGAGAACAGGACTTAAAAATATTCTCATGCTCTTGATTGCGTACAACAAAACTGTTAGAGTGACTGGAATTGTCCCAGTGGGTAAGGGGCACCAAAACTTTGCTGGTTTGGAACATGGGCTTCATTTGTTATGCTAAAAATGACTGCTTGAGAACTTCTTATGTTTTGATAAACTGCACTGAAGTGAAGAAAGTAAGTACCAAATATTGATTAAATCGGTGCATTCATTGCCAATATAATGAAATTATTTTCAGGACCTGAAAGTAGCCTAGAGAACGTTTGCATTAGGATATTCCTTACCGATTTAGAAAAATACATGAGAAATATTGTATCTATTCTGATATGTACCATCACCCTAAACCTCTCAGTCCGACGACGTAATTTACTTCTAGTGTCATCGAAATAACACAGCTTACAGAGACAGAGTATTTAATCCTCTTATTGGTAGGCTGCTTCTCCGAATGTGAAAAAGTCGTTTGTGAGCAGTAGGAATAAAGCAGAACATGCACGTCGTCCGATCGAAGGGGATAAGGTGTGGTTCACCTTTCAATATTAATGCATTTTCCACTGTGGTTCATAAATTAACATTGGTTAGGGTGTTAACGCGCCAAAAAAATGTACACGAAATACACTTATATGACATAATAATGGCCATATAGTCTACGAATCTCATGGTTCAAGGTATTCTGTAAAGTTATAATTTTAATATTTGAATAATATGATGCAATTATAATTTAGAACATGACTCACATTGGAACGTATATAAATATGCACGTGCATTGACCCCGTAACCTACGTTGGGCCATGAAACTGCCTAGGAGGACTAAAGAAGTGGGATTGTTCAACAAAGGCATGGGTTTGATGGGCTGAAAATTTAGCCAGTGATAGGAATTGGGTAGGAAAGCAAATTTGGTGTTGAACAATTGCTAGTTTGAGTCCTGCGAAGGTTTATTCCAAAAGATCCTCCAAGACTTAATATGTGTGTTAGAGGGAGGGTAAAGGAATCGGCACAGGAGACAAAAAATGAGTCGGATGATGTGGAAATGTGCGGGAGCTGGAGATGGGTGAAGAAAGCGTACGCTGTGAAGATGTGTACCCTTGAATGAAATGGTTTGAGTGCAGTGGAGGTATTTTTCAGTGTGTTCTGTACGAAGTAATCGCATTTTCTTATATATACTGACGTTTGCGACGTAACATGACAGCAGTGCCTGGCAGGATGAAATTTTGTACTGTAACATATCCGGATTTACACAGTATTGTAAATCCTCTACCCTAATCATCTTACCCCCTTCGATCGCGGAACGCCTTTTTCATTATAATCTTGTTCACGATTACATTTCAGCAGGAACTTTTGTTACAAAGGAGATAAATGAAAAGATAAGTGAAGATATATCCAACCATTTTTGTTAGAACTGTCTCTCCAAGCTGACTTAAATTATCTAAATTATCTAGTGACAATAAAAATAAATTAAAGGATACATTATCGGATTTAATGGTTAAGGCCAACATATCCTCTCAGCTGCTACCGTGACTGATCTAACTGCCATCAGAAGCAAACAGCTACGAAAACTATAGATATAAGGAAGTTGTAAATTATCGTGGCAACTTTCCCAGGAAAGAGTTGTCGGTAAGGTATATAAGGTACGTCATTATGATCGTTGGAGGTTGGCTGCCTTGCCGTTCATAATTTTACAAGTTATACTGATAATTTATTGATTTAAAGTGAACCACATTTATCACCAATTGTCTATTTTTGCACCGCGTAATGCAGCGTTTTTGTTTGTCTTTTTTGGTTATTTTCCGCGGAGGGGCTCTGACCCTATGTCAACCCACTTGTTGACTCGTATGGAACATGTATTGGTTGGTTATATGGTTACCACCTAGCGTATTATATAATTTCCTGGCCTACAGGAAATAATTTGGCTTGTCACACAATGTAATGTCACCATGAAGTAGAGTATCACTACACTGAGTGAGTGGATGATGGGTACCCCAACCCACTACATGGAGGCGATTTGTTTGTGGCCACCACTTACGGAATTTAGGTGTCTGGCGATTGATAAAGATAGATAGTAATGCAGCGATGTTCACAAGGTTTGAAAAGATAGTAACGTTAAGACCGTGTGGTAAAGAAAAAGATTAAGTAACAGCAGAGAACAAGAATAACTTAAAGTGTGTAATTGAACGATATGTTGTGATAAAAATACAAGACTGATGATTAGCAGATCTATGACATAAGGTGGTGCGGCAGAAGAAAATGGAAACATATGGGATGTGAGAAAGACGTCAGTGACTGGTCAAGGAAAGACTAATGCTTTGGTGGGAATAGCTGTGATGTCAGGAGGGGAAAACAGGGAATGTAAGGCAAACAATGGGCTGAAGAGTGAGATACTGACGTCTAAGCAACGGGAAATTTTAATATAACAAGAGAGTCAATGAGAACGATTAAACTGTGTAGTTAAAGAACTGACTGTGATGAGAATTAAGCGGAATTCCACAGGCAGTAATAATTGATTACTAAAAGAATGAACAGAATACTAATACTATACAAGAGAGGCGATAATAAGGGAAAAACTATACATCAGTCAACAGTAAATTAGAACTATCTATCTATCTATATACCCAGGCTGCTTCCCCAAGGAAAGGGAGGTAGTTGAGACAGGACGACACACTCCCCATTTACTCATCCATTCAAACACATTCATTTGCATCTTAGCCCCAAAGGGGAGAAGGGACAGATCCTCACCGCACCACACCACACGAGGGTCAACTGCGCACTGCAATCAGTGACATCCGCTGCAGGGCCTGACAGCAGAGCTGGTTTACCCCTGCCACATCATAATAGACCCATCCCCTTACCCGCACCTGACCTGATCGGCTGATCAGACAAATGCGGGAGAATATCCCCTCAGGGCTTCATCATCATTTATTCATTCACAATTTCTTTCCATTCATTTCTATCACTCACAGCCACTCTTCCTTGCTCAACAGACATCTCTCTTGCATCCAACGCTCTCTTCACAGTGTCCATCCATCCTATTCGTGGTCTTCCTCTCAGCCTTACACCTCTCACATCAGATCTAGTTATCATTTTCACTAATCGCTCATTTTCCATTCTCTCCATATGCCCAAACCATCACAACACCCTCTGCTTAACTCAATCAGCCATCTCCCGAACAACTCCAGTCTCCTTCGCACTTCATGATTTCTCACTTTATCCACACACGTCACTCCACACGTCAGTGACTGGTCAAGGAAACTTGCTACACCCATATTCCATGTTTCAGCCCCATATTCAGTAATGCAGTCGGTACCACAACACCCTCATACAGCCTTCTCTTTACATCCATTCTAAAAGAACAACATCTAAACACTTTTTTCATTCCTCCCAGCACCTTTCCTACTTCATTCATTCTTCTGCATCTATTCTTCCATCCACAGGAACATGTGACCTTAAATACTTAAAACACTCTACCTCCTCAACCAACTCACCATTCAAAACTATATTCATCCTCCTACCATCTACCAACCTCGTATACTTCATCACTTTAATCTTATTCTCATTTACTTTCAATTTCCTCCTTTCACACACCCTTCCAAACTCCTCTTCCAACTGTCTCAATCTCTCCTCTGAATCAGCCACCAGTGCAGTATCATCTGCAAACAGCAGGTGCTTCAGATTCCACTCTCTACCATCAACATTCATCAGACTCAGACCTACACCTAGCATCCTTGCATTCACCTCCCATACAACACCATCCACACTAATATCAAACAACCAAGGCGACATAACACATCCCTGCCACTGCCTCACTCTCATGGGAAACCAATCACTCACAGTATTTCCCACTCTTACACGCGCTTTACTCTTTACTTAAAAACTTTTCACTCCTTCTAGCAAAACTACCATCAAGTCCATACAATCTTAAAACAATCCACAAAGCCCCCCTATCAATTCTATCATATGCTTTCTTTAGCTAAATCCATGAACGCCCAAAACACATCCTCACCTTTCGCTAAATACTTTTCACACACGTGTCTCGCAGCAAACATCTGATCCATGCATCTCCTTCCTCTCCTAAAGTCACACTGTTCATCACCAATTGCTCCCTCTGTACCCTCTCTAACTCTCTTAATTAACACTCTACCATTCACCTTGCCTACGACACTTAACAGACTTATACCCCTAAAGCTAGTACATTCATACTTATCATCCTTACCATTATACAATGGGACCACACAAGCACTTGCCCGATCAACTGGCACCATACCTTTCACAAATCACACATTCAACAGTCTTACTAACCAGTCGACAATAGTTGCTCCACCACCTTTCAGGCATTCCACAGCACACCCATCCATACCTCCAGCTTTCCCTGTTTAAATCTCCTTTACTGCCTCCTGCACTTCCTCCTTCGTGATCAAAAAATCATTCAACTCTCCTAACACATTTATTCCTTGCACCTTTCCATCTGCCACAATCTCAGCCACCCTTTCCTGCTCTACATTTATTAGTCTTTCAAAAATACCCCGCCCATCTCTTCCTTACTACATCCATCTCAATTAACATCCTTCCATCCTCTGCTTTTACTCGCTCTTCCTTCCCAGACTTTCCCTTTCGCACCCTTTTCACCTCCTTCCAAAACATTTTCTTATTCTGTTGAAAATTCTCAGTCAACCACCTACCCCACCTCACATCTGCTGCCACTTTAGCATCACACACAGCCCTTCTCGCCCTATTCCTCTTTTCCTCATACCTCTCATATGACACCTCATCCTTCCTCTGCAGCCACACTTCATATGCACGTCTCTTCTCAGCCACAGCCATACTTCCTCGCACCACCATTCACTTCCTTTTCTTACATCACCACCCACTCGTCTCACACCACACACCTCTTCCGCATGCCCCACCACAGCATTCTTAAACAACTGCCATTCCTCCTCCACACTGCCATTTTCCTGATCTTTCATTGCATTCCTCTCATCTTTCAATTTCTCCTGATACTCTATCATTTTCTCTCTTTTATCCAAGTCACTCACTTTCAAAACCTCCCTGCCACACCTAACTCTCCTAGTTCACACCCATCTCTTACCTACCCCTAACTTTCCCTCCACCCTGTAATGGTCAGACACCCCTCTCAGAACTCTCACATCCAACAATCTTCCTATTACATTCCTGGACACAACCACATAGTCCATCAATGCTCTATCAACAACCCTTCCACCCTCCTGTCTCACCCATGTATACTTATGAATATCTTTCTTCTCAAAAAGGTATTTCCAAACACCATCTCTCGCTCAACGCACATCCCTATCATTCGTTCCCCATTTTTATTTCTTCCAGGCACACCATGCATACCAACTACACCTTCAACTGTTACATTTCCCACTCTACATTCAGATCTCCCATCATTACCACATTCACATTCGCTCCAAAACTCTGCAGACACTCATCAACATCATTCCAGAAAGACTCTCTTTCTTCTTCATCCCTTTCATTACCAGGTCATTTGCACTCACAAACACCCATAACTCACGTTCAAATTTCACTTTCACCCACATCAGTCTCGATGACACCTCCTTCCATTCAGTCACACACTGCTGTACTTCCAGACTCACTAACAAGGCCACACCTTCTCTTGCCCTTCCTCTTTCAACACCTGACAATCTTCCATTCACACTTCTAAACTTCGACTCACCTTTCCCTTTCATCTTCGTTTCACTCAAAGCTAACACATCCAGCTTTCTTCTCACAAACATTCTCACAATCTTCTCCCTCTTTAGCCTCAATCGTACTACATCCACGCACATTCATGGACCCAATCTTCAGGGTACGGGCATAACCCAATCCCCCATCCCTTTCTCTGGCTTGTCTCATTTTAGGGACAAAAGAAAAAAAAAAAAAGGAGGGGGTCCCTTGTCCCCTCACCCCCCTCCCATTTAGTCGCCTTTTACGACACCCAGGGAATACGGTGGCAGTATTCTTCCTAACACAACCTGGCCACAGAGTAGTAGTACCACCCCACAGTGCTGCCAGATTGTGTCCCTCTCGCCACAGGGGGGAACTACACATTAAAAATTATAATATTCTGATATGGGCAGATTAACGTCAACAAAACAACAGTCGCAGTGAGAATGTAAGAAAAATGTAATTGCCACATAACTAGAAGTAATGTTAAATATTTCAGCAGAGTGAAAATAGCACCACAGGGACACATTATATCCCACTGCCTCTTCTGTATATGAACCGTGAACACCGAGCTAATAACATATATTTGGGTCCCACGCACAACCACCATGCTTACTCGCTGCCCATTTCTGTCTCATTGTTTGTTCTCTGTCACATGGCTTGCATTATCACGGTTTTTAGTGTTTATAGCTCGTCAAAGTTCCTCATGTCCATTTCACTTTCTTACATATCCCATCCATCTCTCAGAGATCACTCTTTCAAGCGGTTAGTTTATACCAGAGTAAATATAAATCAGTGCCAGCCTCCCTGATAATTACAATCCATTGAGCTGATCACCGAAACCTTTTTATATAAAGCAATTGTCTATCGCAGATTACTGTTCCTGGTTGTCAAAATAGTCTTTGAAAGCCATGCTAATTTCACCTTGATAACTATTGTCCTTTCCTTAGAACACTAACTATAACTTCCATTCTTAACTTTTGCGTCACTGTCATATCCAAATATATGCAATAATATTGTTCTTCATCTTTTCCCTGGACTATCGTGTCCCGAATATTGTCTGTGAACTTACAGATATCTACACTCGAAAAAAAAGTAATCGCCTACCAAGAAAAGACACTTTCGGTGTATTCCTCTACAAAAATTAGTAAATTTGTATTAACTTTCTTACCAGCTACCTGCCCTTTACGTCTCATTGTGTGTGTGTGTGTGTGTGTGTGTTGTAGCAAATCAAGGGCCAGAATAAATCATTCACAGGACAAATGCCAAATCTTCCCCTTAAATAATCTCTCACAGACACATTATCACTTTTAAAGATGTTTTCCGTCACCAATTGCAGATGATTCCATAATCTAACGTACTCCTCTCTTTTATGTATGTCCTTACGAGATTCATATGCAATAATCATATCCATTTTTATGATCTTACATTTCAGATTATATATATATATATATATATATATATATATATATATATATATATATATATATATATATATAGATAGATAGATAGATAGATAGATATATGTATATGTGTATATATAGATATGTATATATACTGTATATATATATATATATACATATATATATATATATATATATATATATATATATATATATATATATATATATATATATAGATAGATAGATAGATAGATAGATAGATAGATATATATATATATATATATATATATATATATATATATATATATATATATATATATATATATATATATATATATATATATATATATATATATATATATATATATATATTATTTATATATATATATATATATATATATATATATATATATATATATATATATATATATATATATATATATATATATATGTATATTATATATATATATATATATATATATATATATATATATATATATATATATATATATATATATATATATAACAGAACGGAGGAAGGAAAAACAAATGAGTAAAAAAAACAATCCATACACCAAATTACTGGCGTCCTCCGATCATAAAATATCTGTAACAGTTAGACTTGAACAGCTGTGGGTTGAAATTTGGAGGGAAACAACTCTGGGGAAGCGAATTCCAGAGAGATGCAGTTCTGGAAATGAAAGAATTCTGATGGGCAGAAGTTCTGCAATATGACTGAGTGACATTCCAGTCATGAGCGCTACCAGATGCCCGTGTAGCACAAGGGAATGCATGGAGAGGTGGCACCATGGACGCAACTTCGTCTGAGCATTTACCAAAAAAATATCTGTAAAATAATGCAAGGGAGGCAACATTCCTTCTTACATGCAGGGGAGGTAGTTTATAATTTATGTAATGACAGGGTTGCTAATGATTCTAAGAGCTTTGTTCTGAATTTTGTCTAGTTGTCTTAATGCAACCTCTCCACAACCATTCCACAAGGGTGAGCAATATTCAAGCTGAGAGCGCACATGACTCTTATAAATTATAGCTAACTGCTCATTGGAGAAGAAGTTACGGGCTCTGTACAATAATCCAAGTTTCTTTGAGGCGGTTTTAGCAAGTGATCTGACTTGAGAGGTCCAGCTGAGGGCACTGTTAAGTGAGACGCCAAGAATTTCAATACTTTTGGAGATGGGAATATTAGTAGCACTGAAGGTAATGTACGAATCTGGCAATATCTGTCTATTAATAAACTGTATATATTTAGTTTTACTAGCATTAAAAGAGACAAGGTTGTTTTGTCCCAATTCACTGATCGTAGATAGATCTTGATTTATAGAGATGGCTGTACGGAGTTGAGAGGTAGAGATATTAGACTTTGTAAATGGGTGTCTGAGTGTGAATGAACTATGTAGTGTTGAGTCATCTGCATATGAGTGAATGGGATTGTGGGTGACAGATAAGAGATCATTATTATGAACCAGAAATAGGGTTGGCTCAAGAACTGATCCCTGCAGTACGCCGGCATTAATTGAGTGGAAATTGGAATATACATCATCTACTTTTACTCTTATTTTCCTGTCACTAAGATGTGAAGAAATCAAAGGAACAAAAGACGTTAGTCCATAGCAGGGGAGTTTGGACAGCAGGGAACGGTGCCATACTCTGTCGAAAGCTTTAGAGATATCAAGAGCTACTGCATGAGTTTCTCCAAAAAGATCTATTGATTGATGGATGGTATGAGTTAAGGGATTGAGTATGTCATTGGTGGATCTTTCGTGGCGAAAACCATATTGTCTATCACTAATTAAGTTGTTGGATTCAAGATGTCTAACAATGTGCTTATTAATTAAAGTTTCAAATACCTTACCAAGAGAGGATGTGACAGCTATTGGTCTGTAATGGAAGGGGTCAGACAAACTTCCTTTCTTCGGAAATGGGTGGATATTGGCTTCTTTCCATGAATTTGGGAATAAAGAAGTACGTATGCATAGTCTGAATAATTTAGCTAGGACAGAGGCAAGTTCAGGGGAACACTTTTTTCAAAACAATTGGCGGAATTCCATCTGGGCATGGAGCTTTGTTGGTAGGTAAATTGTCTAGGATGGATTTTACGTATCTTGTCTGTATTTTAAGTGGGTCAGTTTTGGGAGAATCAAGTTCCAGTACTGGGACATTCTGGCTGGTATCGTCTATGGTAGAGTTTCTGGCAAAGGTACTGGCAAAGATACCTGCTTTCCCACGCGGGTCATTTGTAATGTTGCCATCTGAAGATTTTAGTGGGGGAATGGAATATGACTTGTTAAAGTTATTATTGAAAGAATTAAGAGTTGACCAGAATATTCCATTGTCATTAGGGTTGTTAAGTAGTATTGATGCTTGCTTTTGAAAAAAGTTTGATTTAGATAGATTTAATACAGCTTTTGCATGATTTCTAGCAATTTTAAATTGGGAGAGTGACTCGGATGCTTTTGATTTTAAGTAAGAGTTATATGCTAATGACTTTTGGGCTGTTGCTCTGGCACAGTTGCCATCAAACCATTTTATATATATATATATATATATATATATATATATATATATATATATATATATATATATATATATATATATATATATATATATATATACTGTATATATATATATATATAGCAGCCATTGCAAGTCCACTGCTGAAGAAGGCCTCGCCCAGCCTTCGACGAATTCTTTGACTAAGTCAGTCTCTGCCATGTTCTGCCTGCAAACTTCTCTGTCTCATCTCTCCATCCTCTGTCTGGTCTTTTTCTGCTGCCCTTACAGTCTTTTGGAGTCCAGTCAGTCTCATGCTCCATCAGTTATTCCTTTTTCTTGCTATATGACCAGCCCATCTCTACTGCTGTTCTTTTATAACTTCTATAATGTCTGACTAGTCTGCTCCCTCACCTGAATTGAACTTTACTTGTCTCTTAAAGATATTCCCACCATTGACCTTTCCATTTCCCTTTGAGAATGGAGCAGTTGATTTTCCATCGATTTTTTCAGTTTCCAGGTCTCACAACGGTACATCATAGTAGAAATTATTCATTCGTTAAACACTTTTCGTTTCATACATATTGACAAGCTACTTTTCATGATGTCTCTATGTTTACCGAAGGCTTTCCATCCAACTGCAATGAGTCTTTTTATATAGTTATCACGGTATTTCATTATTTTAGTATTTGCCCCAAGTAACTGTATTCCTCGACTTCTTCATGACTTTCTTCACTTATTCTGATGACACTCTTTGGTGTACTTGGATTAAACATTAGTTTAGTTTTACTCCGATTCATTTATAGCCTTACTTTCAGAATTTCTCGGTTCAGGTCATTTAACATTTCTTGCAAGGTCTCTGCTGTTTCTGAGACTAGGAGAGTGTCATCCGCATATTTCAAATGGCTTAGCTCATCATCATCTATGCTGACTCTTTTGTTTTCCCAGTCTTCCTTTCAGAAAATACTTTCTAGGCATGCTGTAAATAATTTTGGTGAAATTGTATCTCCCTGACGCTCTCCCTTCTCAATCGTAACTTTTTCCGAGGCTCTATGTAATTTAACTGTAGCAGTTCCCTCTTTATATATATTTTCGAGCAGTTTTACAATGTTCTTCTTTACTCCTTGTTCTCGCAATTACTGTATAATTGCTATATGCTCTACTGAGTCGAAAGCCTTTTCGTAATCAATGAAACAAAAGCACAGTGGATTATTATATTCTGTAGATTTCTGTTACTTCATTCACTGTGTGTAGATGATCAGTAGTCAGATACCCGCTTTGGAATCCTGTCTGCTCGTTCACGAGGTTGGTTTTCTTCCAAATTTGTTGTTATTCTGTTTGTATGGACTTTAGTGAAGAGCTTGTAATCAGCTAATGGGTCAATAGTTACAAAGATCTTTTGGGTCGCCTTTGTTGTTAGGTAAAATAACTTTTGCATTACATAGTGTTTTGGGAATTTTCTTCTTTTTTGTACACTGAGTAAATAAGTTGGCAGGCCTGTTTTGTTTTTCCACTCCTGCATCCAACAGTAAAGCTGCTACTATTACATCTTCTCCTGGGGCCTTCCCTCTTTTCATATTTATAAGAGAAATGTTGACTTTGGTGTTACCTCAGGCATTTCACTTTTGTCAATTGAAAAGTTAGCTAATGGGACTATTGTCTTTAATGCATGCAGATTTTTGTAAAATTCTTAAACTTTACCGTTTTTTTCTTTCAGTGATATAATTTGTTGCTTTCCTAGTGCCATTTTACTTCAGACCTGTTTCAGACATTTCTTTTTTGTGGTTTCTTTCATACGACCAATGTTTTTCTTTTTTCTCCTCTGTCTCTTGTTGATAAGCTTATTTAATTCCGCTCGTTCAGTTTCAGTTTTCTTTGTTTCATTTCATTTTTTCTCATGAGCTCAAGCGTCTTGTCCGAATACTTGTTGGTTTTCGTTGTATTAGCTTTCCCTACTACCTCCACTGAGGGAGGGAGGGGGTGGTAGTGGAAAGAAACAGATCCACGTGAAAATGATAGACGGGGGAAGTATTAAAGGATTAACAGAACCTTTCAGATAGGGAAGATAATATCCAGTGTTTTGACGTGAGAAATATGGCTAAGATAGTGATAAGCGTTAGTTATTAGGGAGAGAGAGAGAGAGAGAGAGAGAGAGATGTTTCTTCTGAGAGAGTGTAAAGCCAATATCGTCCTCTCTTCGTTATCGAGGACGCCAATATTTTTTCTCAGCTTAGTCTACAATATTGCTGAGAGGCAGCGGCCGGCCTCAGTATTGGCACAAGTACTGCCTTAACGCTGATGGGCATACCAGCGTCCTGCTACATGTGGGCGTCAAGTCCATTGTTTTGAATTCATTTTGGCTGTTATGTCCTTTTAATATTTTTCCTCAGGTGGAAATGGAAGGAACTGTTAGTGGAGGTTGCAGTGATCACGAATAAAGACAAAAGATAACATGCCCTAAAAAAATGGAAGAGGTGAACGATGAGGAAGGAAGGACAGAAACAGACAATTCCACGGGACAATATCTGTCGGTAGCAGTGAACTGCGGATAATGAGTCGGGATTAAAGGTAGCGGAATTCATGACACACAGATACTACCAGGTTCATTTATGAAGTTTTGTTTTCCACGGATTAAAATCACCAATATTAATATTAATCGTCACTAAGTATTCTTGAAAAGTTTGCATTGCAATGAAAGTGTTATAAAGGACATACAAAGCTGAGATACTGAACGAAAATAATTATTAATATGCTGAATTTGCCCTCTGCCATAAAGAAATAATCACACACACACACACACACACACACACACACACACACACACACACACACACACACACACACACACACACACCTATATTTTCTATTAACCGGTGAAAGTAGGTTCATCAAGCTCCTACTGTAACAATATCTCTGCAACATTTACCATATTTGAACCACGATTTTTCACTTCATATTTCTCTTAGCTGATTAAGAAAGAAGGTTGCACTGCAGTATTAAACTCATGGTAGGACATAACGCTATATTCTCTGGTGCAATTATTTTATTACAGTTAATGCAGTCTTATGTATATCGTAAAAAGCGTTCATTGTAACTACGTAGAAACTTTGATTCATTTAATACCCCACTTAGCTAATTCCATTAATCAAATATCACTTTCTCTAGTGATGACACAGAAACAATTGTGGAGATACAGTAAAAGATTCATCATTTATGATTCTTGTGTGGATCTAATATATAGGTAGAGCCAATGTCTCCCGGACGCGTAATTTTTTCTTCTGGTACGGTACACTTAGTCGTTCAGTCCTATTAGCACGTCGGATCAAGTTCAGCGAAAAATGACTCCGCATCGTCGCGCCTTAGCCCGGGAATAGATGAGACAGTTCGGCTAATCAAACCATAAAATCATCACAAAAGCCGTGTTTTGACCTTAAACCAACCTATGCCTAGCCAGCTTAGGCCTAACCTAATGTTAACTTAGTATAATACCTTATTTTGGGGTAACGAGGAAGATGCAACGTTGCCCAGACTTTTCTCGAGGCACCCGATCCAATGTTGCCAACATGACTGGATGGCCAAGTATACGAGGATTTTTTTTTTCTTTTTTGCCTCCTGGGCATTGTTTTTTGCTTTGGATGAAGTGGTGTAAGTTGCGGCAGTGTGAGGTGTGGCAGTGTCTGGTGTGGTAATGTGAGATGTGGCAGGAATGTGGCAATGTGACGAGTTACAGTGAAGTGACCTGGTGCTTTCAGATCCTCCTTATTTCCGGGATTTTTGGTGCAGGTTGGCTACATCACAAGTCACAAATCATTCAATGGTGGAACTCTGTGAACCATATACCAGACTCATTTGCTGCTGTTTCTGTGTCACATTAGTCATTTTTCCAGTATTATGATTTTCATCCTCGCACTCCACATCCCTCTGGGTACTGGGTAAGGCAGATTAAGGGGGATTTAAATCTCTCTTCGGAGCCTATCTGACCTGTCTGGCTACCAAGGATTGCTCAGTGATTCCTTCCAGAGATGCAGGTGTGCCGAGATATTGAAGGTCCCAAGGTTTCTATCTCGTCTCTAGTTCTCTATCTTCTGTTCTTGGATCATCCATTCATTTACAGAGGCGCCGTCGCTGTATATACAGATGGTTCGAAGTCAGACACTGATGTCGGGTTAGGGGTGATTTTTCCCATGTTTTGTGGGAAGAGGAAATCTTCCTCTAGATTCATCTACTTTTCCTGTGGAATTGACTGCTATCGTTATAGCTCTAGCTGAGTTTAGCACAAATGGAGGCTTCTTTTATGATTTTTAGTGATTCTCAAAGCGCCTTTTGGCTATTCAGTCTTTAATTCAACTCATCGCCTGGTCCTTGCTGTTCTTGACTAGCATTTCCTGACGCAAAGGCGGGGTAAACTTTTCCAGTTTTGTTGGGTTCCTGAGCATGTTGCTGAGCAGGGCAATGAGGGCGGTTACATAGCTGAGGTCACGTCTTCTCGGCGGTCCCCTACCAACTACCCGCTTCCTGCTTCCCATATGACACCCTCCTTTTAATATGCGATTCGTACTTGTTGGCAGAGGTACTGGGATGCTGTTGGTCATAATAAATTAAAGGAAATTTTTCAGAGGGTGCTCGTGTCGAGGGTTCTCCCCTCCACGCCTCGGCGATTGGAGGTGGCTGTTGCCTGGCTTCGTACTGGGCATTCATGCTTATTCAAGGGTTCCTGATGTGGGGTGAAACTGAGCCGTATTGTGAGGATTACTTTGTAACCCTTACTGTCCGTCACTTGCTGGGCGAGTGTCCAAGTCTGGGGGACCTACGTCAGAGATTACTGCATAGGCATAGGGAGGGGGATGGTGCATACTGATTTGTTCTCGATGCATGGAGGAACGTATTACTATGTGACTGATGTTTTTATTTTTCTTGAGGAGGCGGGCTTCCTGTCCATTTTACAAGTAATTGATGTTTACATAATTATTCTGTTATTTTACATTTTTTTTAAATTTCTACATGAGGTATTGACTTTAGGTAGCCAAAATTATATATTTTGACGTATTTTACCTTGTCTGGCGGCATATGACCCTTGCACTTTTGCAATCAGTTCTTTTTAATTATTTCTGGAGCATGTACAGACCGTGCAGCTCTGCTGAGGCCCATTACAAATGCAAGAAGAGTGCGTCAGTTTCGCGCTGTTTTGCAAAGGCTTTTTTATTAATGCTGTCTCTCTCTCTCTCTCTCTCTCTCTCTCTCTCTCTCTGATAAAAAAAAAAATCTTAGATATTCTTAATAACTATTCAGAATCTATTTATTGTAAGAGAAGCACTGCCATGTAGTGGATTACGAGAATTCAAAAGATTTCATGAATATTTCTGTGTTAATAATTAACTTATATATGAATAATCTCACAACTTTGAACAAGTATCCAGGTTTTCCTTAATGTAAGTGAAATGCTGTCCTGCAGTGAATTCTGCGAATCGTAGTTATGATTAATTGAAAGAGTTCGTCTAAGGTGATATCCTAATCACAGCATCTTGGGCTACTGGAATTGGATCTATTGTCAAGTGTTCGTTCACAGGATGGATATAAGGGAAATATAATGAAGCTGTTCGAATAAAACTCTCTCTCTCTCTCTCTCTCTCTCTGACCCCCAGTTCCGTTTAATTTCCTCCTCCCTCTCTCTCTTCGATCTCTCAACACTGATTTAATTTCTCTTTCTGTTGATCTGTTCCTTCCTGAATTACGGATGACCTTTTCTTTTTGTCGTTTCTTTTTCCCAATCTCTTTTCACATTTCTTGTTCATTCTTATCTCTGTCTTCATGACTTTCAAAGATTGTTTCTGTGCCTCCCCACTCCACCTCTCTTCTTTTCTACATCAAAATTTTCTTTAACTTAATACTGTTCACTGTCATTTCCATTTCGTCTCTTCTCTTTCTACCGTACTTGCCAATCCCTGCATATCACTGTTTCTCCACATTATTACCTCACTCTTCTTAGCTTTTCATTCTATTCATTTCATACACTCTTCATTAGCGTCCCTTTTTTCCCGTATCATTATCTTACTCATCATATCAAGCTTTTCTCTCATTCCTGTTTAAAACTCCTTTCACCTCCACTCGCCCTTTGCTACCCATCTCCTACAGGCTCATACCATTCATATCAATGTCTTCTGTCTACTTATTTTACTTATGTATAAATTTTAGTACCACTCTCCCTTTTCATTTACCTTGAACCCTTGCAGGTCAGAAGTCTTCCAGGGTCACCCACGTTTGGATGCTCTGTGTGCAACACTACAATCCTCTTTCTTAATGTTATTTTCGTATCATTGGTTGTTTCCTTTAGCTTTTCGCTCTTTTATGCAGTGGTGGCGTGAGAGGTACTGAGGGAGAAGTCCCTGTTTGCATTAGGGAGAAGAAAACGAATGATTGATAAACTGCATTAAAGTATTGTCAATTCGTCGATGTATTAATGTATGTTTTGACTGAAATGAGTCTGAATAATAATCACAACGAAAGCAACCGTTTCTCAGTGCACAATTAAAATCAAAGGTAATGGGGCAAATGTTTTCTAGTTACGCCCTCTGAAAAACCGTGATCATGCGTTTGACCTTTCAAGGTCGCTTAAGGTCAAAGGTCATGCTGCCAAATGAAAGCACATATAAGATTTTCTATATGTTGGTAATAGTATCTCTCTCTAACGAGTTTTGAGTTATAGCCCCTTGAATATCCGCGACCTTGAGTTTGATCATTCAAGGTCACTTACGGTACCAATTAAAATCCCATATAGGATTTCTATATGTTGATAATTGTAAATATCTATCTTCAACCAGTTTCGAGCAATAGCCCCCTGAATATGTGACCTTGAGTTTGACCTTTCAAGGTCATTCAAGGTCAAAGATCTTGGTGCCAAATGAAAGCCCATATTACGAGTTCTTGTATGTTCATAATTAAAAATATATCTTCAACCGTTTTCAAGTTATAGCCCACTGAAAATCCGTGACCTTGATTATGACCTTTCAAGGTCACTTGATTACCTCCAAAATTTAATCACTTTCTTTGGAGCCCAGTGCCCACATTGAAAGTTTCAGGTACTTTCATTCAGCCGTTTTTCCGTAATGTTGCTAACAAACAAATAAAGATTCATTCAAACAAACCTAAAAAAAAAAAAAAAAAAAAAAAAAATCGTTAGACTCCGTCCGTGCGAGGTAATCAGAGCGTCCGTGGGTGGAACGTCTGTGATGTCATTGTCCGTGCATACGCATCTATCGTTTAATGCACATCTAGTTTGGGTAACTGCTGGTCCACTTCACCAGGATTCACCATATGTATCCGAGGGGAGGCGGTTGGACTATGACTTCGGTACAGTTAGGGGAGAACATTCCCCATGCACATTCTGAGACTATTTCATGTGCGTGACCAGCAGCACCACATTATAAAGTAACGACTCACGCCCATCCATTACGTTAAAAGATATTTACTCAGATCACGAACTCATTGCTTTTGACCTATTTATACCAATAGTTTTCAAGACTATTTATCAAATGATATAAAAATTTCCAGGTCTTAGGTTCTTACTTCTAACTTTGCATCTGTTGTTGCAAGTAATTGCCATTTTTTATCGAATAAAATATAACACTATTATTACATCAGCATGATTCTGAAACGAGTCCGCTTGATGTATTCCAGAGAGAGAAAGAGAGAGAGAGTTAACGCCAATCTTAATATTTGCTCATTTCCATCTCACAACAATCTCTCTCTCTCTCTCTCTCTCTCTCTCTCTCTCTCTCTCTCTCTCTCTCTCTCTCTTTCTCTCTCTCTCTCTCTCTCTCTCTCTCTCTCCCTATCAGTTGTTCTTCATTAGACACTACGCGTGACTTGCAGTGTGAGAAGATTGTCTTGGATGAATAGCAACAATGCAGTCAGAGAATCTTGCTGAGCGAATGGTAATTCAATTTACAGGTCTCTGTGGGGATGATTTTCCCGGTGAGAAGCGAATATGCCATGGCTGGGAGTAAGAGAAATATGATTTTCAAATTAAGTTATCCTCCTCTACCAATTATGTGTGTTATATATGGGACGGAACTAATTTTATAAAAGATAACAAGTGCTCGTGGGCCCTTCGGGCTCCTCGCAATTACTCCTGCAGAGGGTTCCCGTGTTTAAGTGCTGTTCTAGCGTAACGTTGTCACTTGGATTGTTTTGCAGCTAACCAACTGATAGTGTTATTTGCAGCTTCGAGAATGGAACCCAAGTTGTCCGAATGCAAGTCAGAAATACTTTAGTTGTACCTGTGGGCAAAAAATTCTACGGAGATCCTATGCCGGGGATCAGGAGCGGCGTTTTTTGGGTAAAAGTGTGATCGCTTATTAAATATAATAAAAGTTTTTCAATCATGATGGGACCAAGTTTTTTCACATCAGCGAATTTTTTGCGATTTCTGTGCCAATATTGGTACTATTTGAAAGTGTAGTTTCGGCTGCCCAAAACACACACACACACACACACACACACACACACACACACACACACACACACACACACACGGCTAGTGGTATAGTATATTAGATGTTTAAGTGATTGTATCACCTGTGCCTCCAACATTTAGGAATACAGGATGCAAAATTTTCACAACTACTCATACGCCCGCTGTAGCGATTCCAGTATTCCGGAAACGAAGTAAGGACCCAACACACCCTACTTCGTGCAGACCAGTAACACTACTTAGCACACTGTCCTAAATGTAAATACACCTCTTTCTCATGAAAGTCACATTACATGTTCTCCTTCCACTTTCACAACACGGATTCACTCTACAAACCCCTTACTGACTACTCTCACAAAACAAGCATCAGACAGAATCAACTCCACAACACCCGCACAATAGACACTTCTCATTACAATACCTACTAGTAAACCCCTCAATGCCATCCACCGACTCAAACTAACCACCAAAATATACAACACAAGAACAACACCAAATACTGCCTTATCAACTGTATATTTAGTAAAGAAGCACATGTTACATTCCTGGGCAAGCCATTACGAACACAAAATATCCCTACTGGAGTTCTACAGGGCTCCGTTCTCTCATTCATACGTTTCATCCTATACATGCTTGATATTCCTACACCCCTTCCACCCACAAACATTGACCCCCATACAGATGATGTCACCATAAAAACCTCGCACCACATTGCACAGATGGCCTGCACACAACAGGACACTGCTCACCAACAGGCTGATGATGATGCCAGTCAAATCCAGCACACCACTCATTACCAGAAGTAAGCATGATCACAGGTAGTCCTCTCGTATCAGTAATAATTATATATTTATGCCACACACACACACCACTAAAATCTTTTGGGGTGACATATAACATCGGACTCATCTTCATGGACAATGTACTGTACGAGACATCAAGAGTCAGCACACCTCCTGTCTCGATGCACCTATGCTTGCTTGGCTTGGACTCCAATCCTATCTAATACTCAGTACAACACTTTGCAAACCAGACAGATTAACGCCTTAATGCATTACCACTGGCTGCATCAAAACTACTCCCACTGCACACACACTCTGAAATGAAAGTCCTCCCTGTCAGAAGCTATTATGGTATGAGGACACAATTCTGTTAAGCAGCCTGTGCCAATATATACGGTAACAAGCCTGTCATTTCATAATAAAGAGATACAAGATACATAGGAAAATAAAACAATAAGCATACAAACATATTGTGATGACAATATCACACCTCCAGACATTCCAACGCTAACAATACAAATACACTTTGGTACTCGCTTCACGAGCAGGACAGTAAAACCTCCCCCAGAACACAGTATTGCAAACCCCCACTACTGACATACACCCATCAGAGGTGTCCCTAAGTAGAAAAGATGATCGTGTTCTTCTGTCTGGGTTTAAATCAGGACATCACCCAGCCCTCAGCTATCGGCTTAGATTTGGGTTGAGTGGAATTACAGATAACACATGCCCTGCTTGTAGAAAAGACCTGCACGCCCTTTGACATATAATGGAACACTACACAGCACACGGCACACTAGGACACACACAACATCAGTGATGTAGAGAATCTATGGGACAACCCTAAAGGGACAGTTGATTACCTGCGGTCGACGAATCTGTTCGATGAGACGGATTGGGACTGAGGAACAACAACAAAATAATTTCTCACATATGGCATTTATGTTAGCCTGCGACTGGCGTGAGTGGTTGAATTCGTGATCCCTGGTGGTTGATTAGTTGGGAAAATAAGTCCACCGATGCATGAAATTAGTATATCGCCATTATTCAGTCACCCTCTAAATTTTCTGTACAAACACCTACTTCTGAGCTGTGACCATTATGGAACTTGAGTGATGAGTTACAGTTAAGAATACGTCTTGATTATTTTACCACAGTATATATAACCTGGCAACTGACTCGTCTGTATATGAACGTTTGCCTTCAGTCATCATCAGCATGAAATATTCATTTTTATTTAACTTCAGTAACATGTTTAAGCTAAGTAAGTGTAAAACTAATTTTCTTTCAGAATTCTGTTTGATCTTTTGAGTCCCAGAATGTACTACTAGTTTGATCTCCTTTCTACCGTTGGTTGATTTGATTCAGTCCTTTGGACACCGCATATAGTGCAGTAAAGGAAATCTATATCTAACCTCACCATTTTGAAGTTCGTGAAAAAAAAAAAAAAAAAAAACTCTGGTGTTGGGTTATTTAAAATTAATAAGTAACCAATTTGATGACGTTACGAACTTAGCAACGTGAGTCTTCATCACGATTTGATTATTATTATTTTTTGGCTGCAGCTGAATTTTGATGTCTCCTATATTTCACAAAGTACCGATAATTAAAATTACATTTTTATTCGCTTTCCGAATGATCCTTAACTCCCCGGCATTTCGAACACTGATGATAACACCTAAAAAAAAAAAAAATGTTTCTAGCCATCATATATATTTTTTTTATACAGACCAACAGCTATCGCATCTTCTCTTGGGAAAATAATTGAGATTATTATTAATATACACACTGTTAAACATCTTGAATAAAAAAAACTTAATTAGCGACAGACAGTATGGCTTTTGCCACGAACAATCCACTGCATATATTTTCTGTCTGTCGACTCATACCATTCATCAGTCAATTGACCATTATGGAGAGATGAATGCAGGAGCCCTTAGTATTTCTAAAGTTTTTTTTTTTTTTTTTTGTCCCACTGATATCCTATATTCTCAGCAACTGAAAAATAAAAGTGGATTATGTATATTCCAATTTCCACCTAGGTAAAAGCCGGTGTGCCACAAGAATCAGTCCTGGCTCCAACCCTGTTCCATATTCATATTAATGATCACTTGTTTGTCACCGATAATCCCATTCACTCACATATAGATGACTTGACGCTTCACAGTTCCTTCACACATAAACACCTATTGACAAAGTTTGATACCTCTAACTCCCAGTTCAGTACAGCAATCTCCATAAATCAATTCATAGCTAAGAACACTGAGTGGGGACAATTCAACATTCTCCTTTCATGCTAGGAAAACCAGGTATATCCAGTTTACAAATAGACAGATATTCTGTAATACCTTCAAAGGAACCAATATTCCTCCCTCTAAAAGGATTGAAATTCTTGGTGTTTCTCATAACAATACCCACAGTTGGAATTCTCATAATTACATCACATGCTTGGATTACTGTATAAAATCAGAAATTTCTTCACTGACTTGCACTTAACTATAATATATAGGTCATGACTCATGTGAGCTCTCAGCTCGAATATTGCTCACCTCTGTGGAGTGGATGTAGAGAGGTTGTTCTAAGACACCCGGACAAAATTCGGAACAAAGCAATAAGAATTATCAATAACCCAGCAGTCACAAACGAACTTCCTCCCGTACAAGTAAGACGGAATGTTGCCTCCCTTGCATTATTTTACAGATGCTTTTATGGCAAATGCTCTGACGAAGTTGCGTCCATCGTGCCCCCCAGGGTCGGATTTAGGCGTAAGCTAAAAAAAATCTACAGCTAAGGGCCTCACAGTCTGCAGAGGCCTTTCAAAATCTGATTTTTTTGTTTGTTTCAGTTTTATTATAATTCATAGGTAAGTAATGATTTAACCTACTTTACCCAGTCTTCACGGATTTGTTATGCATCTTGGGGTCCTTTTTGTCTTGTCCAGTGGTTACACAGCTGTATTCTCTGTCAACAATTGCCAAAAGGGGCATCAACGGCTACCAAGTATCTTAGCACCTCACCATTTCTAAATGCGGCTCTGATGCCATCTTCCCACCTCGTTACCCGTGTTACACGGCATCTGGCAGGACTTGTCACACTGCTATGTTGCACAACTTCTACCGATCGGAATTCATTTTTCCCCTACAATGCTTCCCCATATTAGTCTCCCCCCAAGCTGTAACCTACAGCAGTTCAAGTTCAACTGTTTTTTCTTTTTTTAATAAATGGAGGAAACCTGCTGTCTGTGAATGGATTTTTTTTTTTGTATAATTCGTTTTCCTTCCCTTTATCCATCTTCTGTTAAAAGAAGAGGTATGGAATGTTCAGTATACAAAGATAACACAGAACAGGAACAGAATCTGGCAACTGGGTAAGGCAAACTCAGTTTCCCAGCAAAAATTAGATAACTTTGGAATTATCCTCCGGAAGGACACTTGGATGGGCAAGAAGTTGAGGGGCTGACTGCTGGGCATTTCACTGCTGAAAATATTATGGTGAAGGGAGTAGAAAAACTGGTGACAAAGTGAAGGGGGTGGTGACGATTGAGAGAAAAGAGGATAAGAATGAAAAACAACAGAATCAAGTTAAGCGTCTTCGCAGAGCTCATACTTCCGCAAACGTCAGTGCCAAACAACTCAGATCACCATCAAAATTTGATCAACTTTTTCTTGGCCAATGCCCCACATATTCCCAAAATTTCACTGAAATCCATCCATACCTTTTTTAGATAACTTGTGAACAAACAAACAAACAAAAATCCAGAATCGGGACTGAACAGTACATTGTACAAGGGTTTAGGGTATGGTAAAAATAAGGGATTTAATTTTGAAACCATTTAGTTTAAGGTCACATGACAAGGTCAGAACGAACAGTTTCGATCTGATATCGACCACACTTTGTGGGAGGTTTTAGAGTAAAGCAAGAACGAAGAATTCCATTTTTTTGAGCAATCAGCGAAGGTGAAGGTCACAGGACAAAGTTAAATGTCCGACCTTTAGATTAACTAGTGTGCGTGTGATTATCGCATTCTCTGGGTGCTCCTTCTTGTTTCACTTGTCTCTACCTTTTCCGTTATATATATCACTATCATTCCAAATTCTATTCCTTTATATCACCATGACACCGTTTTACAAATTTCTATTTCCACCATGTTCCTTTTCTATCATTTATTTAAGCTCTCCCTTCCCAGCCACATCTCCCATTGTACGGGTATTGTGATGCAGACATTTGGAAAACGAACAGTAGTGTATGAGACCTCGTGAGCTATTTTCACATCCCAGCTCGTGGTGTTGGTGGAAGCTGCACAAAACAGATCTTACAAGTTACTGGAAGACAATTACCTGCAATGTATACCCTTTTACTGTGATGGCGTCTTTTTATTACGGCTCTATCCAGATGATATTACTGAGAATAGAAAAGATTTTTAAAACTAGGGGACGGGGAATAGTGTTGTCTCAATGCACTCCATTGTCACCTCCAAACAGATACAATCATGCAGTTGTAGCAACTTACTACCAGCAAGAATATCTTCGAAGAAGTTATCAGTCTGAAGAAAGTTACAAAATTTTACTTCTGATATGATGAAATTCTGTAATATTAATATACAGGTATGAGCTACTAACCGTAAGAAATCGTTGATGTATTCTTAACAATGTGATGGAAATTTTTTCAATAGCTGATGTTTTCTTCCGCCTTAAGTATATTTATGTCAATTAATCTACTATCTCAGGATTTATCATGTACTGTAAAATACCAGGCTGTTACGAATATTGAACTCGTTTATTACGAAACTTACATTATTTACCGTAATCACTCCTCATATTTGGTCTCTCTGCTGCCGTATTTGATGGTATACGTAATGCCATTTTAAACCGCTCACAATTAGTCCCACTGATTTTATACCAGTGCATTGCTGTTATAGATCATTAAAAACGGATCATACCCTCATAAACATCTTTATTCCAGTTTGCTATGTTCGTTACACGCCGCTCCTTGTCCAGAAAGTCCAGACGTCTAGATTCTCCTGTTCTGAGACTAACTAGTGCACGTACTTTATTAGTATCTCATCACATATACTGTGCATTGGGCCATACCACTTTGAAACAAACCCTGGCCCACTATTTTCATCATGCTACATGTGCTTCAACATCTCTCTTGTGTCATTTCTCACTCTGTCAAGCTATTTCACCCCACATTCGGACCTTAACCAGTTCATCTCCAACACTTCTAGCCCTTTTCCAGGCCAAGTATACAAGGTCCACACCAAGCACCCATGCAGCACAGTCGACACCACTGTGCCTTCGAATATTCCCATTTTCATGTGAACATACATTGATTTTTTTTCCCACGCACTTCTCATTACCTATAAGATTTCTGTTTCTTGTCTTAAACTGTTATGTTCTCCAGGTTCTAAAGTTTCGTTTACTATTTCCATACGTAAGTAACGGACGCCAAAAAATATCATTATCATCATCATCATCATCATCATCCTCATGAACCTGATCATTCACACTATCTTGTGAAGAGTTGAGTCGATCGAGAAACAAGATACGAATAAGTGCAAAAGTGGAAAACTATTAACACTGGCCAATAGAATGAGACACATAATTAATCAATTCATCTGTCATTTAAGACGCGATAATCCTAACCTTTACTCACAGGCAACACCATCTGCACATTTTTTATTCTGGAATCTCTCTCTCTCTCTCTCTCTCTCTCTCTCTCTCTCTTTGTGTGTGTGTGTGTGTGTGTGTGTGTGTGTGTGTGTGTGTGTGTGTGTCAGTAGATATCTCAGTAAGGGTGGAAAAGTGATTGCTGGGAGGAACAGGTGCCTCTCAGGATGCCGGATCACACCTCTCTCTCTCTCTCTCTCTCTCTCTCTCTCTCTCTCTCTCTCTCTCTCTCTCTCCCACAGTGACTCCAGCCCTTGTTAAAGCTGACCTCGCCTTCCGTGGCCCCTGTCTGTGTGCTGATGGTGGAGGGGGGTGGGGGGTTAGGAAGATGGCGGGGATCGAATGAAGGGGATGAGTAGGACAAAGATGGACGATGACAATTTAGGAAGTGATGCTTCTGAGGTGATGAGGGGAACTAGGAGGGCTGAGTTGACAGGTGAATGTGACAAAGTGGGACGAGAAACTGGGAAGTGAGCGAAAAAAAAAAAAAAAGATAACACAAGGAGGGACGAGTGATCGTTACAGTAAAGGACCTAAGGAGGCCACTAACGACAAGATGTTGGTGCTGACGACTGGGAGAGGGTACGGGAGCTAGGATAGTGGGAGAGGTAAGTGGGACAAGGTGGGATGATACATTGAGGAGGAAAATAACGTTAGTCTCCACTAATTAAACTGAAAGGTAAGTTGCGGTAACCTCTTCATATCGGTGACCTATTTCTTTATTTCAGTCTGTTTCCATTTCTCTGATCAGAACTGTGGCTCCAAAACGATGGTAATTTTCAAAGAAGTGTGTATGCATATTTCAAATGAATTCTTTCAAAACTGGATTATTAAAACTGACTACTTTACCAACACTACGTCAAAGAAGCAAAATCAACCTCTTATAACAGAACAACGCCAGTCATGCTACTACTACTACTACTGATGATGATGATGATGGTGGTGATAATGATGGTAACAATAGTAATAATAATATAATCATCATCATCATCATCATCATCAACATCATCATCATCATCACCATAATCATAATCATATAATAATAGTAATGATAATAATAATAATTTTCTTGTGAGATTTCAGAGTACCATCATTACATGGGACACTGGAGCTCAACTCAGCATTAACCCATTAGCTCGCAGAGTTCCTGTGTGTGTGATTTTGGTGGACGGATACCGGTACTTATTGTATCCTACCGACTAATAGTCGCAAAGCTCATACGTTCGCACCTTGTGGTTCCCTCCATTATTAACTCTTGGAAATGCCTAGTTCTGTTCTCATTTGAGGACACTGGCAGCTAATGGCTTAAACTTTATTCCGGAGGTTCAATGATAGACAAATGGAATACTAACTGGTCACTGTCCACACGACTTGGCTGAGACACAGGGAAGGTAATGGTTCGACCAAGGTTCCATGCATTATCGAATATCTGTATACTTGTTGACCATATAAGTGGCTGTTTATGAGACAGTTCATGTTACGTTTTACTGGAGCATTTCACTGCCTAAAATGATTCCTTGTAATACAATCAGTAAAAATTCTTAGGTATGCAGTTTTTCTGCAACTCACCATCATTCCATTCTTTTTATTCGAATATAAAATATCGCATATTCTCCCCAACATAAAACTTTCTATATCATTCTCAAGGTTTATGGAGAGGCATTTTGACTGGTGTGAAGAGAAGCTGGAGCAAAATCGAGCAAGTAAAGGTAAGTTTAATCCCAACTAATTTCCCATGTGGCTTCTATAGAAACCATTGGCGAAACACCCGAGAATTAACTCGCCTCTGTTCACCTGTTTCCTTCCATCTGCTCCCCACAAACGAATTTTTTCCCCTGTGGACTATCTATTGACGAAGCTGAAGTCAACTGAACATATATTCTGGGGTCGAAACATTGGTTGTTGCCAACGGTGCATTGTTGCGAGGCAGCCTGTTGTTAATTTATGTCTGCGTCCAGAGGTCGATCCTTTACAATTAGCTCCAGTCAAGACACGATCAGAATATATATAACACAACAGAGACCAAGGATAGCGTGTGAGATCCTGCATTTTTCATTTTCAATCAAGTTTTACAGATTATAAGGAAAATCTACTTTCTGAATCTGTAGATAAAAGAAATATTTTCTTTGTGTAAGGATATTTCGTCGGGAATGATAAGACTTAACTAATTACTTGCTGAACAAACTCTTCTGCACACTGTATTCTCGGTATAATATAATAGTCTGATTCCAGGAGAACTCTAAGTGTACGTATATTTTGAATTTAATGAGATTCCTAGATCAGATACTCATCGTGAATACTCCTTTGCCTTGATATTCACAATTATATCCATTGAAAACCTCGCCCTTAATATTTTCTCGGTTTCTGTGACTCCCAACGGAGAGTGTTCGCGGTGAATATTATAATTAATGTTTTATTCACCGTATACTTTGTCCACTTCTATTTTCATTCCCGCTGCAAATTCCAAAGTTATGCTTTGGTACGACCATCGTTCTTTATAGTGGCACTTTTTAAATTTCTAATTGTTATTATTCTTTCATTTTCGTGTTTCATTTCTATTGCAACTGCCAATTTCCTTGTTACCAAACCTAGCCAAATATAATGTAATATAAGGTAACCAAACCCGAGCAAACTTAATTAATCGACGATGACAACCCTTGTTCTCTCGCCTTCGACTAATATTTCCAAAGAAAATCCCACCATTACATCATAAATGAGTCTTAACTCCTTGTGTAACTGCCGCAAGAGCTGTCACTGAGACGATAAATTCCTCCACTTCGAAACATCCATCACCTTTTGTTCAAGGTACTTTGCTAGGCTTGGACACACACACACACACAGAACTGCAGACGCCTTTGTTCAATATGCATTTGTTTACTTCAGACGTCTTGGCAGATATATGTAAGAAGAGGGGAGGTTAGATATAAGGAGCAGGGAATGGCTGGAGAAGGAGACGAAAGTGAAGAGGGCGGGAATGGAAGACAGGATAATAAGCGTAGGACGGATCAAAAGGAGGGGACGAAAGGGTGAAGGAAGGCAGAGACGAAGGATGATAGAAAACGAAAGACGAGATGAACGAGGACTGAAGGGAATATGAAAAATAAATAGAAGCAGACGGAAGCTGAGAACATGAGTCGGCACGGTTATTTACATACGCCCGAGGGAGAAGGAGGAGCATACTGAGAGATTGGATCAGAAGAGATGACTGTGAGATGCGGCAAGCAGATGAGGATAAGAATGGGGAAAAGGATATGGAAATGTGGATATGAGAGGAAGAAGGCTGTGGGAGAAGATGTTTGTTTCAGGGTAAGAGGGATGTGAGAATAACGAAAGGAATGCGGGAGAATAAGAATCAGTGAAGCGAGCACATAGGAAATAGTAGAAATATTCTGAGGAATAGAAAAAAAAAAAAATCTTTCAGCAACTATCATCGAGTCACAGAAACATTACGACTGAGGTTTTGTAGAAAGGAGGAGTACAAGAATGTGGAATTGAAAATGAAATGATGGAGGGAAAATTCTATGAAATGAGAAAGATGAATCCGATGAAAGAAGGATAAGTGAGGGAGGAAGGGGGAAGCTTGAACTTGGAATAAAAAACGGAGGGGAAAGATAGGATATAAAGGAGGAAAGTTAATTTCATGAAGGGAGGAGGGACACAGATTTAAGAAAGGGGAGGAGAGGTAGAAATGGCGGAATAGGAAAAGGGGCCAAGAGTTACGGAAGGGAGGAGGGAAGGAGATAAAAGTGGGGACGGGATGAGGGGGGTAATAAGGATATAGAATTTATGGACTGAAGGAAAGGAGGTACATTTTGATGAACGATGGAGGGAATGATATAGACCTTGATGAAGGGAGGGAAGGGTGTAAAATATGGAGAAGTAGGAAAGAAAGGACAATATTATGAAGGGAAAAAGAAAAACAATATTTACCTAAATTTTACGAAAGTAAAACGAAAGAAGATTTTTATAAGAGGAGAAGGAAACTAGAATTTGAGGAAGAAGAGTGCTGTGAATCGAAGATTGGAGGATGGAAGGAGGGGGAACTCAAGCAAGGGGTAAGAGAGAGACAAACATGCAAGATTTCAAGGAGTAAGTAAACTTTCATGAATAAAAATTTAAAGGAGGAATTGAAGGGAACTAAAACCGTAGGAGACGTTTCAAGAAGGTAGAATCATTGGGTAGTTGAAGACAACCATATTTTTAAGTCTGGAAGAAGGAAGCAGAAATAAGGAAGTTAATAGATAGGATAGCTCTGATAAAGAAAGGTGGAAATAGGACTGTCTAAAAACACCAGGGCTTATGATAATCCTCTATCATACTGAGGGAAGCGTTACACATAAATAAAGCACCCAAGAACATTCCCTCACAGAACAAGATGTACCGTAACCCTCGTTTTACGAATCCAGGTCCCTAATGCAAAAACAGGTGGCAAAATAGAAGGGTAAAGAGATCCTAGCCTAGGATCTCATGGTTAGCGAACGAAGAAACGATGTTTTGCCAGAGATGAATATAAAGACATAAAACTCTCTGGTAGGTGGGGGCGCCCATCATCCACTCAGTGTAGTGGTACCCTGTTTGTAGGGTAATTCTACATCGAATGGGAAGCCAAATGATTTCCTGTAAACAAGAAATCATTTAGAACGCTGGGTGGTAACCTTATAACCAACCAATACATGTTCCCTACGTGACAGCAAGTGGGTTGGCGGAGGGTTAGTGCCCCTCCCTGGAAAACAACTAACTTAAAATACGAACAAGAAGCCTCGGACCAGGACTGACCAAAAGATGACGACTAAGGACAGAACAGAGGACATGATACGGATGGCGACGTGGAATGTAAGGGGTGCAAATGATGAGGTGAAAGAGAGAGATTGTCCAGGTGCTTGAGGGTGCGAAAGTGGATGTATGTGGAGTAACTGAAACGAAATAGAGAGGTGAGAGTGTGAGAGAATGGGAGTATGGATGGGGTAGATGCGCAGGAGTAGCTGAGAATGAAACGGCAAAAAAAGCAATGTGTATTGTTGTGTGTAACAGATGGAAGGAGAATATAAGAGGGTATGGATCAGTTGGCTCAAGGATTGTGTGGGTAAAACTAAAAGTTGGACCACAAATGTGGGCGATTGTGTGCGTGTATGCGCCAACACAACATCGTGCAAGCAGAGTGAGAGAAGAGTTCTGGACAAATGTGGAAATGTGCATCTAAAAGTTTGGAAGGAATGAGAGACTGTTTTTGATTGATGATATGAATCGTAAAGTAGGGAATGTGAAGGTGGGTGGAGTAGTAGGTGAGTGGGGTGTGCCTGCTGAGACAGATGAGAATGGCAGTGCTTTAGTGGACATTTGTGCTGGGATTGGGTTGGTGATAGCCAATACCCTCTTCAGGCACAAAATGGCCCACAGGTATACATGGCGAGTTATGAGAAGGGTGGATAGTGAACTGAATGAAACGAAGGCAATGATTGATTATGCGTATGTGGATGAAAGGATGCGAAGATATGTACCGGATGCAAGAGCATATAGAGGTTGGGGGAGTGGACTTTCTGACCACCTCTTGGTGGTGGTCAGAGTCACGGTCCAAGTAAAATGGAGAAAAAGAAGGAGGGAAGGACGGGAGGAAGGAGTAGATGCAAGGAGCGTGGAAAGGTTAGAAGAGAATTAGAAAAAGGCAGAATATAAGAGAGTAGTGGAGGAGTGATTGGGTAAATATGAGTTGGAGCAGACTGGGGACTTGGAAGGTGTGTGCAACATAATCACAGAAAAAATCTGTGCAGCATGTGAGATGGTGTGTGGGGTGAAGAGAAGACGAGAGGGGGTGCAAGGAACAGCTTGGTGGAATCAAGAGGTGAGACAGGCTGTGGCACAAAAGAAGAAAGCATATAATGAATGGATGGGAAATAGGGGCAAGGAAGAAGTTGAGAGATGGAAGAGAGAGTTATATGTAGAAAGGAAGAGAGAGGTGAAAAGATTAGGAAGAGAGAGTAAGAAGAGAGTGGATGAGGAATTTGGAAGGAATTTGAGTGTCAAGTAGAGGGAATGTAAGAAAATGTTCTGGAAAGAGGTAATGAGAGTAAGACAGGGTGGCAATGAAGTTATTAGGGGAGTGAAAAATTAAAATGGTAGATTACTAGTTGCGAAGGGAGAAAAAGTGAGCATATGGAGAGAACACTTTAATAAATTGCTGAACATATAGAATGAAAGTAATGCGAGTAAAAGTGGCTGGGGAATGGCTGGGAGAAGGAGGGAGGCGAGAAGACAGGAAGAAATCAGTAGGATGGAAGTTGTGGAAGCAATGAAGAAAGTCAAAATGGGGAAAGCCCCAGGAACTGATGGAGTGTGTGATGAAATGCTGAAGTATGGGGGAGAGATAGTAGTAGAATGGTTGTGGAAGACGTGCAGATTGCCCTGGGAGGAAGGTAGAGTCCCGGAGGATTGGAAGCCACGTATAATTATTCCCTTGTACAAAGGAATCGGGGAAAAAGAAGTATGTATTAATCATAGGGGCATTTGTCTCCTTAGTGTAATAGGGAAAGTATACGGTAGGATACTTATTGACAGAGTTAGGGAAAAAACAGAGGAATTAATTGAAGAAGAACAGGGAGGCTTTAGGAAGGGAAGAGGTTGTGTAGATCAGATATTCATCCTTAGATTTTTATTGAAAAAGTTTCTAGAAAAGGGAAAGAAGTCGTATGCGGCCTTCATGGATTTGGAGAAAGCATATGACAGGATGGACAGACTAGGATTGTGGAAAGTATCAAGAATATATGGAGTAGATGGGAAGTTGTTGAATGCTGTGAAGAGTATGTATGAGGGGTGCTAAGGCTGCAGTGAGTGTGGATAATGAACTGAGTGAGTTTTTCTATCATGTCATCATGGTTGTTCAATCTGTATATCAATCAATCAATCATTTCCTGTGGCACCCTCGGGGATGCATAGGGCCTCGATGAACTCACACCACCACATCCTATCTTGTGCTAACTCCTCAAGATCTCCCCAACACTCATCTCCAGCTTCCCGTCTCATTGTCCTCACCCACGTCTCTTTTGGCCTTCCTCTACCTCTCCTACCAAGTGCCACCCACCCTGGTGTACCTCGTACTATTCCCTTTCTCCTATACACATGTCCTAGCCACTTCCATCGTGAGAACCTAACATATTCATCGACCGGCTGCACTCCCGTTATTTCTCTAATTCTACTATTTGGTATCCTTTCCCACCACTTAACTCCTAATATTCTTCTAAGTGCTTTGTTTTCAAACACCAAGAATTTATTTTCCATAGTCACTGTGCTGTACCAAGACTCGTGTCCATAAATTAAGATACTCCTAACCATTACCTTATAAAGTTTGATTTTTGTATGCACAGAAAAATTGTTATTATTCCAAATATTTTTAAGCATTCCCATTGCCTGATTAGCCTTCTTTAACCTTTCCTCGAATTCAAAGTTCAAAGAACCATCCTTGGCTAAATAAGTACCTAAATATTTAAACCTATCAACTTGCTTTACAACCATACCTCCAATTACACATTCCTGCGCATTTTCCATATTCATATTGATTATTTCAGTTTTTCCACAATTAATAACCAAACCCACCTTGCGACCTTCACTCACCATACAGTCCAGCACTCTCTGCATCTCTTCTGGCCCATCACAAATCAAAACTATATCATTTGCATAATCTAAATCCAAAAGTTTCCTGTTCTCTCCCCAAATTATACCTGCACCGGTTTCTGTTCCAACACGTTTCATAATGTAATCAATGACCAATATAAATAGTAAAGGCGATAGAACACCACCTTGAATTACTCCGGACTTGACTTCAAACGAATCACTCAGACAACCATCAACCATACTTTACAAAATGTGTCCTCAAGCATGTTCATAATGACCCTCACAAACTCCTCTGGTAATCCATAATGTCTCATGATCTTCCCCATAGTCTCTCTCGAAACACTATCAAAGCCTTTTCAAAATTAACAAAACAAAGACTTAACGGTACTCTCATTTCATTAACTTGCTGCATCAAATGCCTAACTATAAAGATCTGATCATTGCAACCACGTCCCTTTCTAAAACCAGCCTGTTCATCCCTCAGAATACCCTCAACCACCGGCTCCAACCTATTTAACAACACTCTACTGAAAACTTTCAAAGCTACCGGTGACAAAGAGATTCCCCTCCAATTACCACATTCACTCAGGTCTCCCTTCTTCGGAACTTTAACAATTACACCATTCTTCCAAACTGATGGTAGTAACCCCGTCACCCATATCTTATTGAATAGCTTGGTCAAGATCATTATTAATCTATCCCCCTCCACTTTAAACATTTCCGGAAATAAACCATCCTCCCCTGCTGCCTTATTATTCTTTAACTGTTTTACTGCTTTCTCCACTTCTGCAAGCCTCAACTCTCCTGTTTCTATATTTAAATCTTCCTGAGCAGACGGTATATCCTCTTCTGGTGGTATTGGTCTATTAAGAACTGTCTCAAAATGCTCTTTCCATCTATTTTTAATATCTCCATCTTTGGTCAATAAATTTCCTTCCCTGTCTCTAACTGGTATTTCCTTGCGTTTACCTGCATTACCACTCAGTTCTCTAATCGATTTATATGCTATTCTTTGACTCTGTCCATCATTTTTGTTTATTAAGATTTCAGTTTATGCAACCTTTTCATCCACACATCTTCTTTTATCTCTCCTAGCTAACCTTCTTACTTCTGAATTCAAACTCCAGTACGCAGCTCTTGCTAATTCAATCTCTCGTTCATCAACGCATTGCATCTCACTCCTCAATTTAGCCTCACCTCTCTTTTTTATCATATCCCACGTTTCCTCTGATATCCATTTCTTTCTCCTGAATCTATGTCTCCTTCCAATCGTACATTCAGCAGTCTCATGCAAAACTTTGTTCACATCCTCCCACATCTCATCTACACTTCTCTCCCCCTCTTCCAACGTTTCCAACACCAAAAACCTATTTCTGCATTCTAATCTGAATTCCTCCTGTTCTTCTCCTTCCCTTCTAAGCTTAACAATATCGTATCTACCAACACCAGATTTTTCCTTCTTCTGATTTTTAAGTTTAAACCTTATTTTTGCAATGCTGAGTTGATGATCACTACCAATATCCGCTCCCCGTTTAACATGAACATCTAGCAGAGAACTTCTATGCCTCCTACTGATAACGATGTGATCAATCTGATTTTTATATTTTCCACACGGCGACACCCAAGTTGTCTTGTGTATATTGCAATGCTGAAAGAGTGTGTCCCCGATGACTAAGTCATTTGCTAGACAGAAACTTCCAAACCTCACTCCGTTTTCACTCATCCTACTACCAACTCCCATCTTACCCATACATGCCTCAAATCCCTCATTTGAACAGCCCATTACTGCATTAAAGTCTCCAACGCAGATCAAAACATCATGTCTAGGTACCCTTCCTACTCCTTCTTGCAACTTTTCATAAAATGTGTCTTTCCTTTCATCAAGTGCATCATTAGTAGGTGCATAACACACAAACAAACTGATGTTGCCATGATTTGATTTAAACCGTGCGTATAACAATCGCTCATCTATAGGATCCCACTCACATAAAGCCTTATTTGCCTCACAACCCAGCAACAATCCTACTCCCTGAAAATGCATTCCATCCTGTCGGCCAGATATCAATAAACGTATACCATCCTCCAAATCCAACTTATCGACTCCAGTTAATCTAGTTTCTGTCAGAGCCCAAATATCAAGTCCGTAATTTTGAAAAACCTTCACTAACTCATCGATTTTACCGTCATGATTTAGCGTTCTCACATTCCAGTTACCAATTTTAATTGTATGGATGGGGTTATAAAAGAGATACAAGGTAGGGCAGTGGATGTTGGAGTGGCTCTAATGAGAGAGGGCAGTGTTTGGAAACTCTCTGTCCTGTAGTTTGTAGCTGCAAGGCTTGGTAGATGAGTTTGGAAAAGTGTGTAAGAAACGGAATCTAAAGGTGAATGTAGGGAAGAGTAAAGTTGTGGTCTTCGACAGAGGTGAAGTCAGTGACTGTACAAGGAGGATGGATGAAGATGAAATGGAAAATATGAGTACGTTTAAGTACTTGGGGAGTGTGATGAGTAAGGATGGAAATTTGGAGGCTGAAGTGCTGGAAAGGGTACAACAAGGAAGAAAGGTTGCTGGTTCCTTGAAGGCAGTGATAAGAAACAGGCAAGTGAGCATGAAAGTGAAAAAGTTATTACATGACAGTATTGTGATACCAACTTCAACATATGGAAGTGAAACTTGGACGTTGTTGGAGGGACAGAAGTCAATAGTGAGAGCAGTGGAAATGAGTTATTTGAGAGGAACCTGTGGAGTCACATGGAGAGACAGACTGACAAATGGGGATGTGAAGGAGCGTTGTTGTGTGGATGTGGATGTGATAGGAAGCATTAGGAGAAACACACTGTGGTGGTTTGGCCATGTGGAGAGGACGGAGAGTGAGAGGCTGACGAGTAGAGTGTATGAGTGAGGTGGAGGGGGAGAGATGGAGGGAAAGGCCGAAGATGAGATAGAGGGATGGAGTGGAGAGATATATGAGAGAGGGGGGGTGTGTGAATTGGGAGCAGGGCAGTGAAATGGTGGGGGACAAGGTGACGTGGAGGCGATTTGTTTGTGGCCACCCCGTATGGGATTAAGGGGTCTGGCAATAGACAGATAGATAGACTTTATGACTGCAAAGAGGATAAGATTGAGTGAGGTAGTTAGATAAAATCAGAGAAGATATGAAAACAAAGACTGTGTGGGATGGAAAGGAGGAGGACACTATAGAGAGGGAAGGATAATGGAGACTGTTTAACTAACACGAAGTTAGGTTAGGTTACTGAATATCACAAAAAACGGGACAACATAGTGAGACCAAGACTGGATAAATAAGAAAAAAAAAAGAGAGTAAATGGAGAAGAAAGGAGGTGAAGCAAGCAGAGAGAGTAATAGCAAAACATTATGGGGAGGAAAGACTTGAAAAAGAAAAAATCTATAAGAAGGGAATTAGATCATGTCAGATTAAAAATCGGTAAACAACGGAAAAGAAATACTGGAAGCGCAAGCAGTGCAGACGGAAGAGATGGTAAGAAAGGAAAAGAGGAGCAGTAATGGAGAGAGAATAAAGAAAAATGGAGATGAAATACCAAGAAAAATAATGAATGATTATAAAGAGGAAAGAAGCATGGGCATCGTAGGAGGAGATATCACTTTTTGAGTAGCAACAACCCTAAAGGAGTCTTGAACTGACGTTAGTGATAATTCACTGCCCACTTACTACACACCTAGCTACTGCCTCCCTATTAATTAGCAACCACGGTGTCCACTTGCTGCACACTGTCTACCTATTTACTGCACTCTCATCACCTACATATTATATACCCACTACCTACTTATTACACGCCCATTACCTTGGTACTGAATTTACTGCACGTCCTCAACATACATCACACCCGATATCCACTTACGGCACAAACAATGTCTATTTACCACATACCCACTGCCTACCAAATATAAACCCACTCATTTTTCAGTTCACCTTTACATTCATATGTTCTCCTCGTCCTTTTCCTTCTGTTTGTTTTCTTAGTACATCGCTCTCCGACTTCTCTTTTGGCTAACAGGCTATTTCTCCTCTGTCCTCCTACGTTGATATATTTCCCACTTCCTCTATCTTCCCCTCCTCATAGGCATTCCTCTTTGTCATTATCTGAACGCCAGACCTCTATGCACCAGTGAAGCTGCTTCCATAAAACTCTACGACAAAAGATGGTCCATCCATCCATCCATCCATCATCCCATCCTACGTTGTCCCATGAGGAGCGTAGAAGCCCGGGGCTAGGCAGTTGGTCCTGACATTTAAGATGAGAGTGACCAGCCTCACTCATCCCTGAGTGGCATTACGTGAGCAATAAACCCCAACCATCCCTTGGATATAAACCTTCACCGGCTCAATCCGATTGGAGCACAATAATTACCCACTAAACCACCAGGCGCCAAAATTTGGTTATATGGTTACCACCCAGCGTACTAAATGATTTCCTGGTGTACAGGAAACCATTTGGCTTGTCACTCAGTGTAGAGTCACCCACAGGCAGAAAGGAGGAAAGAATGAAGGAATGAAAGACAGAAGAGGGAGTGTAAAGTTACCCGTAGGCAGAAGGATAAGGAAAGAATGAAGGAAAGAAAGACAGAAGATGGAAAGAAGGATGGACGAGAGGACAGGGCAGACACCCGAGAGCAGTACTACATTGAGTGAGTGGATGGTGAGCGCCCCCACCTACCACAAACAAAAGATGGTACATATATATATCCGTGAAAGGCAGAAAATATTTCATGGGGCTAGAGTTTGTGTATCTTTGTATTCCAGGCCGTGAATATATATGAAAACCTTCATGCGGACAAGAAAAACGTTGCCCCCGTGTAGGTTTTCCTGACATGGATGTGTGTGTGTGTGTGTGTGTGTGTAAGAGAGAGAGAGAGGGGGAGAGAGAGAGAGAGAGAGAGAGAGAGAGAGAGAGAGAGAGAGAGAGAGAGAGAGAGATTTCGTCTGCAAGTTGTTTACCTGTGTGTGTGTGTGTGTGTGTGTGTGTGTGTGTGTGTGTGTTAGAGAGAGAGAGAGAGAGAGAGAGAGAGAGAGATTTTGTCTGCAAGTCGTTTACCTATGAGAGAGAGAGAGATAGGGAGGGAGAAAGAGAGAGAGACTGCATATTTACATGTGTGTGTGTGTGTGTGTGTGGTTCACATAAATGGCAGATAAGGAAAACAGTGATAACAGAGTACCCCTTTCGCTATCTACACATACTTAACAGTGGCTTTGCCCTTTTAGAGTATGGGCTTACCTGTGTGGCAGTAGGTAATGCTTAGGAAAACGAAAGTAACATGGACGCTACAAGTGGAGAAGGAATATTTTATTTGCCTCGCTTTTATGGTGTTCTGGCAAGTTTGCTGATGTTTAGGTATGAGACTGCAGAGCAGCATTAAAGGAGGAGTTCATGACACTTTTTTTTTTTTTACAACAAACAGCGAAAAGGTCTTCTCAATTGTTGCTGTACTTGGGTAAAACACCTCTGATACTGAAACAGTCCCTACAGAAAATTCATCACCAACAACTCAGCTCAACGTGAGGCACCTGATGTTAGCCCAGATCCGCTCATCGTCCCTGAAGGATGTACTACGTAAAGAATACATACTCATTAGGGAACGCTTTGCAGCGCAAATAAAACAAAAACTTTTCTGGGATCAACAATCACGCACCAAAGTTCTTATTTATGAGTATACTAACATACAGAATTCACAAACAATTAAGTAATAAAAGTATGAATATACTTAAAAAAAAGGGGGGGGGGTGAGATTACAAACTAAACTGGAATATATAGGTTCCCCCTTATAATCCATGATGACGGTACTATGTAGAAATTTGCGAAGCCTAAGCTAAGAAAGAAGCTGGTGTCGCCATGGCAGGTGGTGTCAGTAACAACAGTCAAATGTATTCCATGGGAACTTTCATTGTCCTCCTGTTCATCAAAAGACGTTTTACAATCTCAATTGACGTCATACAAGCATACAAGGAGGAGCTCATGACACTTTTTTTTTTTTTTACAACAAACTGAGATAAAGGTCTTCTCTGTTTTTCTTCAGTTTCTGATGATTTGATATTAGCTGCATATTCGCATACGTTGAGATTTTTAAATTGTATTTACGTTTACTTCATTCTTTATCCAGCTGATCATCATGACCGTACTTTCAAAACATATTTAAGTTTAGTGAATTGTATATTTTCATCTCACCCATTTCTCGACCTAGCTTTGAAGGTTTCTGCATAATTTTCTTTTTCCAATGCTGCTACTTAGAAAGCTTCCATGTCAAACTTCCCAGAAAAAAAAAAAAAAAAAAAAAAAAGGAAAACCATATTCAGAAAAATTTTGATTCGAAAAATGTTATTGGTGAGATGTTAGAAATGTGCAAATTGGGAATACTGAACACATTCAATATTCAACGTCACCCTTGGCTTCATACAACATTCAATGATCAGCTAGTTGAATAAACCTACGTCTTTCCTATCCTTAATGATCAAGAGCTGCTGGTACATCACAAATCGCCTTGGAGTGAGTTCCAACTTGTTTGGTCTTCTTCTTATAACTACTCCAGCGTACTCTGTAAATCATTTCCCTTTCTTTGGGTCGTCTAATCGCCTTCTCATCTCAGTAACCTGTCCAATCACCCCAGCTAAGACTGTGGACCATCCCAAGAAGAGGAGTCTTTTGCATTATGGTGCTGAGGATTGGTAAACTCTCAAACAGTACTAATTTGATATTCCCTGCAGTGATTATTGCTTCCATGGCTGAGAGACACCTCAGCGTACTTCACATTAATTATGACGAAGGTTATCCTGTTGGACATGGAAGCTTAAATTGCATTCTTTTACATCACAGGTAATGGAAGAAAGCCTTGGCTTAATCACGATTATTGTAATTTTGTCCACAAAAAGGAAGCAAATTAAAAAAAAAAAGTACCAGCACCAACTTACTCCTGAATAACGATCTTGTTTTCGTCCGAAATCGTGCTAGGTCTCTTCTTCGCCTTGCCAAGAGTAATTTCATTCACTCCAAATGGTCTGGCCTTGCCAGCTGAAATTCTTCATGCTCCCTCTGGCTCATTCTCGTATCTTCATAAAAACTTTACATATAACATTATCTTATCCCCCTTCCTTCCAATTTTCCATTCTGATTGGTTTGTAGCTATTTTTGTTTTTAATATGCCGGAACTCTTTGTCCAGAGTTTGTCCTCTAATTCCCTTTTTTATTCTTCTGGTGCAGTCGATCAATAATCTCCATTCGATTTCCTCATGCCTGTCATAAAGTAATCTTCTTTAAATGAGATATATTTTGCCCTAACTGGCTTCAATATTCACAAGGCATTCGGACTTGGTGAAGATGTCCATTTGTTTACCAAAAATGTGGTTCTATGTTGACACCCTGCTTAGGTAACCTCTTAGACATTAGCCTGTCAATCTGTACCTTTCTTTCTGTCTTTCTGGGAATTTGCTTTCATGCAGCCAGTCCGAAAGAAAAGGGTGAACGTTCCCAGACTTCTAAGTACAGCCCAGCTGCTTTAGTATCTTGTATTTCTATACTCTTGACTTTACCCCTTTCAGGAAGATCTTCAAGCATCTTTCCTCTAATGGCTTTCCCTCTGACCACTATTATGATTTCTGCCAGTGAAGTTTCACTGGCAGTTTCCTCTCTGATTCTTGGTCATCCTAGAAGACATTGCTATCCTATTTAACATGCCAAAGACTTTTGAGCGGGTCAGGAACAAATTTTTAATTTTCAAATTGCTTTCTTGTAGATTCTTTCCATGTGCATTCATCTCAGGTTTCCTTTTGTTTCTCTTCTAAAGAAATCTAGAGGGGGCGTTTCTCAGGATGGTGTTCTCTCCCATCTCTCTTATTCCAGCTCATCAGTTACCGTCTGATCACATCTAGCCCAGTCCGCTTATGGGCGGATAATTCCATGCTTCTTCTGACCTGAATATAATTTCTGACTGTTGTAAGAAGAAAAAAAAATGTTCTTTATGTATCAGAAGCAAAGATGCTGGATTATTCGATCAAAAAAAAAAAAATCTTCCATAGGATTATCCGTCAGTAGTGACCAATGTACACAAATCAATCTTTTATCGTATCGTAATATTTAGGGGGTTTCCATCTCTCGGGAACTATCAAGGAAAGAACATATTACCCCATTAAGAAAATACGTTCACAGTCGACTAACTGTGGTAAGTTGACTTCATACTTTCCGTACCACTATACAGCCGTTGACATTTTGCAGTGGTCATATTCGTCCCTGTTTGAACAACAGCTCATATATTTGGAGGGATTCCTCATACACAGCTCTTCGGAATTTACCCCACATCAACTCCCCTCCTCTCATTAACACCCATCATCCTCTCTCTTCCATCGCTGTGCTGCATCTTTACCTCGTTTCTGTCGGTATTCAGTGGCCACTGCTCTTCTACAATATTTCCTTCCATCCCTCCACAATTATGGCGTGCACGTGGCACCCGTTTGGCAGTACACTCTCATCACGTCTCTACTCGGCATTTATTGCAAGAGGTAGTTGATATTTTCAGCCATTCATTTATGCAACACGTCAGCTCTCGAACTGTCTTCCTCGGTCTATATTTCCCCCTGACTACAATTTCCGATCCATCTAAAAATGAACGGATCTTAACTTGGTTTTCTTTTATTCTGATACCTTGCAAAACGACAAATTTGCAGAATTATATCCTTTCTCTCTCTCTCTCTCTCTCTCTCTCTCTCTCTCTCATCAACATTAAGTGTCTGTATAATAGCATTAACATATATTTATGGCCTGGAATACTGAGATGCATAAACTTTCACTGTATGATGTGTTTTCGCGCTCTCACAGATTAAATTCTTAGTGTGTTCTGTCGTTAGAGATTTACGAGTATGACGGCAGCTTCAGAGGACGATGCAGGATGAGAAGATTTTTTTTTTTTTTTTTTTTTTTTTTTTTTTATGCGAGGAAGAAGGAACCAAAGGCCATGGCCCGCAGTAACAGTTCCCTCCAAGAGAAAAACAAAATACAATAGAGAGCCAAATTCAAGATCCGATCATTTTGAGATGCCTGGACACACTGCGTTTGAAAGACTGGAGATCATAGGCAGCAGGAAATACAGACAGAGGGAGACAGTTCCAGAGTTGACCTGTTGCATAAATGAAAGACTGGGAGTAACGGTTAACTCTTGCATTAGAGAGTTGGACAGAAAAGGGATGAGAGTTTGCTGCCAGACGGGTGCTACGCGCCCGTCGTAGAGGTGGAGGAATGCAAGCAGACAGTTCAGAGGAGCAGTGACCATTAAAGTAGCGATAGAAAAGAGATAAAGATGCAACAGTGCGGCGAAGAGACAGAGGTTGAAGGGAGTCAGTAAGAGGAGGAGAGTTAATGAGACGAAAAGCCTTTGACTCCACCCTATTGAGAAGAGCTGTATGTGGGGAGCCTCCCCACACATGAGAGTTGTACTCCACACAGGGGCGGATAAAACCTCTGTATAGAGTCAACAATTGTGCAGGGGTAAAGAAAGAGCGGAGTCGGCTTAGCACACCCAATCTCTTAGAAGCAGATTTTACAAGAGATGTAATATGATCTTTCCAAGATAAGTCCCGAGTAAATGAAACCCCAAGCATGTTCAAGGATGATGCAGGATTAAGCTAAATATTATTAAACATTAATGGGTATACCTGTGGAAGATTTTGTCGGGTTGATAGGTGTAAGAACTGAGTCTTAGATGCATTAAAGACAACCATATTATTTTTACCCCAGTCAGCGATACGAGCCAAGTCAGACATTAGGTGTGCCATAGCCTCATCCCTTGTTTCTTGAAGCAACTGTTGAGATGGGCGTTGCGGGAACCGAATGGAAAGGTGAAGGGTGGAGTCATCAGCGTATGAGTGGATAGGGTTAGATGTACAGCTTAGAAGATCATTGATGAATAAAAGGAAGAGAGTTGGTGATAGGACAGAGCCCTGAGGAACACCACTGTTGATAGATCTAGGAGAAGAACGATGGCCGTCTACAACAGCGGCTATAGAACGACCAGAAAGGAAGCTAGCGATGAAGGCACAGATAGAAGGATAGAAACCGTAGGAGGGCAGTTTGGAAATTAAAGATTTATGCCAGACTCGATCGAAAGCCTTTGAGATGTCAAGTGCAATGGCAAAGCTTTCGCCAAAGTCCCGAAAGGAGGATGACCAGGAGTCTGAAAGGTAGGTGAGAAGATCGCCAGTGGAGCGTCCCTGACGGAACCCATACTGACGATCGGAAAGAAGGTTGTGATAGGAAAGATGCCTTAAAATTTTTCTATTAAGAATTGACTCGAAAACTTTTGAAATACAGGACGTTAAAGCAATTGGACGATAGTTGGAGGGTTGGGAGTGGTCACCCTTCTTTGGGACTGGCTGAATGAGAGCAAACTTCCAGCAAGAAGGAAAGGTACAAGTTGACAGACAAAGGCGAAAGAGTTTGCCTAGGCAGGGTGTAAGCACAGAAGCACAGTTCTTGAGAACAACAATAGCATATGAAAACGAATGTAGGGAGAAGGATGGAGAGATAGAGGAAGAAACGAAACAAGGGAGGAAAGAAGTGAGAAGTCAGTTCGTGAGAAAACATAAAGGGAAATGGTTTAGGAAAAAAACACGAGGAAGAAAAATGTGGCTGAAAAAATGTGAAGACAAAAACGGACTGTAAAAGAGGGGGGTTTTACTAAGTAGGCAGGAGGTGTGACGTACCTGGGCAATTGGTCTGCATTTCGTAGATAGCGGGTGTGTAGTAAGTAATTAGTTGTGTGTAGCAATAAGCTAGACTCTGCGTAGGACGTAGATAGTGACTGTTTGGCACGTAGGGAAAAGGTGTACTAGGTAATGGCTGTGTAGCAAGTACGGTAGATAATGGATGGGAAGTAAATCCATTTTGCATCTCCTCCGGGGATGCTAGTACTTGAAAAAAATGATGTATCATCCAGCATCTCTCTCCTCCCTCCCTCTCTCTCCGTTTCATTCATTCATTTGCGCTTCACTTTCTCTGGCTGTTATACTCTTTACTTTGCTATCTCGATTTCTCTCTATTTCTGTATCCTTTCCCCTCCCCTTCTTACTCTTCAAATATTCATTTTTACTCCGTTTCTTCTTTCAGTTGCAGTTCTACCAATTATCCTTTTTCTTCCCACATGTTTCTTTCCCATCTTGTTTCCTCCTACACTTCCCGTTCCCTTTCTTTGCTGTCTACATCCACCATATTCCATTTCGCTCTGCATTCCTTCTTTTCCTTATTTACTGGAACTTCCTCACGCTGTGTTTTCCTTGTCTCCTCTCTTTAGCTTAACCTAAACCAACATAATCCAACCATAATCTGAATAACCAGTTGGTTCTTGTCTGCCTCGCACTTCAATCGCCGTTTTATTCTCGCCCAACACGACCTCCTTGTATTCACCTCTGCTTCAACAGTACTTGATTATCGTTCTCCATTTCTGTGTCTCTGCTTACTCCATCAGATGGCCTATGCGGCAGTACGATTATCGTATATTTTGTGTTTGGTGCACGTTCTCCCATTTTTATTCAAATTTCTTCACTAGTAAAATTTTTAAAGTTAATTCCAGATTTGAACTTCTTTGGGGGGAGAAATTATTTTAAAAAAAGTTAGGTTAGGTTAGGTAAGTTAATAATAATAATTAGGTTAATTAATAACAATAACAAATAATATTTCAAGTACAATTTATCTCCTTGCTCCATACGTAGATAAATACAGCTATGTTGGATAAAAATTGAAGCGTGTCACCCTCAAACTACGTTCCTTTTTGACAAAATCCGCTCGTTACAGCCGCGTTTAGAGCAGCTCCATTGAGCAGATCCACCACCAATGCTTATATTCATCGAATACTTACGACGGCGTAACTTCGATTTTGTAACTTTTATGTTTAGACTTAAATATATAGTGTTTTTATTACTAAGTAACCTAATTAATATTATTAACTAACTAATGGATATATACATAAGCCTGAGGGAGAGGGAGGATCATACTGGGAAATTGGATCAAAAGAGATGACTGCGAGATTCAGCAAACAGAAGAGGATATGAAAGTGGAAAAGGGTATGGAATATGTGGGTTTGATACTAAGATGGGTGTGGGAGGAGAAGATGTGTGTGTCAGGGTAGGAGAGATGTGAGATGAATGAAGGAATGCGGGAGAATAAGAATCAGTGGAGCGAGCACATGAACTCACAGGAAACAGTATAATTTTTTTTTTAGCATTTTCTGAACAATTAATGAACATGCCTTCAACATCTATCATCGAGTTACAGAAGCTTTACAATTGAAGATTTGTGGAAGGGAGGGATACAAGAGTATCGAGTTACAAATGGAATGATGGAGGGAAAATTTTATGGAAATCAGAAAGACAAAATTGATAAATGGAAGCGGGAGGTAGAATCTGAGTGAGGGAGGAAGGTGGGAGCTTGAATCTGGAAAAGAACGAAGGGGAAAGACAAGATATGAATAATGAAGGAGGGAGGTTATTTTGATGAAGGGAAGAGGGAGATAAAATTAAGAAAGGGGAGGAGAGGTAGAATTGGCAGAGTAGAAAACGGAGCTAAGACTTCGGGAAGGATGGAGGGAAGGTGCTAAAAATGAGGAAGGGACGAGAGGGTTAGAATTTGAGACATGATGATGGGAGGTAAGGAGTTAGAATTTATGAGACGAAGAAAGGAAGTACATTTTGATGAACGAGGGAGGGAATGCTCTAGATCTTGATGAAGGGAGGAAATGATGTAAAACATGAGGAACTGGGAAGGGAAAAATAATATTCTGAAGGGAAAGAGAAAAGCAATATTTAACTAAATATCAAAAAAAGAAGAAGGACGATTTTTATAAGGCATGAAGGAAACTAGAATCTGAGGGAGGATGGAGTTGTGAATTAGGGAAGGGAGGAGGGAAGAAGGGGGAACGTAAGCAAGGAAAGAGAGGGGGGGGGGGAACACACAAAAATATTCATGGAGGAAGTAAACTTTCATGAATCAGAATCTAAGGGAGGCAGTGCAGGAAGCTAAAACCGTAGGTGACATTACAGGAAAGTAGAATAATTGGACAGTTGAAGACAGCCATATCCTTAAGACTGGATGAAGGAAGCAGAAATGAGGAAGTTAGTGGATAGGATAACTGTGATAAAGAAAGGTGGAAATAGGAGTGCCTAAGAACACCATGGCTTAAAATAATCCTATATCACAACGAGGGAAGCGTAGCGCATAAGTACAGCACCCAAGGGCATTCTCTCATACTAGGAGATGTACCGTAACCCTCGCTTTACAAATCCAGGTCCCTAATTAAAATACAGGTGGCAAAATAGAGGGATAAAAACATCCTAACCAAGGATCTCACGGTAAGAGAAAGAAGAATGTTCTACCTGAAATGAATATAAAGACATATAACTTTATGACTGCAATGTGGATAAGACCGAGCAAGGAAGGGAGATAAAATCTGAGAAGCTATGAATGCAGAGAGACTGTGTGATATTTAAAGGAGGATGACACTGTAGAGAGGGACGGGATAAAACAGACTGTTTAACTAAGAGGAAATTAGGCTACGTTATTGAAGATCAGAAAGAACAGGACAACACAGCGAGACCAAGATTGAATAAATAAGAAAAGGAAAAAAGGAAAGTTAATGGACAGGATGAAGGTGAAGGAGGTAGAGAGAATAACAACAGAATATTATGGGGAGGAAGGATGAGAATTAAACAAAAAAAAAAAAAAAAGAGAGAGAGAGAGAGAGAGAGAGAGAGAGAGAGAGATGAGGAGCAAAATAGTTCACATCATTTTCAAAAAAAAAAAGAAAGAAAAAGAAAAAGAAGTTCTGGAAGAGAAAGCAGTGAAGACGGAGGAGATGACAACAAAGAGAAAGAGGAGCAGTAACGGAGAGTGATTAAAAGAAAATAGAGATGAAATACAAAGAAAAAGGATGAATGATTATGAAAAGGAAAGAAACAAAGACGTCTTCGCAAGAGATATCACTTTTTGAGTAGTAACAACTTCGAAGGAGTCATGAAATTACGTTAGTGAAAACTCATTGTCTACTTAAAATACACCAAGCTACTCCCTACTTATTAATTACCGACCACAGTCTCCATTTATTGTACACCGTATACCTATATAATACACTCTCACCACCTACTTGTTACACACCCACTACCTACTTATTACACACTCATTGCCTTGGTACTGAATTTACTGCACATCCACAACATGCTTACTTCACACTCGATATCCACTTCAAGCACGGCCTACCTACTATAAATCCACTCATTTTTCAGTCCACCATTACCCTCACATTTTCTCCTCGTTCTTTTCCTTCTGTCTGTTTTCTGATTACATCGCTCTCCGCCTTCTCTTCTCGCTAAAAGGCTATCTCTCCTCGGTCCTCCTCCCTTGATATATTCCCCACTTCCTCTATCTTCCTCTCCCCATAAGCATTCCTCTTTGTCATTGTCTGAACGCGCTGCCTCCATGCACCAGTGCAGCTGCTTTCACAAAACTCTAACGACGGAAGATGGTAAACATACATGGTCGTGAAAGGCAGAAAATATTTCATGGAGCGAGAGGTCGTATGTCTTTGTATTCCAGGCCATGAATATATATGAATACTTTCATGTGGATAAGAAATACAATGTCCTCAAGTAGGTTTTCTTAACATGGATGTGTGTGTGTGTGTGTGTGTGTGTGTGTGTGTGTGTGTGTGTGTGTGTGTGTGTGTGTGTGTGTGTGTGTGTGTGTGTGTGTGTGTGTGTGTGTTAGAGAGAGAGAGAGAGAGAGAGAGAGGGAGAGAGAGAGAGAGAATGCGTGCTTACATGTGTGTGTGTGTGTGTGTGTGTGTGTGTGTGTGTGTGTGTGTGTGTGTGTGTGTGTGTCCAACATAAATGGCACATAAGAACACGAATGATAACAGAGTACCATTATAGCTTCCTACGCATACAAAGTAGTGGCTTTTCCCTGGCTTTTCCCTCACAGAGTATGGACTTTATATATATATATATATATATATATATATATATATATATATATATATATATATATATATATATATATATATATATATATATATATATATATAAAACCTTCGTGTGGATAAGAAAAACAATGTCCTCAAGTAGGTGTGGCAAATGATTAGGCTTAGAAAAAAGAAAGTAACACGGACGCTAAAAACAAAGATGAATTATTTTACTTGCCCTGCGTTTATGGTGTTCTGGAAAGTTTGCCGATGTTTAGGAATGAGACTGCGGAGTAGCATACAGGGAGGCGTTCATGACACTTTATCTACAACAAACTGAAAAAGTCTCATTCATATCTTAGTACTGCAAGGCTTGGAATATAATGATGATTTCTGTTGTGTTGCTGTACGTGAGTAAAACACCTTTTATACTGAAACACTCCCAACAGAAAATTCATTACCAACAACTCAGTTTAGCGTGTGGCATCTGAAAGTTAGAACAGATCTGTTCATTGTCCCTGAAGAATGTACTGCACAAGCACCACATACTCATTAGGGAACACTTTACAGCGTAAATAAAACAAAAGCGTTTCTTGGATCAACAGTCACGCACTAAAGTCCACATTTACAAAAGTATACTAACATACAGAATTTATAAATAAATAAGATTAAATAATTAAAGTATGTAGATTCTCTTGTAGGGTTAAAGAAAAGGTGGGGTGGGGGAGTGAGACCACAAACTAGACTAAACTATATTAGTTCCCCCATTATCCATGATGATGGTACAATGTAGAAATGTGCGAAGTCTAAACTAAGAAAGAAGCTTGAGTTGTTATGTGATTTAGTGTCAGTTACAGCAGTCAAGTGTGTTCCATGGGAACGTTCGTTATCCTCCCATTCATCATCGGACGTTTTATAGTCTCAATTGAGGTCATTCAGAATGTTATTTAATTGTTCTTCAGTTTCTGGTAATATTATGTTATCTGCATATTTTCAGTTGTCCAGATTTTTAAACTTTAGTTTCGTTTACTTCATTCTTTATCCAGCTGATCATCATGACTGTACTTTCAACACACATTAAACTTTTGTGAAATTGTATATTTTTATCTCCTCCTCTTCTCGGCCTAGCTTTAAAGGTTTCTGTATAATTTTATTTTTCCAGTCCTGCCATTTAGGAAGTTCAGTGTTAAACTTAGCAAACAAAAAACAGAAAATCATGTTTTGAAAAACTTGGAGTCGAGAGGAAAAATGTTACTGGTGAGATGTTAGAAATGTGAAAACTGAAAATACTGAACACATTCAACATTCCTCGTCACCTTTGGCTTCATACTATATTCACTGATCAACTTGATGAACAAACCTAACCTTAATGATCAAGGGCTGCAGCTACAGGAACCTTCCCATTTTCCCAATTGTATTGGAGAGAGTTCCAACATGTTTGGTCTCTTTCTTATAACTACTCCTGCCTACTCTGTAAATAATTTCTTTCTGTTTGGCTACCCTAATCGCATTCTTATGTCAGTAACCAGTCCAGTCACCCCAGTTGTGGACCATCCTAGGAAGCAGAGACTGTTGCATTATGGTGCTGAAGATTGGTAAGCCCTCAAACAGTACTAGTTTGATATTCTCTGCAGTAATTATCGCTTCCATGGATGAGAGACACCTCAGTGTACTTCACTTATGACGAAGGTTATCCTGTTGGGCATGGGGGCATATACTGCTTTCTTTTACATTTCAGGTAAAGGAAGAAAGTCTTGGATTAATCACGATACCTGTAATTCTGAGCACAAAAAGGAAGCAGATTTAAAAGGTACCAGCACCAACTTTCCCCTGAATAACGACCTTGTTTTTCTCCGAAACAGTGCTAAATCTCTTTTCCATGCCAAGAGGAATTTCATTCACTCCAAATGCTCTGGTTTCTCCAGCTGAAATTCTTCATGCTGCTTCTCATTCTTTCTCGTACCTTGATAAAAACTTTACAAATAACTTTACTGTATCACTTTTTCTTCCTGTTTTCCATTCTGATGGTTTTGTAGCTATTTCTATTTTTGATACACCGCATCTCTTTGTCCAGAGTATATAGTCTAATTCTACTTTTGATTCATCAGGTACAACCGCTCTATCTTCTCCATTCTATTTCCTCATGCCTGTCATAAAATCTTCTTCAGTGGAGTATATTTTGCCCTAACTCAATACTCAAAAGGCATACGAACCTGATGAGGACCTCCTTTTGTTCTCAAAAAATGTGCTTCTATGCTGACACCCTGCCTAGGTAAACTATTTTTGACATTAGTCTGTCAACTTGTACCAACCATTCCATCTTTCTGGAAATTTGCATTCGTTAAGCAAGTCCGAAAGAAAAGGCTGAACGTTCTCAGCCTTCTAAGTATAGCCAAGTTGCTTTACTATCTTATATTTCTATGCCTTTGACTGGACCCCTTTCAGGAAGATCATCAGGTGTCTTTCCTCTAATAGCTCTGTTTCTGATCACTATTATGGTTTCTGCCAGTGAAGTTTCACTGGCAGCTTCCTCTGATTCTTGGTCATCCTCTTTCGGAACTTTGGAGAGGACGTTACTATCCCATTGAACATGTCAAAGGCTTTCGAGCGAGTCAGGAACATATAATTACTTTTCAAACTGCTTTCTTGTAGAGTTTATCCATTTATGTGTGCATTCATATCAGGTGTCCTTCTGTTGCTTTTATAAAATCACCTAGTGGGGAAGTATTATAGTTTGGTGTATTCTCCCAGTTTTCTTACTTCAGGTCATCAGTTATCGTCTGATCACATCTAGCCCAATCCGCATATGGGCGGATAATTCCATGCTTCGTATTTCCACTGCCTTCTCTTAGATTCGATGGTAACAGTTGCTTCAGTAAACAAGGATAACGTTATGGCACACCATATTTCTGACCCGAATATAACTTCTGACTGTAGTAAGAAGAAAAAGGAAAAAAATCCTTAATGTATCAGAAACTCATCTGCTGCATTATTCGACAAGAAAAAAAAAAAAAAAAACTTCCACAGTATTTTCCGTTATTAAATGCACAGTATACAAATAAATCCTTTATCATATCGTAATATATATGGGGTTTCCTTCTCTTGGAAACTATCAAAGAAAGAACATAGGCCTATTACCCCTTTAAAAAATCCTTTCACAGTCGGCTAGCTGGGGTAGGCGTTAGCTGATTTCATGCTTTTCTATACTGCCGTTGACATTTGGTAGTGGTTTTATTCGTCCTGGTTTGAACAACAGCTCATAAATCTGGAGGGATTCCTCAAGTACAGCATTTCTGAACAGAGTTAAAGATTTTCGCCTCATCAACTCCCCTTCTCTCATTAACTTCATCCTCCCTCTTCCATCGCCGTGTTGCAACTTTACCTCTTTTCTCTCAGTATTCAGTGCCACTGCTTTTCTACATTATCCACCTGCATCCCTCCACCATTACGGAGGGTAGGTAGCACCCGTTTGGCAGCACATTCTCATCCCGTCTCAATTCGGCTTTGCAATGCAAGATGTACTCGATATTCTCATTCATTCATTATGCAACACGTCAGCTCTCGAACTATATTCCCCCTGCCTACAACTTCCAATCCATCTGAAATGGAACGAATCTTAATTTGGTCTTCTTTTATTCTGATACCCTGCACATGGCAAATTTTCAGGATTATATTCTCATCCCCTCTCTGTCTGTCTGTCTGTCTGTCTCTCTCTCTCTCTCTCTCTCTCTCTCTCTCTCTCTCTCTCTCTCTCTCATCCCCATTAAGTATCTGTATTATAACACCAATTAATATTTATGGCCTGGAAAACTGAGATGCATAAACTTTCACTGCATTAAGTGTTTTTGCGCTGTCACATATAAAATTCGTAGTGTGTTTTGTCGTCAGAGATTTACAGGTATGACAGCAACTGTAAACGACGATGCAGGATGAGAAGAGTGCCAGTGACAGAGATGAAAACGAATGTAAAGAGAAGGACGGAGAGGAGAGATAATGGAATAAATGAAACAAGGGAAGACTGAAGAGAGAAGTCAGTTCGTGGAAAGACATAAAGGGAAATGGTTAAGGAAGAATACACGAAGAAGAAAAATGTGACTGAGAAAATGTGAAGATCAAAACAGACCGTAAAAAGATTTTTTTTTTCTTTTTCAAAGCAGGTAGTGGGTATGGGGTACGTGGGCAATGGGACTGCAGTGCGTAGATAGTAGGTGTGTAGTAATTAATTAGTTGATGTGTAGCAATAAGTTAGACAGTCCGTGGTAAGTAGACAGTGACTGTTTAGCACATAGGGAAAAGGTGTAGTTGGTCATGGCTGTGTAACAAGTAGATAATGGATGGGACGTAACTCCATTTTACAACTCCTCCGCGGATGCTGGTACTTGAAAAAATGACGTGTCTTGCAGTATCTCTCTTCGCTCTTTCTACTGCATCATCATTCATTTACCTGCGCTTATAGTCTACTTCTGACGGTTATATTCTTTCCATTGCTATCACGCTTTCTCTCTCTCTCTCTCTCTCTCTCTCTCTCTCTCTTTTCTTCCTTCTTGCTATTCTAATACTCTTTTTTACTCCATTTCTTCTTTCAGTGTCACCTCCCCTATTTTCCTTAATTCCAACATCAGTTTCTCTCTCATCTCTTCCTCTTTCGCGTTCCCTTTCTTTGCAGCCTACACTCACCATATTTCCTTTCGTTCAGCTTTCCTTCTCTTCCATATTTATTGGAACTTGCCCACACTGTGTCCTCCTTGTTTTCTCTCATTAACGCTAATGTAACTACATTCTGAATAACCAGTCTCTTCATGCCGGACTCTCTCTTGTATCGTCGTTTTATTTCCATCCAACACAAGGTCTTTGGATTCATCTATCTTTTGACTGTATCTCATTAACTCTCTTTCCATTTCTCTGTCTTTGCATACTGCATCAGTTATACGTTAGTACAGTTACCAATAACAGCAGTTTCTTCCATTAATTATTAACCACCTGATCCTGTGACAAGTTTTCTTTATTACAGCCTGCTGCCACGTAGAACAGAATCGGAAGCTGGATTCGTAAAGCGGTCGTGAGTAACGTGGGTAGGGTGACTGGAATGGTAAGTGGATGGGGCAGGCAAGGTGGGGTTGGAGGGTGAGTGGTTATAGGATAGCTTGGTTCGGGTAGCTAGTAAGATTTGTGGGTGAGTTGGTGGGGTGGGTTGTGAGTGGACTTCCTGGCTGGATGGGTGGGTTGGTGTTAGACTTTCCAAGGAACAAGGTGGAGGGAGTGTGGCAGGAAGGTGGAGAGGGGATGGGGTAGCACCTCGTCATTTCTGCTAACGATTGTTTGGCTACAGGTTCTAGGCGTTGGCATTATTTCTGGTTGACGATAACATTTTCCTATTTACAGATATTAAATCAGGTGTAATATCATATTTAGCACCTTACTCTGCTGTGCATTGCTAGACTATACTGCCAACAATAACTACAGCACACTAATCCTCCGTCACTCCACCTCCACCCCACAAACCGCTCATCTCGACCACCGTCTGGTTTGACACATTTGCCAGGTATGTGAAGCTATCCCTGCTGCTTCGACTTGTCTGTTCGAATATTTACAGAGTTTGGAACGAAGACACGACTTTTTTGGCTGACTATACAGTTCGTTCTTACACCACGAAATACTGTTCACAGGTGCTACTTCCATCGCCTTGATTGTTTTGTGGTCCTATAGGGGTGTGGTAACACAAGGACGACCTGGACGGTGACGGTTCGTCGTGCCTTCCTCCCGAATTCGCCTAGTCCACCTTTCGATGGTTATGCTGACACCATATCCTTGAATTATTGTCTGTTCAGGATTCCCTTCCCGTAAATAAAGGAAGAGCATGCCACCTCTGTGACATCAGATGCCAAACCATACGCCTGTGCACCAGGTCCAGCTTTGATCTAATAAGGGAATTACACACCGTTAATAAAGATTTTTTGTCGGTTTCTCAAGTAGTGCCTGCTAGGTACTTAAGTACATTCAATAGTTTATCAAAACGAACAAGTAAATTGTTAACATGAAATACAAAGTTCAATCTACGATCAATGTTGAAGCCCACAAATTTTACAGAATTTCGAAACAGTACCGGCTGATTATCTAAAGTCAAACACAAGTCGATCAGGGACGTTACTGGTTGTAATAACTACACCGGCACTCTTAAGGACGGAAGACTTATAATACAGTCTCCAGCAAAAATAGAGCGACCGGCTCGACGATTCAGGTTGGTATATGTGGCACCACAGCACCCCCAGTTCCACCCCATCCCTCCCTCGTTCCCATTCATTAGTCTACCCTCCCCACATCCAAGTGCAAGACTCGCTTTGTCTCAGCCACTCTTCCATCATCCATTTGTCATGGGAAATAATGGTTGTGTTGTGATAACGAAAAAAAAAAAAAAACATTACACTGTGCTTTAATCCATAGCGTAGTTATTTACTGTATACACCATGATCTGAATGCAGGGTGATATAATAGTATATTCGTATTGTCATGAATGACTTTGTGTCATAAAAGACTGTGTAGGTTCCTTTGTGGTTGAGTTATATATATATTTTAGATTTATGGACGAGCGGTTTTTATATCGTGGAGTAGCTTCCCATTTGTCATGTAGTGACAGGAGAGGCAAAGAATAGTATGGGACTATTTTTATTTGTCTTGGAAATATTAACAAGTCTCTCACACAGAGCGGAATATAGAGTCTCGCTCCCTCTCTCTCTCTCTGTCTCTCGAGTTGCTAAGCCCTTCTCCCCTTCGACCTGCCTCTAGTATCGCTTGTCCCCTTCTGAGCTCTCTTTCCTAAATTCTGGTGAAACAGGAGACGTATCACGTGTATTCCTCGTGGATGGAAAGTTTAAAGAAGCCTGTGTGTGAGTATGTGTGTATATGTGCGTGTGGTCACCAGGTCTTTGTTCACGAGAGGACTGCTGACAGCTAACTGCATCATCTCCTTACTGGCCGCTGTCGTCAGCTTTCCTCAGTGTAACTTGCAAACCTCATTTCCTTTTCCCAGGCTCGCAGAGGGCTGTCTGTCTATCTATTTATCTATCTATCTATCATGATTTGTAAATATAATATGTAGTCCCACATACTGCTCGGCCGCGCGAAAATGGCGTACCATCGACAGTTAATAGTCCTAACATATTAATACATACTATATATACATTATAATGAACTTATAAGCTAATTAAGTGAAATACATAATATTGTAAAGTAACATAATTGTATGAATATTGTATTCATATATTATTTATACAATTATGTTACTTTTTTTATCTTAAAATTTATCATTTTGACGGTTTTATCCAGTCAGGTTGTAACATTAAACAGTCGGAAGCTATAAGTAGATGTTTGTAGAGGTCGGTGGTGTGTGGGGGGGTAGCTGGCCGTCACATGTTGTGTGGGGACATGTGGAGAGGGGCCCGGGGTCGACGGCTCTGCCGGGATGGATAGTGTGTGTGTGTGTGTGTGTGTGTTTTCCACCAATGCTCATAAACACGTCGTTATTATCACCATGAAGTGTGCATAACAATATTGCCCACTGCGCCATATAATAGTGATATTTAGAGTTTAACGATATGGCAAATAAGCATTTAATGACCAGCACACACTAAGACCTTATTTTCTAAATGTTATTCAGTCAGATATGCAGTGCAATAGCGGATTATAATACATTAGTTTGAACGTAGCCTTTAACTCTGCAGGGTAAGTCAGGCTAAAACACCAGATCTCTAGTAAAACATTCACTATTGTCACTTTACCACATGTTATTGAGGGGCAACTGGAACAGGGCGATAGCAAAGGTGGTGGGTGGTTCTACTCGGTGTTGACAGGGTTACCATCACTCCCACAGTTACCCACAACATTCCATTATCATATAAATCCAATGTCTGACCCATTATTTCATATCGTTTTAAAATGCGTTCTTAAATATACCGGTAGTCAGTTAGTCTTCCTTATTCATTATTTCATATCGTTTTAAAATGCGTTCTTAAATATACCGGTAGTCAGTTAGTCTTCCTTATTAAATATTTGCGTAACCAAATCCTATTTTCCATTTTAACATCCTTCCCTCTCTGAGGCAATTGACGTTTCGGCTGATGATAGTTAACGGGAAAAACCATGGCCACACAGAGATAAAGGAAAGTAGTGACAGACATGAGACACAAGTTGAAGAGCAAATTATCATAAGATTAACCTGACCGCTACGTCTATTCCGTTGCTATTAGCAACATTGACCAGTGTGAACTGTAACCCGTCACACCTTTGTTGGAAATGTTCACAATGAAAACGAATAAACTGAATTATCTGTTGTATGGCACGATAATGTTGATTAGCGTAAGCTGCAATCGAGATAAGTTTGTTCGGTTGCTATGCAGATCATCCATTTGGCCAGTTTAGTTACTGGTTACCTTTTCCGAAATACGTAGTGTTATAAATGCATGAATCGCAAATTACACCCTATTGCAGTTATAACTATATAAGGCAAGGTTATATTCCTGATATTGTTATCAGGTGGTGGTGGGTCTCTTGCTGGAGTGAGTGGCGATAAGTGGCTGGGGCAAGGGGTGGAGGGGGTTGGTTGTATGCAGTGCTGGATTAACCATGCTGTTGCCTGGTAGGCAATGCAGACGGTTGGCCTGAAACATACAGATCTATTTTTGCGTTATTTCCAATGAAGTGTTGGCATGACCTATAATGGCTTTTTTTTATGGCCTGATGGGTGATGGCACTTATTTGGACACCCAAGCTGTATATTCATTCCGCTCTGGAAGTCTGGATGGCCTGTGACTGGCTGTGGCCTTGTAGGCAGTTGCCCAATTTGCCTATTCCTGGTAATCCGACCCTGGTTGTATGGTGTGCGCGGGATCAGCACACCACTCGGCTCGCTCTACTGTTGGCTGTCCTGTGTATGAAATTGACCATGATATTTATAATACTGTCAGCAGCAATGAATGGCGTCTAAATATTGACTGACCTTTGGTATTGCCAGCAACCACGTCATGGCCTCGGCTTAACCACCAGACAAACTGTCATCAAGTTCCTGATCCCCAACGTTATCCGATATCATGTATTACGACATCAATAACCAAGATAATATTGATCATGTGTTTTATTTATCGGCAACACTTTGCTATTATCACATATTGGGTATTAGTATATCATGTGCCAAGTTTTGTCATACGCTTTATGGATGTACAAGAACATCCAGATCATGAGTTCTTTATTGGCAAATGATTCCGAAATGCAATGCTCCAAATTCATTAAATGATATAGTGGACTCCTGTATTTATGAAAGCCACACTTTCGATCATTTAACAAATTCTTTGACTCTAAAGCAAAAAGACTTTTTAACCAATCGTTCCATAACCTTACATACTGTAGGCAGGAAGTCAACACAATACGCATAGGACGAAATGAAGTGGGATTCATAAGACGACCAGCCTGTTTGAGTATCGATGTGACATGCGTAAAGTTCCATGTGTTTGGGAACGTTCGGGACGCCCAAAGCTCATTGTACAATGCTAAAAACTTAACCACGTTGTCCTGATTAAGATGGTTGGTCATACCGTACGTGACAGTGTCTGGTCTAGGACTTGTGTCTTTACAGGATTTCAGGGTAAGGAGCGGTTCATCTCCCGTGAAATCTTGGTTGTAGAGGGAGTCTCATATTTGTAGCTCAGCCATACGTTTATGATGTTGAAAAAGCTGGTCGTAATTGACTGAGCTAATGACATGAGAAAAACTCTTGCTGAAGATGTTAATTACGTCCACGGGATCATCATAGATGTTATTATTCACCAGCAGAGTGGTCACAGAGTTGGAAGAGCTTTTATTAGTTAGTAATTTATTGGTGGACCAGTCTTTACATAGGGGAGGAAAACAATTCATTATAGACACAAAAGACAGCCAGGAGTCACGTTCAGCCCTTTTAATTGTTCTCCTTGTCTCAGGCCATGCCTGTTTGTAAACAATAAAGTTTTCCTCAGAAGGCCCACTATCAAGAATCTTGTACCTTCTATTGTATTTCCTTAAAACTTGTCGGCAATCCGGTGCCCACCAATGAGCTCAATGCTGCATTAACTGTAAAAGTCTTGGGAATAGCACCCTCAGCGCGTGTAATATGGAATTAGATAAAATTTGAACTTTTACATCTATGGCCCTCCCAGATATATATAAATCAGTGATCCTTGATGGATTGCCTGACTTTCCTCAAGCCTCATGTGGGATGACTGTATAAATGAACCCAGAAATTTTCGAAGCCTTAACATCAATTCGCGAAAACTGCTGCGTCCAAGGGACGAAAAGTGAACCATACTTGGTCAAGCGATGATCGTCTAGCTGTTAACCTACATCTTAGATCCTGCCAAAGACGTCAGACACACCTAAAATATACCTTGGTTTGGAGGGGAAGCAACATTCATCCAACTACTAGGTAGAAGAGAGAAGGTAAGATCTACCTTTATTTAGTGGGAGAATCCCTAAGAGATAGTGCAAACATTCGGTGTAACCAGAACCATGGTGAATTAGGTGATTTCAGAAGGAAAGCACAATGGAGAGGGTTCATCATTTAAGTCGCCCTCGCGTTGCCACACCAAGACAGCACTGCCAAATAATCACAGCGATGGAAGGTGGCACCTGCAACAAGTGCTTACAACTTATGAGGCGGACTGAGCCTAGAACGAAGCACACGAACAGTTGTGCATAAACCTCAGTTTTCTGGGTGATGCATTCCAACTCCAGCCTATGGGATTCATTTCGCCACTCTTAGCAAAACATTCGATTATCAATTGTATGGCAAATATATCCTCCTATGTAAAATAGTTTGGACAGTTTTGTTTGATAACACTGACAGATAATGACAATCATACCTCATAATTATTAGTTTAAGCTAAGCAGAAGTTCAGTGAATATAGCTGGGGAAACTGATTTCAGACCAGTTCTTTAGCTACTGAATTTAAGAGTTGCTGACATAACAGTAAAAAGGAGAACACATGAGAAAGGAAACACTGTATATACTTAGATGTATTTTGTCCACTTACCAAATATATGCTCGCATCCACAGTCTCGTTACATGGAGCAAATGGTATCATGTCAGTGCTACCAACCATCCGTATGACACAAAACAGAGCCCACCAAAACTTGAGTCTTTCAGCTGAAGTTTTCACCAGATCTCAGGAAATGACTTTTGTATTTGATTGTACACCTAGCAGTTTTTTTTTTTTCTCATCACGTGTTAGCAAAATAAGAGAGAGAGAGAGAGAGAGAGAGAGAGAGAGAGAAAAACTAACTTTAAGCAGTTCTGACGCTTGCTGTGACAAATATTTATCACTTGTACCATAATAAAAAGAATAGTGTACCGTAATAAAAAGAATAATGTACTGTAAAGTAAAAACTGTTGCGAAGCTCTGCACTAGATGAGTGTGCGACCATGTATGTGGGTTGCTGAGTGGGTGGGTGGGATGATGGAGATAATTGGTTTACTGGGTTTTATGTTTACTGGGTAAATATGTCCCTGGCAGGAATAGACCCATGAGCGAATTTAGGTCTTTGGGGGATACATCGCTGGCGAAAACGGAACCAAGAGGAAATATCCCAGATAACATGGGGTTACTGGGGCAATATTGGCTCATTCTGGATTATTATCGGTACCCCTGGGTTGCGGCAAATTGCATGTGGCCTGCACTGGCTTAATACACAAAATACTCTTCCATTCCAATTCCGGCAAACGGGAAGTGAAACAGAATATTGTTGCCAATGCTAGCATATACCTGAATTGGGTCTATATAGTCAAACCTTTATCACGCCATTTCCAGCTCTTCGTTTATTGTTTGCCTATATATAAATTTTACATTTTTTAAATTAATTTATTTTTAGGTAGAGACCACTGAAACAAAAAATGATTAGTCAATCGATGATCTTAAATATTCTATCTTTACTTGAAAATTAGAAAATTATGCATTGTATTATAACTTTTCTGAATAACAATTGGTTATTTATTATTATTATTATTATTATTATAATTCGAAACAGTCAATTTGCACTGGATTTTCCCCTTATTTTTCCGACTTTTCTTCCACCGCCTGCAGTACCACTGATATCTATCTTCCCAATATTTCCAGGGCCAGTTATTCTCTTTATACTAAACTTGACTTGGCAAAACTCCTTGTTTTTTTAGTAGTTCAATAGACGCTTCGTTATTACTGTGGCAAATTAAATATTGATTTTGTGTAGTTTGCACGTTTTCCTCCTTCCTCTGCTAAACCTGTTTTATTATTTCAAACTATTTGGCTCCTATACAGGTTTGGCAGTCTGTCCAGTAGAATTATGTGTGCAATATATACCAGACATGCTTTAACAAAAGAACCAAAAATTATAAACTGCAGCTGTTTAAGAGCCGCATGACGTAAACAGACTTATCACAAACTTTTTCCGAGCTGCAAAACCACCTTTAAATCCCCTTGTATTGTGCTTATCACTATTCAACAAAGACGTGAATGATGTTCAGCTCAGTTCAAGGTAATTCAAAGGTGGTCTCTCAGCTTGTAAAAAAAAAGAAAACCGGATATGTCGTTTTGCCTTTAATGGTCTGATACATAACCAATGCTGGCTAACAGATGGTTCTGTAATGGTTATGAATAGGTCTGATACAGAAGTACATATTTACATGAATCGACACGTACCCAGCAAACACTGAAATGACGGGCCAGCACTGGCATATAACGGAACTAAGGGAAAACGGCAACCATGCAGTGGACCGATTCCTGGCCATAAGATTCTGTTTATATCGGGCCAATTGATGTAAAACTTGTGTTGGGCCGATATAGAAATCAAACTTTTTTCCGACACTGGGCCGAAACGGCAACCATACCTTGGACCGATTCCTGACAGTGATGGTTTATATATATATATATATATATATATATATATATATATATATATATATATATATATATATATATATATATATATATATATATATATATATATATATATAATGGGCCTATTGGTGTAAAACATGTATTGGACGGAAATATAAACATAACTTTTTTGGAAAACTGGATCAACAATGGAAATAAAATATTGGACAAATTCATATATTGCTCATTACGACAATCAAGCCGCTAACAACTGAGTGATATAATTATACATCATCCATCACAGATCATTTTCATATATTGGATAAATGAAATGTATTTTATATAATATAATTTCGAAAGAAGGGAGGTTTCCACTGGCAACTGTCTTTTTATAAAACGAAAGTCTTCTTTTTGGTAAAGTTTTTGTGGAATTGAACTTGTTTTCAGCTTACTAGATCATAATTGATAATATTAATGTTAAAGAGGCATTGGTATACACACAAAATATATACAACCGGGGGTATAAAAGGGTCAGAGTTGCACCATTAACTATGAAGGTCGTCTGTGGCTCACTGATAACATGCGCATGTCTGAGATGATGAAAGCACGGGTTCGAATCTCACACCAGGTAGTTAATTTAATTTGTTTCATTTCAGACATTTTGGCAGCAATTCAGGACAGACGGAGATACTGAGCTGGCAATATAGTGTGCATTCATAAATGTATGTAACTTGGGTGAGAGACTCTACTCAGTAAATCAGGTGTTAGGTGTTGCGGACTGTACGATAGTCAATCAGATTACAAAGGTTTGAATCTCGATTTTTTTTTTAAAGAAGCATTTAAAGATAAAACTTAACAGTGTTATTCCCTCAAAGGAAGAAAAAGTAAATTTTAAGATCTGTTAATTTCGAGGTATCCAGACACACTTACTTGTAAACTGGCCCGATTACTTACACCCGATTCAGATTTGATTACTGGCTTCCGATACAGACATGATGTTGGGCCAGAACAGAACCGAATCTGGATCTATGTGCAGACGGTTGTCAGCGCTTGCACTGGGATGATTCAGGTCATCTGGCTTGCCTGTACCATTCCGACACCACGTGCTGTCACAAGCCAACATCAGTACGGTCCTGATCCAACACAGTCATGTTTGCTGGGAGAGATCCAATGGGTTTTAAAAATGTGCATGGAGGAAATACATCGATAGGAAACGGCATTACCTTTGTGAGGATTTGGTGTCCTAGTGGTGAGAAAATCAGCATATGGGGAGCCATAAAACCATTTTGAGAAATGGACCCATGAGGAATATAGCATCATAGGGAACATAATCAGTGGATGAACAATAGACCCATGGGGAAAAAATAGCTCCATGAGGAACATAAACAAGTGGAGGAAAAATATATGCCCATGATGGAAATAATTCCAAGGGAAAAACTTGGTCAACAGGAAAAATAGGTTTATGGTAATATACGTCCATTGGAAAAGGGCCGTGGGGAAAATAGGTCCCTGAGGTAAAAATGTCCATGTGAGAAAGTAGGTTCATGGGGAATACCTGGCGTATGGAGAAAATGGGTTCATGAGGAAAACAGAGACCATATGCAGAACATAGTCCAAGGAAAATATTAGTTAATGAGGGAACATTGCTCCCAGGGTGAAAGTAACTCCATGGAGGAAACTCATCTATGGGGTGAAATTAGGTTCTTGGGGAATTATATGTAGGTGGAGAAATGCCCCTGTGGAGTGCATCAGGACACGGGTCATAAACCTACTTAGGCAGTTGGAGAGGGACTGGTGACAGCAAAAAGGCATGGGAGAGGAAGTGAGAATATAAGACTGACAGGGCATGAGGAGTTATATTCCCATACATTTACAGTACGTAAATACCCTGCTGCTCAAAGTCTACGTCTGTTACTAACTCACAACTCCCCTCTCACCTCCCATACACATTAAAAGTGCAAAACTAAGTAAAACTTATTAGCACATAGTGACAACCCAGGAGACTAATCTCAAACCTCTTGTCACATACGAGCATCAGTGTTTGCTAATCCCATCTTGAATTATAAACGAAGCACAGTAGGCCTAAACTCTTTCTGTGCACACCAATAACTGCGCGGTTCAGTCTGTAGAAACACTGTATTATATGACCGAGTAATTTCATTGTTATTACCTCTTCCCTTCAGTCCGATGACATAGTTTTAAAATTTTATTTTTACTTTCTCCTAACGATTCAGTTCACGTTAGTACAGACTTTTCGAACGAATGGGGTTACTTACTGAGTTTGTCAACACCTCCAATAGTACGAGTTTGTCCTTAGTTGAACAAACTTTTCTAGTGGTAGGTAGAAAAAATAAAAATATCTCATCAGATTGAAAGGATTATACTAATGCCAGAGTAATTCATACAGTTTCAGAACCTGCCTAATGCTCCTGCATATTGCTTTACATTACATCTACATTTTCCATGAAGTCAACTAAACATTCGCGAAAGCGTATGAACCTTGTAATATGCAAATTAATACCCTTTTATCGTGTATACGCTTGCCAATTAGTTATAAACACATAATTATGTATGACTGTAATTATGAAACATGAATGACTGTAATCTTAATACAGTAATCAATCGTAAATTGTGCTAATATAAAAAAGTTTTAATATTTCATCAAATCACTTCGTATTCCGTGATGCACGTCTTACAATGGTATTCGTTAATAAACATCCCTGGAGAGCAATTAGTTAACGATTATACAATAATGTGATAATCTGAAGTTCTGAGAAAACGAGTACTTAAGAGTATGAATTATGGTATTAATATATAACTGTAATCATCCTTAAAGGTTATTGTGGGAAACGTCTGGATATATTTATTGCCACAATGAAGCTCCACAAAATTACTGCCAGAAACCCTATAATGGTGCTATTAACTGACAAGGTTTCTCAGTCTGTATCATCACACACACACACACACACACACACACACACACACACACACACACACACACAGTACAAAGGAAAGTCAACAGAAATAGTCCTGTTGGTCTTTTCGTGGCTGTTTCGTATAGGGAAAGTTGTAAATAACAAAACTATTCTATCAGCTAAGACAAGGATAGAAATGCTGGAAGGAGAGAGAGATAGATAGATAGATAGATGGAGAGAGAGAGAGAAAGAGAGAGAGAGAGAGAGAGAGAGAGAGAGAGAGAGAGAGTTGGAATACAATAACACAGTAGCAGGGTGGATTAAGGAGGTAGAGAGGATAGAAACTTCCTTATTTTGTGGGGAAGGCTAATATGAAGGAATGATGTAAGAATACATTTGTGGTAAATGGTGACGCTCGGGCGCAATGGATCATACCGCGGGGCGTCACTTTTGTGATTCTGTGTTATTTTGAATTATCCTGGGCTTTCAAGTGGTGGCTTGTATCATCTATCAGTACTGCCAATGTCCAACACTAGTCAGCACTCCAAATCTCATCTGTACTCCCATCCATTGTTGACATTTTAGCCATTTTCCCCCATTCCTGACTCCCCTCCCTACCTCCCCTCCATTACCCTGTCCTCTCACCTCCCCGGCTGCGTGCACTAAGCAAATTCTCTGGAGCTTGGTGTGGGTGTGATTTGTGTGTGCGTATATGGCAACTCTGTGACCTTCATATCTTCTATATGAGTGATAGTGTTTGAACTGTGGGGGATCAGGATGATCCTCCAGGCGCGTCTCCTGTAAGCAAACAACGTCTGGCCTGTGTATCGAAAGCAAGATTGCTATATTTTGTAATTTATTCCCAACACCTCTACAATTCTACTGTAATATAGTGAATGCGACGGTTTGAGATTTATGAGGATGGCCAGTGCTCTTAGTATTTTTATGCCGCCTGCCAACAGGCGAGTGGCTACCGGGGTACCTCTCCCGGTGCTTGCTAACGGAGATCTCCATATTTTCGTCAATAACGAGGGTCCCAGACTCCACCGAGGAAGAGCTATTCTTTCTCTCCCTTGCTGGACCAGGAGCGGGAAGGACATGAGGACGTGCCGGCTTGGTGAGGGTGGTCAGATTAATCTTATCAGATTTGTCGGACTTCGATTTTGGCCGCACCGACTGCGAAGGAGCAGCAGCAGCCTGGGAGTAAGAAGTAGCGACAGGGATGTCTGTAAGAGAGTTGGAATGTACAGGGGGTCTAGACTGAGAGGTGGGGCGAGTGGCGGGAGGATCGAAGGTAAGATCAGTCTGTGTCTCCATGGTGCACACCACGGGACGGGACACAACCGCCGATGCATAGGAGATATTAGCCTTGGGAGTTGCATGCAACTCCTTCACCTTCTTCCTAGCATCATAGAAGGAAATGCCCTCTGTTGCTTTCACTGTGCAGACTTCCTTCTCCTCCTTCCACTTGGGACAGTCCCAAGAGGAAGTGGAGTGAGTGCCCTTGCAGTGAAAGCAACTCACTGCCTCAGATGTGCAATGTTCCGCAACATGACCCTGCCTTGCACATCTGCCACACACTGGTTGGGAAGCCCGACAAGTCTTGGCACCATGCCCATACACCTGGCATTTCAAGCAACACAAAGAGTTAGGGATGTAAGGCCGAACGTGAACACTTTCGTATTCAACTTTGACAGAACTAAGAAGAGACACTTTGGCAAACGTCAAGACAATAGTTGCCATCTTCGTTCTTATGCCTTCCGAGTAACAAGTAATAAATCTAGCATCAATTACGTCTTGGTGCGCCAATTCTCTTACGATTTCGTCCTCACTCATCACCATGAGATCCCTGCAAGTACAACACCTTTGCAAGAATTCATGGTGACTGAGATTTTCGGCTCGACATCGTAACAGTGAAATTTACGCAGTTTCAACAAATCTTTCACCTGTGCCGAGTTAACAGTTTTGACTAGGAGATCTCCGTTTGCAAGTTTTTTTACTTGTTCCACCTCTCCCGCACAGTGGTCAATCACCTTCTTGATAAGGAAGGGATTGAGACTGGACAGGGGAGTGGAACCTAGTGCATGGAGAGTGACATGGGTTGCATTATCTACTGGGATGTCAAGCGGGGATTGAGTCTGGTGTTCGTCCGTCTGGGGGTGGTCAGTCCGGTCATGCCTATAGTCGTCAGGACCACCTTCCCCCCTGAAGGGGGGGGAGGCGGCAGGGGCGTCCGCCATAGTAACCACTTCCCCCTAATGGGGGAAGTGGGAAGAGGGAGAAAAACAAGCAAGGGACAAGGCACTTGGGGAAGACACACCTAGTCTGAGATTACCCTCTCAAACCACTCTCGGGAGGATGCGCCTGTGTGTGACTCACGCCCCAGAGCGATCAGTAGGGGGTACACTTCAGAGGCGAGTAAGCAAAGGCAATCTCAGGAAACAGATATAGACACGTAATCTATCTCTAAAGGGCTGGGAGGAAAATTAGTACTAGGTAACCTAACTTTTATTTAAGCTATGTACAAAACTAATGACAGTGAGGCAGCCATGCAAAGCTAGAGGAGAGCTGAGAATACACGTCTACACTCCCCACGACCATCCACCAAAGTCCGTCGCATGGCCATGGTGTTCATAAAGTTTATAATGTTATACTGCAGTACAGAACTAGTTATTATAGCTTCTAATTATAGTAGTTTTAAAATGAAATTAAATCCAATGTTACTAGAACTACTGTATAATTATTTGATTTTTAAATTAAAATTTGATATAAATAGAAAATTTATCTGTTTTATTTCCACTTCTGCATATAATATGACGATGTTATGAAACAATTTGCTCTTTTTTTTCTTTGCATGTCACTTAATATTTAATTAGTCTGTCTTTTATTAATAATTAACTTAACTACTCCAGCAATGTTTTAAAAGTCTGAAATGAACTAAAACAACATTTTTTTTTATTTAAGAGTTAAGTAGGTGGGCAGTGGGTGTGTTGCAATACTGTGGAGCCTTGTTTAAAAATATTGAGTCCTCAGACGCTACAGTGTAGGGATGAGAGTGGTATGGTGTGTGGTGTAGCTGCAGTGTGTGTGTGTGTGTATGTGTGTGTGTGTGTGTGTGTGTGTGTGTGTGTGTGTGTGTGTGTGTGTGTGTGTGTGTGTGTGTGTGTGTGTGTGTGTGTGTGTGTGTGTGTATTGCAGCAAAGGCTGTGATGCATGGTTGTGGCACACCGTAGTACAATTAGGCCATGTGTAGTGATATTGGGTCTTCAGACGTTATGGTGAAGAGGCGAGAGTGGTTTGGTGAGTGGTGCTGGGGCAGTGTGTTTGCTTGTGTTGCAGCAGATGATGAGTGATGCGTGTTTGTGGTGTGATGTGGTGCAATAGAGCCTTGTTTGGTGATACTGGATCTTAAGGCATTATGGTGTAGGGGTAAGAGTGGTGTGGTGTGTGGTGTAGGGTCGGTGTATGTGTTCGTGTTGCAGTAGATGATGTGTGATGCGTGGTTGTGGTGTGGTGGGGTGCAATAAAGCCTTGTTTAGTGATACTGGGCGTTTAGGCATTAAGGTGTAGGGGGTAGAGTGGTGTGATGTAGGGGCAGTGTGTGTGTTGGTGTTGCAGCAGGTGATGTGTGATACATGGTTGTGGTGTGTTGTGGTGGTTATTTTAAGGTAAAGGCACCTTGGTAGTAAGGCACACTGGCTTGGCAGGGTTTAATTAGTACTGATTATAATTATAAGATGGTGGCAGAAACTTTGTCACGGTTGAATAAGTAGTTCTAGTCTGTTATAATTATTACAGAGTTTACATTTGGTCAATTATTTTTAGATTATGTTAAAACTACTCTTAACAGTACAGTATATAGTAATAATAGTGTACTTAGAACTTGGGCACTAGGATCAGATCTGTTGGAATTGTAATTATAATTCAATTCATTAATACTATATTAAAATTTACATGATTATAACAGTTCCATTCTAACTATTATCTCCTGTGATTGGCTATATATGTATGATGAGATTTTATATTAATTATCATCATCATCATCTTCAGCCGTTGAGGTCCACTGCAGAACCAGCTTATCCCTACCGAAGCAGGGACGATACATCCATTATAACTCTATCCAGTGGCTTAGGCTGTCTGGTAGAGACTGTATGTGGAGTTAGAAGTGCTTGTGAGTGTGACTGTAGTGTTGTAGTGGCTTTGGATATGTGTGTAGTCAGTGAAGCAAGTGTAATCGGCCCGCCTTCAGCCGACTGGGTGCAAGCATACTATGGTCCTTTCGCAGAAAGAAGTCCGTTCAGGGTGTGGCAGATGTTGGGATTTCCCCGAGTGCGACGTTGCCAATTTGACCACTAATTATCGGATTATCACTGTCTCCCTACCTACCCCCATCCCACCTGTTTCTCTCTCCCTCTCTCTCTCTCTCTCCATGTATATATATAAATATATATATATATATGTATATATATATATATATATATATATATATATATATATATATATATATATATATATATATATATATACATATAAATATTTATACATATGTATATTGTATATATTTATTATTTATTTTCAACTTTTTTTCCACACCACCTATGAGGTAAAAGTCTAGGCGCGTTTTATTTTTAAGAGGTTTCCCCTGTAGACCTAATCCTCTCTCTGACCCTGGGTCCCTCGCCGACCTCGGCGTGGCAACATGGGAAAAAAGCGCTGCCACGTGTCATAGAATTCATTCAGATCGTTGTTATAATTCTAGAAAAAGATACTCAGTATACTATATAGCTTCCTTTATTATAAACAGAATATAAAAAACAATTTCAAATAGCACATAGATGGGAAATAAGAGAGAGAGAGGCATGTACTTTGGTTGATTTGGCAGCATCGCTAGAGGTGATTCACCAGGTGGGCCCCACCCTGAACGGACTTCTTGCAGTGAAAGGACTATAGTATGCGACACTGGTTCAACCACAGCATCCCTTATGTCCGCCAAAGTAGCAAGAGGCTCGGTGAAAGCTTCCCAAAGTTTTTACAACTCTGGCAGGACGCGAACCCGAGTCCACCAACGTGTGAGACGCACACTGTACCACTGTACCATATTATGGTTTATGATAATTAAAGAATACTCAGTGAGTGTGTGTACAGGTGTATATGTTTTCATTACAGTGTCATCTAGGGTGTGTGTAAAATTCCCTACCTAAATATTATTGTATGCCACACTTCTGTACCACTTGGCCATGCTGGTGGTGTGTATGTAAGTGACTGTTGTATTGTTAGTGGCAATTGTCATATTTATTGTATGGTATGGTGTTTATAAATCGTATGACTGGGTGGTGTGTATGCTAGTGATCAATGGGTGTATGATGCCTGTGATATAGAGTGTGTGGTAACAGTTGATGTGTTAGAGAAATGCAGTTAGTGCTCCGAGGATAATGGAATGAGCAAAGAGGTGTGTGACAGGTTTGTGACGTATAGATGTTTTTTTGTGGACAAAGTTAATAGCTGAAAAATAGGCTTCAGTGAGATACTTATATTGTAAGTGTGAATGGGAATACTTGTATTGTGGGTGTGGTGGGGAGCAGCGCACATGTGGTGCTGGATGTCGCGTGGGTCTGATATGCTGTATGGTGTTGACAGCAGTCCTGATAACCTTTCAGGTCACACCTCGCTCGCTAACAGTTCCTCCGCACAAACCCATCACACTCACTCCCTTCACACCGTAATTTTAACATTTTTTCACATTATCCAAAACCTTCACTCCCTCTCACACCATAATTTTAACACTTTTTCATATTTTCCAAACTTATATATCTCATTTATTTAAGAGGAGCCTGTGGAGTCACGTGGAGAGATAGGCTGACGAATGAGGAGATAAAGGAGCGTTGTGGTGTGGATGTGGATGTGATAGGAAGCGTTATGAGGAACACACTGAGGTGGTTTGGCCATGTGGAGAGGATGGAGGGTGAAAGACTGACGAAGAGAGTGTATGTGAGTGAGGTGGAGGGGGGAAGAGGGAGGGGGAGGCCGAGGATGAGATGGAGGGATGGGGTGGAGAGGTATATGAGAGAGGGGGGTTTGAGTTGGGAGCAGGGCAGTGAAATGGCGGGGGACAGGGCGACTTGGAGGCGATTTGTTTGTGGCCACCCCAAACGGGATTGAGGCGTCTGGCAATAGATAGATAGATAGATTATATATCTCAGTCATATTTACTATGATTTTGAGACGCAAACACGAGCGCCTGTGGCACATGACCTCTCATTCCACCACCCAGGCTACTACTATCATTACTACTTCTTTACTACTGCCACTACTATTATCACTGCTGCTGCATCTGCTACTGCAATTACATTATTATTATTATTATTATTATTATTATTATTATTATACATATATACAGCACTGTCAAGGTTTGCCATAATGTGTTACGTCGCATTCTCTTTCCTTTGTTTTCTCGTAGTCATTTTCTCGTTCCTCTTCCTTTCAAAATAACCTTTTCCTCTTTTCGTCTATTCTTTAATAATCACTTCCCTCTTATCTACCTTCTTCATACCCTCTTTTCTCCCCTCCATTATTTTATAATAATTTTTTCAGTATTCTTTCTTCATAGTCATCTTCTCATTCCTCAACTTTTCTTTCATAGTTACGTCCCTCTCATGCTCTCTTCAATTATAGTGATTCTCTCTCTCTCTCTCTCTCTCTCTCTCTCTCTCTCTCTCTCTCTTTTCATAGTACCTTTCTTTTTCGCTCCCTTTATCTTCAAGATCACTTCCTTCTCCTAGTCTATAATAGTTACATTCTCTCTCCTCTCTTCCTTCGTAGCCATTTTTCTCCCTTTCTCCATTGAATATTTGATATTTGATATTACAATATTTCCTCTCCTTCTTTAACTTTAATGACAGGCATTTAGTGTCAGGAATATTAAGTTTGGTAAATTAGCGCCGGTACAATTATCTTACTCTGATTCCGCTGCTGCAACCCGTAAGTTTGTGTTGCTTTTATTCCTGTAAGATTTCAAACACACAATCATGAACGAACTTCCTTATGGAGATTGTCTGTCCGGTTTTCTGACAGTAAAAATTATATGGATTCAGAAAGCACTCGTCTACCAAGTGGAAAAAGAGTATCTTACATCACTTGGCAGAACGACGAATGCATTCCACACTACCGATATGCATGGCGCTCTTAGCAACTAGGCGCGTGTTACGACTGTAGTCTGTAACTGCATTTGGTTGTCGAATGCGTTCACCTCTCGCATGATCTATTTTCCATGTGTCAGCGAGAGCTCTTGTGTGCACATTTGATAGCATGTGCACATCACGCTTCTTTTGCCAACACAGGGCAAGAAGATCTGTGTTTCGTTGCAGCTGATCAGTGCCTCACTCTTGCTCATTACTGAACAGTGGCGCCGCGTTGGTTAAACCGCAATGCGCCACACCAAGATCGAGTGAGAGAACAGGTCTGATCGTTTTGCCTTCCCCGCGCACCTTGGTGACGTCACGCGGTACATATCTCAGGGGTTCAGAGAAAACAAGTAAAGTGGATGGGTAACTGCAACATTATTACCGCAGTTTGCTAAATGATGATGTCACCCTCGTCAGCGTTTAATATAACTATATTGGTGTTAATCTTACTATTGTTACTGAATGCTTCCTAATTTGTAGCTTCAATACTGATACACACCACCACACCACATCAGATATACGTTATGTATATACATATTTATACGCACACATTATATAGTTTATTATACATTTTATACACATCAGATATACCACGCCACACAGACCACCACACCACATCAGATACCACCACACTACACACACCATCACACCACATCAGATATACCACACTACTCACACCACCACACCACACCATTTAAACCACACTACACACACCACAACACCACATCTGATATACCACACTAAACACACCACCACACCACACCAGTTATACCACACTACACACACCATCACACCACATCAGATATACCACACTACACACACCACCATACCACACCAGTTATACCACACTACACACACCATCACACCACATCAGTTATTCGACACTATGCACACCACCACACCACACCAGTTATACCACACTACACACACCATCACACGACCTCAGATATACCACATTGCACACGCCATCACACCACACCTTTCTAAGGATGATAAAGTGTTTAGAGAGAGAGAGAGAGAGAGAGAGAGAGAGAGGTTATATTTCACAAAATATCACCATTATGGCATCATTTACCTTATTTTCCCCGAACATGGGAAGGAAGAGAATCAAGGTACTTTTAAAATTTTACTTGGTTGTGTTTTGATTTGACCCGAGAATAAAAAATTTCAAATGTGTCTAGACTATCTTACAAACTTTGAAAGGCCCCGTTTTTAAATTAATCCACACAAATAACTATATACCGGTATACTCGTATTTTATTTTGGCAATATACTCGTATTTTAATTTGACAATAATTTCTTCAATCAGTTATTGTAACCCTTATTGCTAATAATGACTGCACTCGGACAACCAATCAGCTGCAAGGTTACCTTTCAGCCTCGGTAAGTTGATTGCTGGGACTGCAGTGTCCTCAAGTTTCTTCAGATTGGAAGGAACTGGTAGATTCAAGAGTTCATACTCTAGGTGTGTCCCTTGTAAGCAGCAGGCTCAAAATGTAGACTGCAGATGCGTGCATTGCTGGCACTAATATTATCTCTGCCACAAAGATAAATCCACTTTTTTTTTTTCAATTCCTCATCCTTTGGGAAACAATATAAATGTATATCTCTATTTTCCATATTTTTACACTGCGACAATGTGCACCCATAAACTGCACACCACACCATTAGCCTAGCCTGGAGTGAAAAGTCAGGAGGAGCTGGGGACCTTCACCCAAGGGGAGTATAAGTCCAACTGATTGCCTTAACTCTACTGGAGTGGCAGGCTCAGGCGCCACATGACGTCATGCGCGGAGTGGTACGATTTTTAAACAGAAATGATCAGACCTTGTATCTCACTTGGTCTTGTGCCACACTACCCAATGGTCATGGCGAACAGGTGCAATGTCAGTTCTGGAGAGGTGTACCAATTATCCGTGCAGAGCATATGACCTCTGCCCTCATAATTTTCCACAATTTTTTTCACTACTGCGCCAGAAATGCCAAAACGATCGTTATAGGGGATTCAGTCATTGCCCCTGAGTATATTATCATATCAAAGACAACACCAGTATCACAGTACAAATCCCATTATGCCAAAAAGATGACGTGTCGATGGGATGTACTGTCTGAGAGAAATAATGCCACGGGACAATTTGAGCGACTCATTGATCACAACCTTTTGAAAGGCCCCATAATAGCATTTTGTCTCGCATTTGAGGTTCTCCAAAACTGGCCTGATCGCGTGCAGACTGTCTGTAAGGGCTGTGGTAGTGTTGTCGGAAAAATGAAGGAACCGTAAGATATTCAGGCACATGTCCCAAGACATACGTCTGCCGAATACGTCTGTATGTGTAAGAACATCAGCCGTCCGGTATTTGACAATCGCATGTTACTTCACCAAAAGCATCAACACTGTCAGAGCCAAGAGCACGTGCAGGGAAGGCACTGTAATGACAGCCCAAAACTGTGTCCTATAGGTACATGTTGTCTGTCATCAGCGGTAGTCTCTTGAAAACACCTGTTGGTCTCCGTCGCAATCAGTGTCATCAAAAAACAACAGAAAAAAACTGAACACTGAACTGTTTGCCATCAGTCCTGTTGCGTCACATACACCAGAGTCACTGTTGTCCAATGTACTGGTCCTCGGTGCAAAGTCATTTGGCGATGTCCATGAGCATGATGCACGGGAAGATGATGCCTGTACCTGTGGCTGCTGCCTGGAATGCCTCTTGATCTTTCAAGAGCTGTCATTGTTCACGATATTTTCTAGTCAACCATGAAGGCAGAGGGGAAGCCAAGGTTTCCTGTGCTGGGGATGATGACCCTGGTACTGGCACTGGTGGTGCAACTGCTCAGGATGGTAAGATGCCATGTAAGGTGGAGGGAAGTGGTGCTGATGGTGGAGCACGGATGGAAGAACTCGTGCCGTGCTCCTGCCACAAATGCTCCTGCAATGTGCTCGCCTTCTCCTCAGCTTCTTTTTCAGCAAATAAGTGCTTTGTCACCTTCTTCTTAGCCGGTGGCGCTGTAATCATGCAGCAAGAAGGACGTGGAGCATTGTCAGTGTCATCAGTCATTGTTATCATTGTCGTCCTCAGTTGGCATCTTGTATTACTCGTCACTTTCATCATCATCTGAGGGGTCAGCTATGCTGCTCCCACACTCGTCCTTAGACTCAGTATGGTCATCACTCCCCCCCATCCTTGGGGAAGAGTTCTGCCCTTATTTCATGCGTTGTAAGGCCCTGGTGTGACTGCAAAAGGCGGCAGTGGAAAAGGATACTTACTTTCATTGAAGCGAAAATTGGACATCCGCTTTTGACTGTCTCAATCGCTATACTGACTGCCTGAGTTGTTTGAAGAGTAGTTTAGGTCAGACCAGCATCTCTCAGACCTTTGTTCACTTCCCAAAATTGTTTGCAGTTTTTACAGATGACGCTGGATTGACGCCACCAGCCATGCTAGAGTAAAGCGTTATTCAATGCCAGTGACCACAGAGCAGTTAAAACTGTTATATCTCAAAAGGCATTGGACCTAGAGCCTTAAAACTTGGTCGTCCACATCTTAAAACAGTCGTCCACATCTTTTGGCTCAATATAGTAGCCGTCAGTCTACCAGGTCTCTGGATATTATCCGAATCACCGAAGTGTGAGTTGGCCGCACTGTCTCAAGAACCACATAAGCTGGGAAGCTGAAATGTAACTATAATATAGCCTTAAAGCAGACGCAGTGTGGGAAGGAATATGGTTCCGAATGGCAAATTATACTCTGTGGTTGCCTGGAGTAAAATATTGGGACCCATCCGGATAATCCAGATATCACCTAATTTTCCATGAATGATAAAACCTAGAGACACCAAACTAGGTGAATTTATAGATTCTAATGACCAAAAGTGACATCCAAAACATCAGTGACATTGACCTCGAGGTCCTTTATAGCTCGACATCTAGTAGGCAATGGCTGTGATGAGTTTTTCTTTGTCATAATTGCCCTTGGACAATTTTAAAGTGTTCTATAGTCGCGGCGCGTGACTCTGAGGTTGTCATTATCGTGCCCTGGCAACCTACCATTCAAAAGTGCGTCTGATTTCGTGTATAATATGATATGCCTGTAATTCGTGTATAATATGTTCGTGTATAATAATATTCGTGTATAATATATTCGTGCATAATAATATGATTCGTGTATAATATGATACGAAATCGGACGCACCTTTGAATGGTAGGTTGCCAGGATACGATAATGACAACCTCAGAGTCGTGCGCCGCGACTATAGTAGTAGTAGTAATAATAATAATAATAATAATAATCAGAAGAAGAAGAAGAAGAAGAAGAAGAATTTATTATTATTATTTTTCTAGTTATTCTAATCATTTTTATTATTATTATTATTATTATTATTATTATTATTATTATTATTTTATTATTATTATTATCATTATTATTATTATTATTATTATTATTCACGGTATAATAATATTTTGATCATCATCATCATCATCATTAATAGTTGTAGTAGTTGCATTAGCAGAGAATCAGTATTAGTATTTTTATTGTTATTAATACAAAAATGGAGATAATGATGATGATGCTGATGATGGTAATGATGATGTAATCTCCACTTGGCTTATCATAAGTTCGTACCATATATATATATATATATATATATATATATATATATATATATATATATATATATATATATATATATATATATATATATATATATATGTGTGTGTGTGTGTGTGTGTGTGTGTGTGTGTGTGTTTGTGTGTGTGTGTGTGTGTCAGTCAGTTTATCTATCAATAAATTATATACTTATTTTTAATGTCGATATGTTATCCATATTTTACAAAAAAGTCGGTGTATTTTCACTTTGAGCATAAATATAGACTGATGATTATTTCCCAAAGTAACGAGAATCCGTTCACCACTACCCCCTAAATCCTTCACTCCGATCCGAATGAAGTCAGCTTTGGTAAAACTTAGAACTTGAGGGAATATATATATATATATATATATATATATATATATATATATATATATATATATATATATATATATATATATATATATATATATATATATATATATATATATATATATATATATATATATATATATATATATATACAGTGTCTCCTATTATGGCACTTTCTCTTGCTGGATAAAATCATCTTCTAGCAGTAAGGATCAGATATAAAGTATTCTAGTAACAGGGTTAACTGTGCCATTCCTTGCTTTCATTTCACCTCCCTTCCTTTCTCTCACTCACCTTCCTCCTTCCTTTCAGTTGACCGATCACCCCAATTCCCAGGACTTAAATTACTTCATTTCCTCTCTCTCCCTCTCCTTCGTTTCGCTGCTTTCTGTCCTGTCCCTGAAATGAAATGTGTATACTCAATTGTTTCTGTCTCCATGTTAACATTTAATTAGGTAATGTATCATAGCAATAGTGGCTGATGCATGTTTGCATACGGTAATGGAAGGGCTAGGGTAAAAGAAATAGGAGCAACGGGATTCGCAAAACTAGTCGAGCTGATACTGGCAGTGTGTGATGTTGTAGCACTAGCGATCTGTAAGAATAAGAAACCTTGGTGGTATGTGGAAGATGTATGAGCAATGGAAAAAAAAAATGGCAAGGGTGTATGCTAAGAAGTGATTGAAGTGAAAGGAAGAAGTATTTTGAGCAAGGAATATGTATATATACTAATTGTTTAAATATAGAAAGAGGTAAATGATGACCTCAGAAGGAAAACTAATGTAAGCTTCTCTGAAAACAGGAAACTGTTGTGGTAACAGGTGCACAAAGAGAGAATGAGAGTGGAAAAAGTGTGAACGCGTGAGGAATGTGGGGGAGTGGTAGCAATAGCTCCTATAATAACAATTATTTCACCCCTGTCTATCATGATTGCAACCACCCACATTATATGCAAATACTGTTACCTGTATATGGACAACTATATGACAGCTGCCTAATTATACACTGACATTAAGACAGCCTGACACCCAACCACAAAGGCGGGGTGAGGCGGGCGAAGGCGTCATGTTAATGAGTTGCTGTGCTGGTAATTGACTTGTGTACTCAACCAATACCTTCTTTTCACATCAGCTGGAATAGAGGATACCTGTAGCGTGCGTCCATTGGAGGTCGGGTGAGGCCAAAGAAAACATGGATATACTCATTAACCTTTAAGCTGAGAATTACTTACCACTTCCTTTCGGCTAAAGTCAGCAAATTTTGCTATGTTCAAGAGAATCTCTGGGCATTATCAAAGGACATGGTACGGATCGCGGCGTGAAATGTAAGGGGTGCGAATGATGAGGTGAAAGAGAGAGAGAGAGAATGTCAAGGTGCTTGAGGGTGCAACAGAGGATGTATGTGGAGTAACTGAAACTAAATGGGGAGGTGAGAGTGTAAGATAATGGGAGTATGGATGGGGTATATGTGCAGGAGTAGGTGAGAATGATAGGGCAAAAGAAGGAGTGTGTATTGTTGTGAGTATAAGATGGAAGAAGTGCATAAGAGAGTATGGATCAGTTGGCTCAAGGATTGTGTGGGTAAGATTGAAAGTTTGAATACCAATGTGGGTGACTGTGTGCGTGTATGCGCTAATGCAAGATCGTGCAAGCAGAGTGATAGAAGAGTTCTGGACAAATGTGGAAGTATGCATGGAAAAGTCTGGAAAAAAATGAGAGAATGATTTTGATTGGTGATATGAATCGTAAAGTAGGGAATGTGAAGGTGGATGGAATAGTTGGTGAGTGGGGTGTGCCTGCTGATATAGATGAGAATGGCAGTGCGATAGTGGACATTTGTGCCGGGAGGGGGTTGCTGATAGCCAATACCCTCTTCGGGCACAAAATGATCCACAGGTATACATGGCGAGTGATGAGAAGGGTGAGTGGTGAACTGAATGAAAGGAAGGCAATGATTGATTATGTGTGTGTAGATGAAAGGATGCGAAGATGTGTAATGGATGCAAGAGTATATAGAGGTTGGGGGAATGGACTTTCTAACCACTACTTGGTGGTGGCCAGAATCAATATTCAAGTAAGATGGAGAAATAGAAGAAGGGAAGGAAGGGAGGAAGGAGTAGTTGGAAGGAGAGTGGAAAGGTTACAAGAGGATGAGAAAAAGGCAGAATATAAGAGAGAAGTAGAGGAAGGATTGGGTTAATATGAATTGGAGCAGATGGGGAATGTTGAAGGTGTGTGCAAGATATTCACAAAAGAAATATGTGCAGCATATGATGTGGTGTGTGGGATGAAGAGAAGACGGAAGGGGGTGCAAGGAACAGCATGGTGGAATGAAGAGGTGAGACAGGCTGTGGCACAAAAGAAGAAAGCATATAATGAATGGATGAGAAATAGGGGCGTGGAAGAAGTTGAGAGGCAGAAGAGAGAGTTATATGTAGAAAGGAAGAGAGAGGTGAAAAGATTAGTAAGAGAAAGAAGAGAATGGACGAGGAATTTGGAAGGAACTTGAGTGTTAAGTGGAGGGACTGTAAGAAAATGTTCTGGAAGGAGGTGGAGAGAGTAAGACAGGGTGGCAGTGAAGTTAGTAGGGGAGTGAAAGATAAAAATGATACATTGCTAGTGGAGAAGGGAGAAAAAATGAACATTTGGAGAGAACTCTTTAAGGAATTGTTGAACACAGAGAATGGAAGTAATGTGAGTATAAGTGGTTGGGGAATGGCTGGGAGATGGAGGGAGGTGAGAAGACAGAAAGAAATCAGTAGGATACAAGTTGTGGGAGCAATGAAGAAAATCAAATTGGGGAAAGCCCCAGGAATTGATGGAGTGTGTGGTGAAATGCTGAAGCATGGGGGGGAGGTAGTAGTAGGATGGATGTGGAAGATGTGAAAATTGGACTGGGAAGAAGGTAGAGTCCCGGAGGACTGGAAGTCAGGTATAATTATTCCCTTGTACAAAGGAAAAGGGGAAAAAGAAGTGTTTGGTAATCACAGGGGCATTTGTCTTCTTAGTGTAATAAGAAAAGTGTATGGTAGGATACTTATCGACAGAGTTAGGGAAATAACAAAGGAATTAGTTGGAGAAGAACAGGGAGGCTTTAGGAAGGGAAGATGTTGTGTAGATCAGATATTCATTCATAGATCTTTAGTGGAAAAGTTTCTAGAGAAGGGAAAGAAGTTGTATGCGGCATTCATGAACTTGAAGAAAGCATATAACAGGGTGGATAGACAAGGATTTTCGAAAAAATTAAGAATATATGGAGTAGATGGGAAGTTGTTGAATGCTGTGAAGAGTATGCATGATGGTGCTAAGGCTGCAGTGCGTGTGGATGATGAACTGAGTGAATTTTTCTCTTTGAAGATTGGGTTGAAACAGGGATGTGTCATGTCTCCATGGTTGCTGAATCTATACATGGATGGGGTAATAAAAGAGATACAAGGTAGGGCAGTGGATGTTGAAGTGGCCCTAGTGAGAGAGGGTAGTGTTTGGAAACTCCCTGTACTGTTGTTTTCAGATGATACTGTGTTAAGTGAAGATGAAAGGGAGCTGCAAGGCTTGGTGGATGAGTTTGGGAGAGTCTTTAAGAAACGGAATCTAACGGTGAATGAAGGGAAGAGTAAAGTGATGGTCTTTGAGAGAGGTGAAGTCAGTGAATGTACAGTGAGGTTGGATGGTGAGGAAATGGAAAATGTGAGTACGTTTAAGTACTTGAGTAGTGTGATGAGTAAGGATGGAAGTTTGGAGGGTGAAGAACTTGAAAGGGTACATCAAGGAAGAAAGGTTGCTGGTTCCTAGAAAGCAGTGATAAGAAACAAGGAAGTGAGCATGGAAGTGAAAACGTTACTACATGACAGTATTGTGATACCAACATTAACGTATGGAAGTGAAGCTTGGACGTTGTTGGAAGGACACAAGTCAAAAGTGAGAGCAGTGGAAATGAGTTATTTAAGAGGAGCCTGTGGAGTCACATGGAGAGACAGGCTGACCAATGAGGATATAAAAGAGCGTTGTGGTGTGGATGTGGATGTGATAGGAAGCGTTAAGAGGAACACACTGAAGTGGTTTGGCAATGTGGAGTGGATGGAGGGTGAGAGACTGACGAGGAGAGTGTATGTGAGTGAGGTGGAGGTGGGGAGAGGGAGGGGGAGGCCGAGGATGAGATGGAGGGATGGAGAGGATAGGTATATGAGAGAGGAGGGGGGGTGAGTTTGGAGTAGGGCAGTGAAATGGCGGGGGACAGGGCGACGTGGCGGTGATTTGTTTGTGGCCACCCCGTACGGGATTAAGGGGTCTGGCAATAGATAGATAGATAGATAGACAGAAAATTATAATTCTTATCGTCATGGACGAAAGTAAAAAAGTTTTATTATATGCTTTTCAAGCTTACACCACTTGTCTTTCTGCAGTTCATAAGCTCACCACAGACCAGCAGTTAAATTCCCTGATGTTCATTATAGATGCTACACACTAAGTATGATTTGAATTACACTGAATGGTATGGTAACTTCATTCACTCGTTTGATGCCCACCACGAGGAATTTGTAATTTATCCCTGCTGATACTGGAGGGTCTTATGGACTTCAGGGAAAACCTGACAAATGAAAAGGGTAAATACTGCTTTTAGGCTTGACCGAGAATGAAGTACATCTTATATTATTTCAGGTTTTGATGGTTGACTTACTTACCTGAAGCTTTCATCGCAACTAAAGGGCTAAATAGTCACTCCTATCTACATCAGTTCCGTGATGTTTCATTGTTCTTTATCTCTGATGCTGTGTACTATAAGTTCTTTTCTTAAAATGATACTCTACATTGTAACAAGTGTGTGTTAGGTGAAAGTAGTTGGGGAGACCGAGTCTACTTGTTACATAGGCAAGTTGCTACACCCTCAACATCTCCAAAATTAGTTAATTGATGAAGAACTGGCCGTCGCAATGTTGTGCAGCTTTTAAGCAAAGGTGGGGCCTGAAGCGGCCACTTGAAAAATGAAAAATGAAAAAAAGAAGCATTCGGGAACGTAATGCTATGCACCCTCTACAAGCTACCTACAAACCAAATTTGAAGAAAATATCTCTATCTGTTGCTTTGAAATATTGGTCAAAATCCAATATGATATAATATGCCGTCTGGCACCTGGTCATCTTTGATCAAGTCCTCACCAAAACTTTATCGTTTCTGTTCATTCATAAAATTGCTGTTTCCCGAAGGTTTGGTGAAAATTTGTCCACAATGCTTTGAGATATTTTGGGACACACACACACACACACACACACACACACACACACACACACACACACACACACACACACGGTGAAAATACTGTGTCACCTCTTCTAGCTAAAGGCGGATGATAACAAAACACGACAATCTAAATCAATTCTGCGGACTTTACCACTGACGTTTCTATCCAGGTTTGAGTTTTATATGCCAAAAACCTCAAAACTGGTACTTCCGGCTGATCTCAAAGTAAGGCACCTGCCACAAAAATACGAGTTTGACAACTTTTAAGGCATTTTTTCGAAAATTCTGGCTATAATAATTAGATATGGCATTGGTTGATAGTCTGGTACTTCGTTATTTTGAAAATTTCTAGAGCTACTGGAAAGAGAATTTTAAATCAACCTCTAAACTTGTGCAGGTACTGCCGCATGGAAGTATGACTGATGAAAAAAGTACCGTACGCTCCTGCACCCCCACGTGGAAAATGTTACACGAAGCACGATTCCACTTTCCCCTGTTGCTGCCTGTTTTCGAGTTATTTTCATATTTCGGGTCAAGAATTAGAGACAGGAGAGGACAGTTCACTGGCTATTTGTTTTAACCGCATTCCACTAGTTGTCATCTGCTGATGAAGTAACTGACACTCATGGTGTTTCCTACATGCGTGTTGTAGTTAAGTTGTAATGCAGTGTATATTTTCATTGTGGTTATTATGGGGTAATCAGTGTTTAGTCAGAGATTTGAACCACATGCATTGTTAATAAGTAGATTATTTTTGACTTGGCAATATATGCTAGATTTTATATGCATTACTAATTAATGTGGGGATACAGTGATAATGAATCAGAGTAATGAGATGTTTATAACCGATAATTAAGGCCATGTGAAATTTAGCACATCCTTACTGGGCTACATAAGTCTATGTAATTCTTAAGAGCAAGCTATCCTGCTGTATGCTGTCCTATAACTGCGTAAAATCATCTGGTGTTAGGCCTACCTAAATAAAACACGAGTTTGCAACGTAAGTTGAAAGACTGATTAATGGGAATGACTATTGTTTTATTAAATTCATTTGTCGTTAATGCTGCAAAATACAATAAAAACTGCAAGAGTTCCTTAAGGCTTAGGCAGGCCTGAGTTTTTTTTTTTTTTTTTTATGTAAGTTATGCCAAAGATGCGAAAGTGTAGATACGATGACGCAAGATAATACAGAAATGAATGTGACCAGAATTTCGTCTGGGTCAAAGAGGCGCCTGATGGCTCCGATGAAGCGTTTGAAAGTTATCACTGCACTCTCAACCCAAAAATGTCAGTCTTACAAAGCCATGAAAAAATAAGAAAGCGTAAGAAGTAAACTGTTTCACCAATGCGTGCTCCATCCGCCAAGTTTCCCTCTTTAGTACCTGACGATGTTAAGCGAGCAGAGTTGGAAATAGCTGTTGCCATTTGATGCCACTGTTCTGTATCATCTGTGGTCCCCCAAAGTGAGATAGTTAAGAAAAGTGGCAAAGGTAACACACTGTGGAGAACGCACAGAGCAAAATGCATTACACTTCTTTAATGAAGTCATATACCCTGCGTTGAGGACTTGATAAAGGACGTGGATACAGATAAGTTTGCCATATTAGTCGACGAGTCAACTGATGTTGCGACAGCAAAGTATCATTGTATTGCAATAAAATATATACTGTAGTAAAAATGAAAATAAAATAGTTACAATGTTTGGTGGGCTTGTTCCTGTAAATGAGGCGACAGGTTAGGCCTTATTGGAAGCAATTCAGAAAAGTGCTGAAGATTCAGGCCTCAAACTGTGTTCCATTACCATGATGTTCTGGGTAGTAACTCATTCCAAGACTTGCCTGAAGATTCACTATCTTGCCTTTTTTACACATACAAGCAGTAGACAGAAAACTTTCCCACATAACACAAGTTAAAACCATTCTTCAAAGAAGGATACGTATGCTAGCTGCCATTGTCCGCATTTGCGTACATCTCCAATTCATGGATTTATGCTTCAAGCAATTTGTTGTTACTCTATGGAGTTCTTCTCAGAGAGAAAGAGAGAGAAAAAAAATATAATTATCATGCTGAGCAACCTCAGAATGGTGGCAGCATAAGTGATGATGTGTGTCAATATGTGTTGTAATTGCCAATGCAGGAAGCTTATTTCCCTTCAGTGAAGAAAAAAATGCGTATTGATATGTAAGATTAGTCGCTGTTTTCTTTATGCAAGACGCAGCTCTCATTAGCTACGTATTTTACGGTAGTAACCAATGCGTGCATAAATACTTCCCTAGAACTGTATGAATTTTGCGTTTTGTGCAATAGTGCGAACTTTAAGTTCGGTTTAGGCCGAAATAAATACTAAAAGTAATGTAATTTATAAATATCGCAGTGCTGTAAACCTGTTCTACACAAATTCACCAACCTAGTTGACTGGAGCATAGATTAACCATATATTGAAACCTTGTGATTTCTTCTGTTTACCTCGAATGCTGAATGGGGCCATTTAATCTCATTTTCTTTTGTTAATTTCGCTTTGACAAATTGTAATATCGGACGTCATTTATTTGTAATGTTATTGGAATCTTCTTGCAAACGTTTGGCTTACTTGGCATGCAGGTTTGCAAGTTCTGGCATTCTCTCGCCTGAAAAACCTGGCAAACTCTGTGTCATTCTTCGTTTCAGCATCCATTTGTATATATTTGAGTGTGTGTGTGTATATATATATATATATATATATATATATATATATATATATATATATATTGTTACATAGCCTAAGACTAAGATTTCATCATCCTTTGTGTAATTTTAACGCACAGTATGCTGCATGTTTGATCACGAGCGTGTTCTGCCTCAGTCCCCCCCTTCTACCGTTATAGTAGAGTAAGTCGTCCTTTCTGTTGTTCAGAGCAGGATTGTCAGCTCTTTGTCCCCTATGGCTTCATTTGCGCGTCCTTCTTACAAGTTGTATCAAGCTCTGCTGGCCCCTATATAATGAGTTCAGTCTCTGCATTATTGCCACTTAGATCTACTCCTCATTTTGCTCACATCTCTGTCCTCCCCTGAACAGTTATTATTATTGTGAGTGCTCAGGAAGTCTCCAACCATCTAGCAGCTGTGTGTAATTTGAGTATAACTGTTGTTGCATTTTTTCTTGTACTGTGTAGCATAAGGTTGATTCTTAGGCCTGGTAAGGTTTTTGTAATTTATGTAGGTTCTTATTGTCAGCCATCATTAATAATATTTTGTATCTGTAATAATATATCTGGCATTCACTGAGTATTATCTGGTATCTCATTTTAACAGGGCTGACTTAGATAAATTTACTCATGCTAATTTCGTGTTAATAGAGGCTATTGCAGTTAACCATATATTTAACCTGTTTTTGCCATTACATTATCCTTATGAGTCCTGAATGTTTTGTTGTTAGTTTGAGCATTAAACTTTAACTTGTAATTTTACCTAACTCTTTTGTTTTGAACATGGAACTTTACGGGACAGTAGTGATTTTTAGTATTCTCACTTAAAGTGTACATTATCTTTCTCTGTTCCATAACATAAATTTGGCAACCTCTTATCAGGATATTCAGGATATTATCATAAGGATATTGCTTGATATTTTGTGACTGTGATTTATTCATGATGTCTACTATTACTACACTTGACGAAGCCTAAGATTTTTTGTCAAATGTGCAAACAGTGTGTGATGTAGAAAACAGAACAAAGAATGAACTTAAGCTTGTTGCTCAACAATTGGGAATTGCAGTTCACTCTCATCATTCTAAAGATCAAATTGTTGGCATGATTAATAAAAGCTTGATTAATGTAACTCCTCCAAATGAGCAACCGCAGATTGAATTAGCTAAGTTACAGCTAGCCCTGCAGGAGGCTCGTGTTAAGGAGGCTGAATTTCAAGCACGTGCTAAGGAGGCTGAATTTCAAGCACATGCTAAGGAGGCTGAGTCTCAGGCTAAGGAGGCGGAGTCTCAGGCTCGTGTTAAGGAGGCTGAATTTCAAGCAAATGCTAAGGAGGCTGAATCTCAGGCTCGGATTCAGGAGGCACAGATACAGGCTCAGGCACAAATTGAACTAGCTAGGACTCAGGCAGACCATGAGTATCGCATGAAACAATGTGGAACTGGATCATCTAGCTCTGATGATTTTGATGTGGCTAAAAATGTTAAACTTGTCCCTCCTTTTAATGAATCTGATTTAACAAAGTATTTTCAGTTGTTTGAGAGGGTAGCTACAGGTTTTAATTGGCCCAAAAAGTATTGGCCAGTACTCCTTCAAACTCTTCTCACCGGTAAAGCTCAAGTAACTTATGCATCTTTGCCCCAGGATCAATCTGATAATTATGATGTAGTTAAGAGCTTGATTCTTAAGGCCTATGAGCTTGTTCCTGAAGCCTATAGAGTAAAATTTAGGACAACTTATAAGCAAGATAAGCAATCCCATGTTGAGTATGCAAAAATCAAAGAAGATCTGTTAGAGCAGTGGTTAAATTCTAAGAATGTGGATTCTGATTTTGACAAATTTAAGCAGATGATTTTGCTGGAGGACTTCAAAAGGTGTATTAATAAAGATGTAAGCCTATATCTTGATGAGAAAAGAATAGATAATATGTCTGATGCTGGAGTTTTAGCTGATGAATATGTTCTCCCACACAAGAGATATTCTAAAGAAAAAAGGAAAGCTGAGAGTAAGTACGTTGCCTCTAATCAGAGTACAGGTAACAGGAAAGAGAATAAAGATGATGTTTCTCAGGAAGTAAATACCAGCTTCACCTCTAGATTTCAGAAAAGTAAATGTACTTATTGTAATAAGCTTGGTCATACTACAGAGAAATGTTTCAGGAGACAGCGTGATGTGAACAAAAAGGAGTCTTTAAATATTCAGTCAATTGGTCTAGTGTCCACCCTTGAGAGTTCCCAGAATTCTTTAACTGAGTTAACTGAACCTGCTTTGAGAGGTAAATTAAATTCTCATGATGGAGCTCCTCTTTTGAGCAGTAACGTGGGTGACACTCTCAAGAGTTCATGTGCTAATTTCCTGTCTGATGGTTTTGTCAGTCCTCTGGACAGTAATGACAGGAAATCAGTTAAAATATATCGTGATACAGGTGCTTGCCAATCCCTTATGCTGACCAGTGTTCTAGGCTCTAATGTTAATTCCTCTGATGAAACTGTAATCTTACAAGGTGTAGGGAATAATTACTTCTCTGTCCCTCTGTGCAGAGTAAATTTAGAGTCTGGTTTTGTTAATGGTTCCGTTATGGTTGGGTTGGTTGAGACATTCCCAATGTCAGGTGTAACTTTCTTACTTGGAAATGATATTGGTGGAAGTCAAGTGTGTCCAGCTCCTCAGTTGTCTAGTGAGCCAGTGGCTGCGTCCCGGGATTGTGGTGTTCCTGATGTGTTCCCTGCATGTGCTGTCACTAGGGCTAAGTCTAAAGTTACTGGTGATTTAGAAGATAATGATGATGATGATGTTATCCTAGCTGACACTTTTCTTGCTAATTTGGACCACTCACCAGATGAGGCAGTACCCCGTAGTGTTGATGATTTGTCTCGTCAAGAGTTGGTTGCGTTGCAGGTTGCTGACCCTGAGTTGAAAGGTCTAGCTAACTCTGCTTACAGTGAGGAAGAGTCAACTGGTGCTTCTACTTGTTATTATATAAAGTCAGGAGTACTTATGAGGAAGTGGGAGACCCTCAACAGCATCAGCTGATTGTGAATGGGAGGTTGTACATCAAGTTGTCATCCCTCGTGTTTGTAGGCAGGATATCATTAGAGTGGCTCATAATTCCAGTTTGGCAGGACACCTTGGAGTGAGGAAGACTGTGGCACGCATTTTGAAACACTTTTACTGGCCAGGTATCTTCAGGGATGTTTCCTGGTATTGTAAGTCTTGTCACACCTGTCAAGTTGTGAGGAAGTGTAATCAGACCGAAAGGGTTGCACCTCTAGTTCCCATTCCTGCTTTTGAGGCGCCATTCACCCGTGTGTTGGTGGATATTGTGAGCCCTCTTCCTAAGACTTCTTCAGGAGTATTCATTAGACATACAACATGTCAAGGGGAAAGAAAATGTTATTGCAGATTGCTTATCTAGACTTTAGACAGATTGTTTTAGAGTAATAAGAAATTTCCTTTGTAAATTTCTTTTTCTTTGTGGGGAGGTGTTACATTGCCTATGATTTCATCATCCTTTGTGTAATTTTAACGCACAGTATGCTGCATGTTTGATCACGAGCGTGTTCTGCCTCAGTCCCCCCCTTCTACCATTATAGTAGAGTAAGTCGTCTTTTCTGTTGTTCAGAGCAGGATTGTCAACTCTTTGTCCCCTATGGCTTCATTTGCGCGTCCTTCTTACAAGTTGTTTCAAGCTCTGCTGGCCCCTATATAATGAGCTCAGTCTCTGCATTATTGCCACTTAGATCTACTCCTCATTTTGCTCACATCTCTGTTCTCCCCTGTACAGTTATTATTATTGTGAGTGCTCAGGAAGTCTCCAACCATCTAGCAGCTGTGTGTAATTTGAGCATAACAGTTGTTCCATTTTTTCTTGTACTGTGTAGCATAAAGTTGATTCTTAGGCCTGGTAAGGTTTTTGTAATTTATGTAGGTTCTTATTGTCAGCCATCATTAATAATATTTTGTATCTGTAATAATATATCTGGCATTCACTGAGTATTATCTGGTATCTCATTTTAACAGGGCTGACTTAGATAAATTTACTCATGCTAATTTCGTGTTAATAGAGGCTATTGCAGTTAACCATATATTTAACCTGTTTTTGCCATTACATTATCCTTATGAGTCCTGAATGTTTTGTTGTTAGTTTGAGCATTAAACTTTAACTTGTAATTTTACCTAACTCTTTTGTTTTGAACCTGGAACTTTATGGGACAGTAGTGATTTTTAGTATTCTCACTTAAAGTGTAAATTATCTTTCTCTGTTCCGTAACAATATATATATATATATATATATATATATATATATATATATATATATATATATATATATATATATATATATATATATATATATATATAAAGCTTTTCAGCGACACTAAAAGTCATTTCTACATGGAGGTACTCCAGTGCAACATTCCACCCAAGAATCATGGTCCTGGCTTAACAATCTTCAGAGCCTTAACATTTCACATGAGCAAGGTTGTAATTTTAACACTCTTTATGTTTTCTGCACTCGATGACCTTTGACCCATGACTTGACAGATTTAGGTCATGCATGTACAAAGCAGACTTGTAGTACTGATTAACGTGTATAAACATGCAAAGTTTCATTCGATTCCATTCACCCACTGTGGAACTTGGGAACTTGAAATTTGCACAATGGTCCACCAGAGGTACAACTTGTAGGATGGAAATGAGTTTCGACACTAAATGTCGTTTTTATATGGAAGTATTCCAGTGCAACATTCCACCCAAGAATCATGGCCCTGGCTTAATGATCTTCAAAGCCATAACATTTTGCACGAGCATAGTCTTTCCTTTTTTTTTTCTTTTTTTTTTTCACTCTTTTTGCATTTGGTTACCTTTGACCCCTGACCTGGCTAGTGTAGCACATAGGTGTACGGTAGAAAGTTGTAGTAGTAATTAATGTCTATAAACATGCAAACTTTCACTTAATTCTACTGAGCCACTGGGGAACTGGGGGAACATTTTTTGAAACGGATACTAGTTGCTAGGGATGCTGAGGCCAATGTTCGCAGAGTTCCCACCTCCGATAGAGAATGGGGAGATTACGCCTAACAGTTCAGAACTTTCTACGCCCATTAGTAATGCTTCTAGGGCTGAAAATGTGAAAAGTAATAAAAAAGCGGGTTTTCGGCCGTTGCTAGGCAACTACTCGTTGCTTAGAAAGCAAAACCTTGTGGATGCAACCAGGTCATAGGCTGATCATTGTATCCAGGTTGGGTCAGAAGTGGTTAATTCTGAAGGGTAGAAGTGTTTGTCAAAATTACACATGAAAGGAAGAAAGAACACAGGAATACATGAAACAATGAAAACGCAACAAACTGTAAGGGCAGCTTTGACCTGGCCAAAGATTTTGGATGTGAAAAGTGCAAAATTTGCAGCGTGAGCAATAAAGACAGATGGCCAAATGATCACCTCCCAAGGGGCCCTAATAATGGTTTCACAAGATATCTTGGTGTATACCTAGGGAGGCCAGCGATAAGAATATGGTCGAAAAATTACCAATTCGGTCATCTACACGAGTCACTCAGCCACCACTCAGAAGACAGAAGTTGGACTGAAATATTAGGTCAGCTACTTGCTCCCCATGACCATCGATCCTCAAACTTCCCAACTGATGATGGGGGGCTTTAAAGTCACCCAGTATTAACTTATTTCCAGGAAGGTGGTCAAAAAGTGAAATTAAAGCATTACTAATAATGTGGCAATGTGGTGGACAGTAGAGAGACAAAATAGGCAAATACGTGTTATTAAATATTATTTTACTTACACGTGATGGCTTCCAGAGTAGAATTTAGAACAACTTTTTTTTGTTTGAGTGATTTTTGTGTGTATATGGCAACTCCGCGAGCATCATATCTTCTATACGAGTGGTAGTGTTTGAACTGTGGAGGATCAGGGTGATGCTCCAAAAGTATCTCCAGTAAACAAATAATGTCTGGCCTTTGTATACTGTATATAGCATGGTTACCCTATTCAGTAATTTATTCCCAAGTGTCCTATAATTCCACTGCAGCATAGTCAATGCAATGTTTTAAGGTTCTCAAGGTGGGCCATTGTGCTTAGTCTTCTTATACCGCCAGCCACTGTGCAAGTGGCTACCGAGGGACCTATCACATTGCTTGCCAATGGAAACCAGCATGGTATCATCAGAAATAAGGCCCTCAGACTTCCCCGAGAAAGCACTAACTCCCTTTTTCCCTTGCTGAAGCAAGAGGAGGAAGCACATGAGGACGTGATTGCTTGGTAGGGGTGGTCAGATTAATCTTATTAGACGTATCAGACCTTGATTTGGACTATACTGACGGAGAAACAGCAGAGCCTGAGAGTGAGTAGTAGCTGCACGGATATCAGTAAGAGAGTTGGAATGAGATGACGAAGAGCCAGAGTGCATGACAGGAGTGCTGGGGACATGGTCAATTTGCATCTCCACTGTGCACGTCACAGGGAGGGATACAGCAGCCATTGTATAAAAGACATATACACTGGTAGCAGCATGCAACTCTCTCAACTTCTTCCTAGCAATGTAACAGGATGTCCTCAGTTACCTTTGCTGTGCAGACCCCGTTCTCCTCCTTCCACTTGGGACAAGCCCTCGAGGAAGTACAGTAGAATGAGCACCCTTGCAATGAAAGCAACACTCAGTCTCAGATGTACAATGCATCATGACCCGCAGTTGCACACTTGCTACATACAATAAATTGGTAGCCTAAGAATACTTGTCATAATGCCCATTAAGTTGGCATTTGGAGCAGCAAAGAGGATTAGGGATATAAGGTCTTTTGTTAACAATTTCGTAATCAATTTTGACATCTGCAAGAAGAGAAAGTTTGCCAATGGTCGCGACTGTCATCGTGGTCTTTGCTCTCTTGCCTTCCGAGAAACGAATAATGAATCTTGCATCTATGACATTTTGTTGAGCAAGGTCACATATGATGTTATCCTCTTCCATATCCATGAGATCCCTGCAGGTGAAAACAGCCTTGCAGAGTTCATGGAATGAAGAATCCTCGGCTCGGGATCATAGCAATGAAATCTGCACATCGTAAGCAAATCCTTAACCGAAGAATAATTTACGGTTTGGACAGGGAGGTCTCCACTTGCAAGTTTTTTCACGTGTTCAGCTTGTCCAGCATAGCCATCAATAACCTCTTTGATCAGGGGGGGGATGTAGACTGGCTAAGGAAACTGAACAAACAGAATTCAATAAAACAAAGGAAACATTCTGTACAGATGTCAATTGGGGCTCGAGTCCGGTACCGGTCAGTCTGGGGGCAGTCAGTCCGTTGAGCATTCATGGGAATGTCAGAACCACATCCTCCAATGAAGGGGGTAGAGAGGCGCCTGCCATATTAACCACCTCCCCCTATCAGGGGAAGTGGAAAGAAAGAGATAACAAATAAACTACAGGACACGAGGTAAAACAACTATGGCTGAGATTACCCCCTCAAACCGCTATTAGGTGACTGCCTCTGTGTTAAATCACACCCCAGAGTGAGCAGTGAGTAGGATTGCCAAGAGATGAGTAGGCAATGGCAATTTCAGCAAACAGATATAGACACCTACCATATCTCTAAATGGGGAAGGGAGGAGAATGCATACTAGATGTCCTCATAAAAATGCACCATAAGGTGAAAACAAAGCTAAAGCTGGTGGGTGCAGCGCTATAGCTGGGGCATAGCTAATCACATATGTCCGAACTTTCCATGACCATGCATAGAAGTCCTCCTGCAAAACTGATTGATGTAATGCGCTATTTGCCTTCTTCAGTTGAAGTAATAAAGATTCAGAAGTTCAGTGTGGACTCCGTCGATTTTGAATGCATGTATTCAAATCGAAATAAGGTAGATCACAAAACACCTCTATTTCATATGTAATACAATGACGATTCCGGGGGAATAAGGTCCATATGGAAAGAGGAAGATGTACTGACTCAAGCAATTTGTTATTTCTGTATTGAAAAACATCATTCTGGGATGCAAAATGGTATGATTTCTTTGTAAGCATTTATTTACATTATCTGTTAAAAGTTGTTTTTTTCTTGTGCTACCACAAGTCTTATAGCATATTTCAAAGATTATCTTTCTCCATAACAATCGTTCTCTCTCTCTCTCTCTCTCTCTCTCTCTCTCTCTCTCTCTCTCTCTCTCACCAGTTCTCTGATACTGTACAAGCGGTGGGAGTAAGATGTGGGTGAAATGCTTCCAAAGAAAAACCGTTTCCTACCGGAAAAAACAGCAATTAAAATGCAGGAATTTGGCTGCCTGATGTGATCCTTGAGCATGAAATCACTATTGCACTAGGTGAAACATAGTCAAAACCATTTTTTTTTTTAAGTGTGATTAACCGCTATTGTGTGCCCCCCTTTTCCTTTGTCCCCACGTGCGGGTAAAGCAATAAAACTCTTGTCAGCGGTTCGTTAAACAACATGTTGGTCACCTGCAGCCCTTCATCCCCCCTCCCCCTCCTGCTTCCAATCCTTTCCTCCCAAGTATTTTTAACCAATACTACATTTTCCTATCAAATGGAAATTAATGCCATTGATGGCCTCATCCCTTTCACCATTGCCACAGCGCCTATACCTGCCCATTAACCTCCTCTCGCCAATCCCTCTCTCTCCACTGAGGCCAACTCATCTGGTTATTTGATCCTGGCGACCCACTCTGACCCGTCCCATCCAACCCTATGATGCTACTAAATCACCCGACTCTACAGCAACAGCACCTCAGCAATCTGATACCAACAATGGCAGCAGCATGGATGGTTTCCTTTATCATTGCAGTCACGTGAGGAGTATAAGAAAGACTAATTACCCCTCTGGTGAGGACGAGAAAGGAAGATGGGACTGAAAAATAAACCCCCAGCACCGATGCTGCCCACAACCCCCTCCCCCTCATAATCTGGTTAGACTTTGTTTAAGGCTGTGGTAGGATGAGGACACTCATGTTTTTATCTCTAATGACACCAGTTTCATTATATGCAGCAGAGAGTATTTTTTTAACCTGCCCCATCCCGACTGATTTTCCACCACTGACTCCCCCTAATCCCGACCAATTTCGGAAATTTTTTTTTTTGGCTCAAACCTCTGCTTTTGATGAGAAACATCGAAAATTTATAGAGACATCGCTCACCTGAGGTTTTAAATACTGGATACAGGTTCCCCTTACCTTACGGGTTTTCTATTAGGCTGGCTCTGAAGAAAACGAGTTCTATGGGAGGGTAACTATTCCACACCACTCATAAACGGTATTTATTTATTTATTTGGTACAAATTTATATGTCGTACGAGAGTATATTGGTTTTCATACAGTAATATAGGCAATATAAGCTTTGTTTCACTCACCAAACACATCAACATACCTTACCCTTTTTGGCGACATTACCTGATCATCATTTCTGATTGTTTCTTCCTTTAATTTTTTTTTTTTTTTTATGTGTCCGACTCTGGGCATAGGCTTCACAGCCTGCTATCAAGGCCCAGCAGTCCTCCTACATACCATACACCTCTACATGTCACCACTTCGGCGCTAACACCCACCGTCCATATTGAATACATGCTAGGGCTGTCTCATACAGGACTGGTGTATTGGTAATGCTACGTAAACTTTGTCGTTCACATTGCCATCGACTGGGGAATCACTCTGGCCTTGAATATGGAACCATGGCACGACATATCTTTACTGGCCAGGTCACTGGTAACAGGCGAATTGCCGAGACAATGGCATGCGTGGGGAGGGAGGTCATGAGGGGTAAGGCTTTGACCCTGCCTGGCATCTTGTAGAGGAAGGTGTCCCGTGTACATGTACCAAAAATCACGTGCAAAATTTGAAAATTGTGCAAATTAGGGGCCTTGCAATTGCTGCACATTTACTGTATATATGTCAACGGGAGTCACAGCGACAAAACGTGTTGACGTACATATAAGTTAACAGGAGTCGGCAAGTTAATGCAAGGAAGAAGTAACCAAAAGTAAAAAGCCCTCAAATTATTCCTGGCAAGAAAAAAAAGATAACAGGGAGCCAAATTCAAGAACCGTTCATTTCGAAATGCTTGAACACACTTCGTTTAGAAGACTGGAGGTTATAGATAGTTGGAAATACAGACAGATGAAGCCAGTTCCAGTGCTGATCTGTTGCATACTTCCAGAGTTGGCCTGTAGCATACATGAAGGACTGAGAGTGACGGTTAATTCTTGCATTAAAGAGTTGGACAGGAAAGGGATGAGACTTTGCTGTGGGTGCTATTCGCCTGCCTTTGTGGTGGAGGGATGCAAACTGACATTGCAGAGGAGCAGTGGCCAGTGAAGTCAGAGGCGTTATTTGGGGGGGGGGGCAGCGAGGGGCACTCGCCCCACCCAAGCTTTCTGAGGGGGCCTCCAAATAAACTACAATTAATGAAAAAAATATAAGGTTAACACATTGAAATAAAAAATAACTTGTATTTAGCCTCAATACATTTTGAGTGATATATATCATGTGTGTGTGTGTGTGTGTGTGTAATTCACCGGGTCGGTCAGGATCACTTGATGGTCGTGATCGTCAGCTTTTACCCTCTTGGAGGGGAGCTGAGAGCTCATATAGTCCGATCTAAGGGCAAGGCTGTGACCTTCACACACTCACACACCCGTCACCTTGCTCAAGGGGGACAGTAACCACCCACTTCGTCAGTGAAACTTTTCGCAACCTGAGCGAGGCGCGAACTCCCGTCCACCAGTTGGCAAGCGAGAGCGTTACCACTGCACCAGCGAGCGGTGTGTGTGTGTATATGTGTGTGTGTGTGTGTGTGTGTGTGTGTGTGTGTGTGTGTGTGTGTGTGTGTGTGTGTGTGTTCTTACCTACTTAATTGTTCTTATCTAATTGTATCTTTACAGGAATGAGTCAAGCTTGTACTGTCCCGTGTATTAATCCTTTGTTATCATACATATCCTTAGATTTACGAATAATTTTTTCACTCGGTAGTTCATTCCACTGGTCAGTTGGCCCGTTGGGAAACTGATTTTCCCTTATGTCTGTATTGCCTCTCTTTTTATGTAGTTTTTTGCAGTGTCCTCTTGCTGATGCTTCCCCATAGGTTATATATTCATTTATGTCTATTTTCTCTTTCCTTAAAATGCATTTATTTAGCATAATCATGTCTCCTCTTTTCCTTCTCTCCTGTAGTGTACGTAGATTCAGTTTTTCTAGTTGTTCTTCATAGCTTGGATCCCATAAGCTTTGTACCCTTCTTGTAGCTGCCCTTTGTACTCTTTCAGTCATAGCTATATGTTTTCTGAGATTAGGTTTCCAAATTAGTGATCCATACTCCAGGGATGGTCTGATGAATGACGTTCTTATCTTTCTCAGCATGTCTTCATTTATGTATGTGAATGTTATTCTCACATTAGCAAGCAGTGTATACATGTTACGTACCTTCTCACTGATGTGGTCAGCTGGAGATAATCTGTAATTGATAATCACTTCTAGGTCCATCTTTACTGATATGTGTAGGGTTGATCTTCCGAACATATAATCTCAATCTGGTCATTTCTCACTTTTACCAAACTAAGAACATGACACTTGTCCACATTAAATTCCATTGCCATTTATTGTTCCATTCATGAAGTTTATTAAATTTCTCTTGCAGCTCTATGCTAGAATCTGTGTTAGTAATTTTCTTTTGTATTTCTAAATCATCCGCAAACGTAGTTAGATAGCTTCCATTTCCAGTGTCACTATGTCATTCATATATATATATATATATATATATATATATATATATATATATATATATATATATATATACCAAAAACATAATTGGTGCCAGTACTCAGCCCCATGGAACTCCACTAGACACTTTCTTCCATGATGAGTACTTTCCCCTTAATACTGATCTTATTTCCCTTTTTCTGATAAAATCCTGCATCCAACAGTACAGACTGCCTTAGATACCTCCTTGATGGTACAGTTTCCATAAATAAAAGTCTTTGGTGCGGTACTCTATCAAATGCCTTCTTGAAATCTAAATAGATACTGCCCACTCATCCTTCTCTTTTCTGTAATGTTTCTGCAACTCTGATAGTAGCTTAATAGACTGGTAACACATGATTTTCCCGTTCTAAAACCAAGCTGCCTTTCTGTTATCATACTGTATACTTCTAGATGGTTTACCCAAACTTTTCTTATCAGCTGTTCTAGTATCTTACTTACATCACTAGTTAATGATACTGCTCGGTACTTGAGTGGATTCTGTCTATTCCCTTTCTTGAATAGGGGAACAGTGTTTACTTTCTTCCAAATATCAGGTAATTGACCTTGACCTAAAGATTCCTTGAATATTAAACACAATGGTCTGCTTAACTCTTCTGCACATTCATGTAGCACCCAGCCTGAAATTTCGTCAGGACCATTTGTGTGTGTGTGTGTGTGTGTGTGTGTGTGTGTGTGTGTGTGTGTAATAATCACAATAATTTACTAGGTATATTGAAGGATGTCAATATAAATATGTTCCTAGCCCGCTGTTCAGTTAACATCAGTATCGAGCTGCCTTTTTTATTGTATGCTGGCTATCATTGAAAGCTTTTATTCATCTTAGGAAGTACGTACCTGTAGGTGGGAGTCTTCAGAGTTCATTTAGATCAGTGGTTCCCCAAAGTGGGGGGGTGGAAATATCCAGGGGGGCGGTGAGGTCCCATGGGACCACGAGGAAAAAGGGGACAGCAGGGGGGCGGCAGGGGGGCATCAGAACCAAGTAAGCATTTTTATCTTTTACAAAATCTATATGACATAATCTAAGTCACAAACACTTAAGTGACAAGAATGCTTTTCAAAAAAATAAAATTAGCATAGAATTGTACACGAAAGCATAGTTTTATTTTATTTTGTGTTTCGAAGTCGGAGTTAAAAGTTCTAACGTTTGTCAATGCTAGAATAGCCATTAGTGTGTGTGTCAGGAAGTAAATGGTTTAATAAGTGATTATATACAGTATATATATTTGCTTACTGCCTTAATTCCCTAAATATAGCTTTGTATGTGGCTTGAAGACGTTCGCTTGCCACTCCACCCATGGGGGGAGGTGAGAGTAGGGAGGGCCTCCTAATTAGCCCATCCCCCCCCCCCACACCAAGAAAAACTTAAATGACTCCCCTGAGTGAAGTAGTCATGGAAACGAGATAAAGATGCAGCAGTGTAGCAAAGAGATAGTGGTTGAAGGGAGCCGGTAAGAGGAAGAGAGTTAATGAGACAAAAAGCCTTTGACTTCACCTTGTTGAGTAGAGCTGTATGTGTGGAACCCGCCCACACACGAGAGTTGTACTCTACACAGGGGCAAATAAAACCCATGTAGGCTATAAAGTCAACAACAGAGAAAGGGTAAAGAAAGCGCGAAGTTGGCGTAACAAACCTAATCTCTTGGATGCACTTTTTACTAGAATGGTACTCTGATCATTCCAAGATATATCCCAAGAGAATGAAACCCCTGAAACCCCAGATATGTTTGAAGATGATGCAGGATTGAGTTGGGTCGTGCTAAAATTTAAAGGACATTCATTTAGTAGAACTGGAAAGATTAAAAGATGTAAGAACTGAGTTTTGGATGAAATGAAAAAATTGACGATTTCTTTTACCCCAACCAGAGATATGAGCCAATTCAAAAATTAAGTGTTCCATAACCTCACCCCTTGTCTATTGAAGTAACAACTGCGATGGATGCTGCAGGAAGTGACTGGAATGGTGAATGGTGGAGTCATCAGCGTGTGATTGAATGGGTTTAGATGTACAGCTTAGGTCACTGATGACTAGAAGGGAGAGTGTTAATGACAGGACAGAGCCCTGAGGAACACCACAATTGATAGATCTAGAAGAACGGTAGCTGTCTACACAGCAGCTAGAAAACGACGAGAAAGGAAGCTAGAGATGAAGTTACAGATACGGTAGAAGGATAGACACTGTGAGAGGGCAGTTTGGAAATTTAAAAATTTATGCCAGACTCGATCGAAAAGTCTTTGATGTCAAATACAATGGTAAAGCTTTCGCCAAAGTCCCGAAAAATGATGACCAGGAGTTTGAAAGGAAAGTGAGAAGATCACCAGTGAAGTGTCCCTGGCAAAACCCATACTGACAGTCGGAAATAAGGTTATGATAAGAAAGGTGCTTTAAAGGTTTTTGTTAAGAATAAATTCAAAAACTTTTGAAATACAGGATGTTAAAGCATATGGGAGATAATCAGAGGACTGGGAATGGTCACCCTTCTTTGGGACAGGCTGAATGAGAGCAAACCTCCAGCAAGAAGGGAAAGTACAAGTTGGCAGACAAAGGCGAAAGAGTTTAAGCAGGGAGGGTGTAAACAGAGAAACACAGTTCTTGAGGACAACAGGAGGGACCCCATCAGGCTCATATGCCTTGTTAGTGTTCTGGCCAGTGATGGCAGAAAACACATCACCTAAAGAAAGTTTAATGTCAGCCATGAGGAAGTGAGGGGAGAAGTGACGGAGAAACAGCACAGGAATCGTCTGAGATGGACCTGGAGGAGAGAGTCTGAGTGAAGAGTTCTACATTATCAGTAGAAGAAACAGCTACATAGTAATCAGAGTGGAAAAAAGGAGAAAGGATGATGAAGTAAAATTATTTAAAAAGTTTCTGGCATTTGCCAGAAGGAACAGGAATCATATCAGTAGGAGAGTTCAGCGTATTTAGTATAAATGAAATTATTTTTGGCAGAGCGAAGGACAGACTTAGCATGATTCCGTGAAGAAACATGAAAGAATTGAGATTCAGGAGTGGGTTGGCTCTGGTACCTTTTGTAGGCCTTTTCCCTGTTGTGGGCAGCATTAGAGCAAGCATGATTACACCAATTTTTTTTTTTTTTTTCACTGCATTAGTCACAGGATAACAGAAAGGAATGTATGCTTCCATGCCCCAGGGAGTAACCTCCGTAATATGCAAGACACATTCACATGGCTCTCAGCCACGGAAGCAGTAATCATTCCCGGGAAAATCAAAGAAGTACTGCCTGAAGGCCTCACAGTCAGCAGCCCCAGTCCCAAAGCTGCTGCTTCATGGGAGGATCCACAAACCTTGCTGGGGCGATAGAGGAGGTTGAGTTGATAAAGTTGTGAGGGGAGGAGCCCAACGGAGAGAGGAGATTAACAGCATAGGCAGAATGATTGCTTGCAAGGAAAAGGTTAGATATGTTGAAACTCTCTCCACGGTGGTGAGGGATATTGGTAAGGTGCTATACAAACTGCTGTTTGTCATTAAGGATAGAAAAGATGTTGGCTTGTTCATCTGGTGAAATAGTAAACGAAGAGGAGAGCCAAAGGTGGTGGTGGTGAACACTGAAATCACCTAGAATGGTGATTTCAGAGCAAGAAGAAATTGAAAGGATGTGTTCCTTCTTAGAAGTAAGAGTGATAAAGAATTATTCGTAGTCAGTAGAATCAGGGGATAAGAAAACTGCACAAATATACGGTATTTAGTCAGAGAATGATAAGGAAGCCAAAGGCAGAGAGTAGAGAACTTAAAAGATTCAAGTTCAGAAACATGAGAGCATGATATGTTGTTGTGTACATATGCATAAGCACTTTTGGCTCTAAAGTGAGTATAGAGAAAGTAGGAGGGTACAGAGAAGGGATTGTTATCAGTCGCTTCAGACAGCTATAAGTCTCCGTAAGCAAGAGAAGGTGAGGTGTAGAGGAAGGGAGGTGGTGTTCAACTGAGAGAAAATTAGCGGAAAGGTCGCGAAAATTACAGAAATGAAGAAGAAATGGGTTAGACAGTGATTCCAAGCATCTCTCTTGGCCATAGCTGGGAGATGGACGGATGGTGGGGGACCTTGATGGTCCCCTCCTCCCCCACAGGGACTTCGAGGCCGGGTGTATAGATGCCATTTTTTTCCACTTAGAAAAGGAAGTGTGGGGTGTAATGTGCGTGTAGTTTGGAGTTGACAGCTAGAGGAAGTTGTATAGGAGAGTATGCTTGCCTTCTCTTTGTGCTACTGAAACACTGTGAAAGTTTAGCAAAGGGGGATGGTCAGAAGCTAATCCCAATGACTGATAAATGTGAGCTCCAGCTTTTGTTATCATCAGCTTTCCATCCACCTTGGGAGTACTGCCCTGTTTGACTGGTGCTACAGTCAACTCCTGGTATTACTCAGTCTATCTCACCGTATGCAAACCAACAAAACAAATAGTGGCTGTGTTTGGTGAACCAGAATTCCTACCTCCTGATTCCCCTCCTCCCCTCCTTTCTTAAATGATGATGATTGTGCAGTGCGTCCTTGAGTGCAAGGCTTGGGGGGCTAGGTTTACAGTTGAAGAGTAGGGAGGAAGGATGGGACTTGAGTGTATTGGTTTTCTGAGGTGGAGGGGTAGATTGAGGAGGCTTGGGCATTTGCAGAGGATGGAGGAGGATAACTGGGTGCTGAGAGAGAAGTGTGAACGTTGGGGGGTAGCATTGCGAGACGCAGGTAGTAGAGTGTGACCTCAGGGATGAGGGACTGAATATTAAGGCTGCCAGAGATCGAGCAGCGTGGAGAGCCACCATTAGGTGACAATGCCCAGTCCATGCAAGTATGTTGGAACCTTTATAAATATGGATGATACAAACCAAAAATACTGAGGAGCAATATCATCGCTGCTGAGAGGTGAGATGAAACTAATACCCTCTTACATGTTTTTCAGCAATGCATATGACATAAAATGCAGGACTTCACTGTACCAACACAACAGGCAAGGTGCTGCAAGTGTCAGAGGTGAGGAAACTACCTACAGTCATCTTGTATATTGGCGAGCGGGTGATGTACTATCTATTCTGGTCAACATACCACCTATACATGCCAGAAGCTACAGGTTGGACAACCAGTGGAAACGAAATATATAAGTTTCAAGCCACCTAGCTTTATAGTTACTCATCACAACTGCCTTAATGTCCCCCAGATCCACAATAGGAGTTCTGGCCCCACACATCCACGCGGTGGTGCCCTCTCCCTCTGTCTCTGTCTCTCTCTCTCTCTGTTTGTCTGTCTGTCGTCTGTCTGTCTGTCTGTCTGTCTGTCTCTCTCTCTCTCTCTCTCTCTCTCTCTCTCTCTCTCTGCTTGTCTGTCTGTCTGTCTGTCTGTCTGTCTCTCTCTCTCTCTCTCTCTCTCTCTCTCTCTCTCTCTCTCTCTCTCGTCTCATGTCAGTACCAACTCCCACCACCACCAAGATGCCATCTCTGCACCCTGCCAGTGTGGTGCATCATCTTCCCCCCAGGCATGACAGTACTAACACCTTACATAGATCTCAAGCCCACATGACTGTACGGGAAAGCTGAATGTCATTAACCAGAAACTTCTACCAAATTCATGGCTGGTAGAGTGTCCACTGGCACCTAGTCCTCCACTTCGACTCCAGGAAGTCCCACCTATGTGGAACAGAAAGAGTGTTTCATCAACAAGATTGACTGCCTCAACTACCAAGCAAGATGGTGCAGTTGCAGTATCAGCAGCCACACATGGCAGTGAGGGCAGTCACGGTGACAGTGAGAACACCTAGAATCATTGCTTCACAGCTTCCATCGCACCACCAGCAATGACTCCTCAACCTGTCACTGGGCCGTCTGAAGAGCGTGGTATGGGTGCGCGATCGACAACTGGAACTACCTCACTCTTCACACAAGAAGAAGCAGATGAGGCATCAGCCACCTCACCCCACATTGTGAGCAAAAACAGTGAGGATGAGGGCGACTGCCGTGATTATTCTGACTGCCATTAAGGAGCCATACTGCCTACTCTACCACTACCATTTCCCCCATCTCTAACAGCGCCACTCATCGAACCTGCTCCGAGACTCAGTCAAGAAATGAAAAAAATTACATGATGTTTTGATTAAACTGGTACAAGGGAATGTAGTATCACTGAAAAACCTTCAAGAAAAAAACTCTCCATTGTTAGGGTAAAAGTTCAGATTAGTATATCGGAATTGCGGACAGAGATAAATGTAAAAGGTGGGCAAACAACCCTTGATGCTATGTAAGTTAATGTTTTGTCATTGTCATCTACAATACTAATGGCCAATAATAAATTTACTTAGTAATGGCAACCCAATAACATCATGCAAATTATTAAAGAAGGTAAAGGACTTAAAAATCTCAAATATGTGTCCTGTCAAGATGAGGAAGGTGTAAAGATATGATATCAACTTCATCATCTGATCACAGACTAGCTAAGTGAAGTTTTGAACCAAGTACCTGATTGTGTAAGTTAATAACAATGAGCAGTATCACACATTAATATTCTTGGCTGGAATATTTCTGCCATAAATAAGAAATACTCTGATCTTCATCACAAAGTAAGCACTGAACACATTGAAACAGTCTTTCTCAAAGAGTGTAAAGTCCCTCAAATTCTACACCTTCCAAATAACCTTCATATGTTACATACGACCTAAATCCACCCACTCTTGTATCCTTTATGTTAAAAAATCACTTCCACCCGAGCATCTTGTCACTAAAAAACTTCAGGTGTTCAGTACCACAACGTAAAAAAAAAATGAAGGGATGTGTGGATTCAATTGCAAATTCAGTTATCTTGATCTCCCACTCTGCATCCAGTCAGAAACCAGACATATTCTTGGTGATTAGGATGCCCAGCAGAGACAGTTTGGTATCGCGAATATTAACCACACTTATTCTTGGTAAATATCATGCTCATCACAGGCAATCAGGCAACTCACCTTATAGTAAAAGAAATGGAAATCTGCTGCCAGTGTAATTGAATGATTCTGATGATGTACAGATTGTGGAAGTTATGGAGTGTACACATGTTTGTGGAGGTATACTAAATTTGTGTGTTGGTTTTAACGTTGCTCATTCTGCCTGTTCATCAGTAATAATTCCAGATATGTCAGATTATTGTCCTACATGCACTACCATTAAAGGGCTTGTCACACCTACACGACAAACGCCACGACTGGCCACGGTCTTCTATTTGTAGCGTCCTATGGTGAAAAATCATGATGCTCGTGACGAGTTGTATTGAGTCGTGAGCCTGGCTGGAAGTTTTGGACATGCACAAAATTTCGCAACAACAAAAAATCCGCGTAGTGCCCTAGTGGGCCGTCGTAGCTTGTGCATAGCTCCTTATTGCATCCTAGTAGACTTTCGTGGCACCCTAATCGCCTGTCGTGGGGTTCATAAGGTCCCACAACCACCACTAGGGCGCTACAACTGGCAATAAGGACCTACAACCTTGCAATGGTAATGTCAAGCATACGCCAATAATGAGCTGCAGTCCCCACGAAAGAACCAATAAGGCACAACGAGAGAGCAGCGACAACACTGCTAGGAGGCTATGTTCATCACGAAGGTGACTTGTCATCTCATTAGGGAGCTATGTGCTGCCCACGAAAACACTTATAAGCCGGGTGTGAGCAGAAGCAAATACAGTCTTGCTTCTCCAGTGACCCAAGCCAGGTCAAGATAGTACTTATCAAAATCCAAGATCACATCCCCAAAAGGTTAGTGATGTCCCAGGTAGAAGAGACAGAGGAATCCATATCACCTGCCACCGGCACCCAAGCCACACCATCCGCCATCGACCCCCAAGAGCAACCATACAATGCCATGACACTGAAGTCCCCCACTGAGGTTGCCTCTGGGTCTGAAGATATCACAGCTCAGGGCAACCAGCAGCCGTCAAAGAAGAGGGTGGCTCACAAGAATTACGTTAACTTGACACTGAGACAAAGCGTGATATTGGCGAGTGGTACAGGGACAACCCCATCTTTTATAATAAATATTTGTGGGAGTATAAGGACTCCGCAAAGACGCAGCACTTTTATGAGGAGTAGGTCAAGTCCCTCAACCCCCCTGTCACAGGTAAGTCTAAATATATTGATATTCTTAGTGGCTCTTCCATATCACACAGAAAATGACAAATATATTCAAATACCTATCACAGGGAGGATGTCCCATTACCCATTCAATGTCAATGATACACTGAATATGAACTTTATAAACCCTCCTCAGGTAGACCTACAGTTTTGCATACAACTTGGGTACACCTGGATCTGTTGGACCCAACTTTTAAAAAAAGCTGTAGGGTCACACAGGTTTTATATAATGAATTCTCAAATAACCTGCAATGTATTAGGTCTTATCAGTTACAAAACTATATGAATAAGTTTTAATTCATTGAACTCAACATATATATATTTTTTTAATTATGACAAAAATGACAAACAATTTTTTTTGCAGTCATCATACACGAAAACAAAGAACACTATGAGCCCAGCACTTGTGTCACAACTTGAGGGATGGAGGACCTCCAGTATGGGCAAAGTGGATCCCACACGACATAAGATCAACTTGCAAACTCATAGCGAGAAATTCTTCCCCCTCTTCAGGTACACCTGGGTCTCACAGACCCGAGTGAAGTATTGCAAAAACTTAGAGAAACACAAAAATAACCCCCCTACACCCTGCATGGGCACGAAAAGTTAGGAAGTTATTGAGAAGGACAGGGCTCCCAGGCATCTATAAGTTACTGAACTATACCATAGAAAAAATTACCCAAGTCTGTCAGACCCAGTTCTACCTGAGGAGGGTTAATACTTCTAACCTTTATATCGCATACAGGTCAGCAGTTAATGACCTGGCTGAATCGCATACAGGTCAGCAGTTAATGACCTGGCTGAATGGAATGCGGAGTAGGTACGGGCAACTGTCAGAGGTCAAGTCTGGCCAGGATCAGGCACAGAGAAGGATGACCGAGAGGGACCAGTGGATTTTATCCACCTTTGGGCTCCTGGAAACCCACATTGTCAGATGTCCAACCATGCAGACAGCCATGGTAAATAATGTGAGCAAGTTCATAAATGACATATATGCAAAGAGTGAAAAACAAGTCTAAACTATGATGTAAAGTAATAATATATTTACATGTAAAACTAGATACATACTAGTAAGAATGAAAACAATACTGTTAAGAAGTGAGATTTGCCAGTTAGGTGCTCGAGAAGCATCTCGAGGTTTCCCAGTGTTTACGGTAGGCTCGTTCCGATACTGGTATGAGTCAGAGTTGCCAATTTGCCTGTTGTTTGTGAGCGTAGTTATTTCGTAAGTTAAGCATTCATTTTTCTGCTTTTTTTCTTTATAATGTTTTATTTAACTGATTGCTTGTTAAATTATGTGATTTGCGTTTGTATGGTAAATGATTTAGAGTGTTATGTAATGTAGGAAAACTCTAGCATGTTTTGATGTCTCCTATAGTTGGTAACTGTTGTTGCTAGGGGCAAGTACAAGACCAGGAGCTTCCAGAATTGTGGAGAAGTACGAGTAGATGATTCTCGAACAATGCAAGTTTATATAAGGATGGATAAGAGATCAGAACGAGTTCAGTCGGGTTCCAGTTCAGTTTGAGTGAAGTTTAGTCGGTTTTCAGTTTGAGTGTAGTGCAGTGTGCTGTTAGTGAAGTTTGGGAAGTGTTGCTGGCAAGCATTAAGTACAACTGCAGTTAGTGAAAATTATTTTCGGTACATGTGAAAACAGTGAAGAGTTGTCACGCATTAAGTGTATTAACAGTGAAGTGTTGTCAAGCAATAAGTATAATAGCAGTTGGTAAAGTTTGTATAGCTCCAGTGCTTGTGAGAAGAGTGAAGTTGGAATGCATTAAGTGGAATGATTTGGAAAATAAAGATAGTGAACTTTAAGAAGCCAGTGTTTATTTTTGCCTCAGCTGATCTTGTATACTGTACACCTAAAGGCTGACCATAAGAACAACTCACTGGGCAACGTCCTTCCTGTACTGAACTACTGCTCTTGGAGCCTGTGGCAGTGTGGGACGGGGACATAACAATACCAATAATACTAATAATAATAAGGAAAGGAATATGATTAATAACAACAGTAGTAATAATATTAAAAAAACTTGTAATATATATGTAATTATAACAAAAATGCATCCATTATTTAAAGTGAGTAGGGTCATCACAATGGATTGCTGAACTTGGAAGTCCTGAGGTGCCCCTCGACGATCACTTTAACCTGAAACAATGAGAAAGAAAGGAAAATATATTAATGTATGATTTCCATTGTTTCATTACAGTTCCGGAAAGTAGATCCCTGCGCCGCCCAACCTGAAATGGAAGAAGCGAACAGCAGCGAGAGTGAAAGTGTCGAGCTGACCTCCTTTGAATAAGCAGCCTTGCGGTGTTCATCAGGAAAACCCTGCAGGTCAACATTCTTACACAGGTATTATTCATGTTCATTTAATGTAATACATCATGATAACATACATTATTATCACGGTATTAAGTAATTTATTTGGTATCCCCAACTCCATTTTAAATGTTCTACCTCAAAACTTAAACCATTATCCAAGAACTTGCAGGCAACAAAATAAGGTCATACATTGTGTGTGTTCATATATCTATATCTATATATTTATACATCTATATCTATATCTATCTATCTATCTGTCTATCTATATCTGTCTGTCTATATGTTTACTGTGTGTATAATATCTACTATGTGTTTTTGTTCTCTCCTACAGCTGCTTAGCTGTGCCCAACAGAACGATGCTCTGCTGCAGAGGTTGGAGGACGTGGTGTGGCCACGGACGACCCACGATGATGCAATGGCGAACTGGGCAGGTATTTGTGGGGCTGAGCTGAAACATGTGCACCCGACGCTCTGGGACAAATTCACGATGGCATCAATGAACATGTTCCAACAGTTCAAAGCTGAGTCCCGCAGGAAATGGGAGAAGTAGGAGCAACAGAGGGCTCTATCTATCCATGCCCCACCACTGGTTGTCACAGCAATGCCCCACCCACCAGCTTATGCCGTCACACAGCAGCAACAGCCCCATCTTCCACCCCTGCAGCAGCCACCTGTGATGTCCCTCGAAATATACAACACGCCATCCACCAGCAGGCTTGCTCCCTACCACGTCCCTACCTACTTCCCGTGGCCCTCCTGCCCTCTGACTGCAGAGGTCACTTGGGCAACAAGTGACCCAACATACGGGCAACCCTTTCCTCCCATGTCTGTACCGCTGGCAAACTTTCCAAATCCTGATGCAGGTATGTTTAATGTGTCCTTAAAAGTATATCGGGGCAGGATTCCCCAGGGTCTTTCGCTACATCATCTACTCTCGACCCCCCTCACCCGTCAAGGACCTCAACCCCAGATAATCCCACGTTTGGTGGTCGGGACTAATGTGTGAGCCTTGTACAGTAAGTTCTTTGCTTTGTTTCGTTAATATGTAGGCATGTATATACTGTTGTATGTTATGAAAATATATGTATGACAAAGACACGGATTTTAATGCTTACCTCCTATATCATGTTCTCTTGCCAAGGTATACTTCCTTTGGGGGAAGCGTAGCAATCTCTCAGGTAATGCCTCTGGGTCTCGGCTTCATGTGTAGCATGATTCCTGGTGAGTGGCTCAATGCGTGCCATGATGCCAACATTCCCTCCAAGTGCGTGGTATAACAATGTGAAACAGGATCCTCCTCATCCATCAGTGCCACATCGTAGCAGGGATACCTGATCCGCATCAAGTTGTGAAGACAACAACATGCTAGGACTACCAACTCTGCTGTCTTTGGCTGGATGGCCAAAGTTGTCAGCAAAGTAATTAATGATGACGGTAAATGTAAAACTTAAACTAAAGATAAATGAGTAATACACATAATCACATAGAAGAATGGTGAACATGGTGACATATATTAACTGATTTATTACGATCATTCACACGATAATTTATAGAGTGATTATGTACCTGTTTGCCATGATCCCAAATGCATTATCAACAACACAACGAGTCCTTGAGAGCCAATCATTGAATATCTGCTCTTCCTTGGCTATGTTGCAGTGGGGATAGGGCTTCATCATCCATGACCGTAGAGGGAAGGCGTCATTACCAACAAGGTAGTATGGCACCATCTTTTCATCACTGGGAAGGGGCTCGGGGTCTGGCAGTACAACACAACCATTCTCTAGTGCCTCCTTCAGTGACATTCACTAAACATTCACTATACACCCCTTCTTCGGAAGAACATCCGGGGGCGCCCATGTCCACATAAAGGAACTTGTAGTCCACATCAACGAGGGCCATCAGTACAGAGGGGTGGAAACCCTTGTAACTGTAATATTTGGACCCACTCTTGGGTGGACACCTGATGGCCACAAGTTTCCCATCAAGGGCACCAACAGTGTGGTGGAAGTTCCACGTGTAGCTGTCCCCTGTTGCAAGGAACCAAAGTGTGATGGCAAGCTTCAACGCCAATTCTAAAGCCTTCCTGAAGAAGGTGTCCTGCTTCTGGATTCTTGACCTGACCTTCTGCAGCAGCTCATTGAACATCTCCACATCCCTTCGTAGGAAGTTGCGGAAACACCTTGCATCCTCCCCTGATAATTCCTCAAGAAGGTTTTCATACTGGCCGTAGCTGGGCCAGTTTGATGAGCCAGGGCCGGGTCCACAGGGCTCTCTTTCTTTGTCGCTTCTGCCTCCTCTTCTTCCTCCGTAGCAATAGGTATACTGTGAGATCAGTGTGTGCAATCTCGCACTGCAATTGGCACTGCAGCAGCAGTAGGTACCTTTGCGTGGTGCCTAAAATATGGTCCATCACGGTGGTGTCCTCCTGATAAGTGCACTGAGCTCGGAATGACAGGGGATAGGTGCAGCATCCCAACATATATATGCCACTGGCATACTTTGTGGTACCTGCGTGGCACATTATTTGGCCATTAGTAGGGCATTGTAGGCTCTCATGGCATATGCGTGGTATCGTATTGGTATTTGTGATCGTGGTTTTGCACACATCGTGACTGTTTGTGATGCTGTCATAGCACCCTAGTAGCACTTCATAGCTTATGCACAGCAATTAATAGTGCTGTAGTGGGGGCCCAAAAATCATGACGAAAAACGTGGTGAATGCCACGATTTTCAGTTCGTGGCCAGTCATAGCGTTTGTCGTGTAGGTGTGACAGGGCCCTAACTCCCCTGAAACCACACTACCCGGGGGTATATAACAGTGGAAACGATTACACATTCTGCCAGCCCAACATGATGACTTTATTGCTCATGTTGCTGAATGCTACAAGTTTCTCCAAGTAACAATATTTGTCCATGCAACAAGGATAATAAAAAAAATCCTTCTTATAAACGTAACGACCTCAGACCTCTAAAACACACTGCCAGAAGAACTGGGCTGACATACAGAAGGAATCAAACAGTCAAAATGTTGGAGCTTTTCAGAAGGCCCTTTTATGCCACTACTGGAGGGAGCAATTGAGTGAGCTCCAGCTAGCAGACTAGGAGAACTTTGTGAGCTGTCTTTACACGTACACACCTTTCATACGTGTGTGGAGGAATATTATGAAAATTACGGTACAAAGAACATGCCCAGTAGTGCACCCTGATTCCCAGCTTACAGCCAGTGAGTTAGTTGAAACTGGGCCACTACATCAAGCTTCAGTAATCTCCCATCCTTCAAGCAAGATAGATTAACTAAGAATTATCACACAATGGAAAACAAGATTAATTCTATATTTCATCATAACACAGAATGCAATTTGCTCTTCAATGAATTTGAAGAAGACTCTGCTCTGACCAAGGGTAAAGGTGTTGCCCCTGGAGAGGATAGTATCACATATAACATACTTAGAATTCTGAGTCATATATTAGGCAACCTCCAGCTAACCAACTCTGTGTATTTCGGCCAGTTTCTCTCACTTCTCAACCAACTGATTTGCAGAATTAATGGCCTTCTATTTCCCCAGTTACATGGCTGCATGCCCAACAAAAATGCTAAACATTGTATTGCAACATTACTTACATTTCACACCAGCCATTCAAAAACAACTTTTGTAGACCTTAAGTCAACCTTTGACACAGCCCATCGTCATATTATCTGCGGTCACTTACCCAAAATGTATGTTGGTGGGTGTGTTCTAGGATGGGTAAAGAGTGTTTTTGATCCAACCGGAAAGCATCTGTATTTTCTCATTGTCACCACAGCGAGATAAGAGATTTTGAAGTAGGTACTACACAAGGAGGTATTGTGAGCCCTGCCATTTCTCATGTCTTAATCAGAGCACTGTTAAAATCAATGCCAGCAGAACTCTGTCCTCTTATTATCAGCTCTGTCGATGATATACTCATTCATAGACCGGCCAGGTATAATAGTACACAAGCTGTATTGAATAACATAGTAGACACATTAAAACATGGTCTGATAATCTCATCTGATAAAACTAAGATATTGAACGGGAGGCCACTCAGACAAGGAAGTATGATCCGTAAGATGTTTGAGTATGTCAAAGAATGTAGATATATTGAATTTGAGATTCCTGTCAATGGCCTTGTGGTTGTCAAAGTGAAACGTCGTTGCAGGGAAAGTCTCAGAGTACTTCGCCTAGACACAGGCTTTCACATGGTACTGTATATGCTGCAATTATTAGAATTGCAAAGGTACTGCATTTAGCTTACATTATCTCTTTAATTTATTACACTGCACTCCTTCTCGCTCCTTTACAAAAGAGAATGCTTACAGGGCTTGAAAAGGTGCAGAATGAGGCAATGAGAATCATGTTAGGCTGCCTTCCAACACAAAAATTCTGAACATGAAACAAGAGCTCAACAGTCCTAGTATAAGTGACATGTCAGTACAGTTAATGCCATCATATGTGTTAAGATGCTCAGACAGATCTAGATGAATTCCTGCACTGTAGTTCTGCAGGCCTTCTAAGAAGCAGCCATTAATAACAAAGGGTTGTGAAAACTGCAACTGAACTATGTCAGTACAGTTAATGCCATCATATGTGTTAAGATGCTCAGACAGATCTAGATGAATTCCTGCACTGTAGTTCTGCAGGCCTTCTAAGAAGCAGCCATTAATAACAAAGGGTTGTGAAAACTGCAACTGAACCCCTTCTGACTCGATTATAAAAGGGAATACTCACAGAGCTTGAAAAGTTGCAGAATGAGGCAATAAGAATCACATTAGGCTGTCCTCAAAACACAAAATTTCTGAGCATGCAAGTGGAGCTCAACATTCCTAGTATAAATGTCATGTCAGTGAAATTAATGCCACCATTTGTATTAAGATGCTCAGAAAAAGGCATATGAATCCTTGCACTGAAGCTTTACAGGTCTCCTTACTAAGAGGTGCTCAATAATAACAATTGATTGTGAAAATTGCAGCTGGACTACAAATGCACAATACTCATGATTTGTGGGAAGAGCAACAACATCAGTACTTCCCTGAACCGTGGCAGGTATCCTCATTCATTGTCACTGTACCCATCTTTCATCCTAAAAAGTCAATACAGATTCGCCCTGAATAAAAATCTGATGCCTTACACCGAACAGATAACTTAGTCACCAGTCACGCATTACCCCACATAATGGATACACCTGGTTGTGTCAGTCACTTCACTGGAGCAGCTAGAAGTGCTGTAATTGATTCTCAGGCTGATGGCTTCTTGTATGAGGACGCTGCCGGCATCAATAACTGGAAGTCCTCGGTGCCCACTGAATTGTGTGCCATTCTTCTTGAACTGAAGCAAGTATTCTTAACCAGAACTGGTACCCTTATTGTAAAGGAGTCTTTGCCATCACTGTCTACCCTTAATTTTTTATATCATGATGGTAATATACCTGTCTGAAGCCAGGTATAAGTATACTTAAATCCTTAATTAAGGCATCGGTGTACACCTTCTATAGATTCCATCTTATGTTGGCCTCCTCATACATAATCGAGCAGATAAGATGGCTAAAGCTGCTACCCAAAAAGAGACAGTAGACCATAACTGTGGCCAATCAACACTTTGAAAACAGGTATTTAAAGGACGCAAAAGCAAAGACCAATATCCTTGGCAAGACGAAACAGTTAGATGGACGCTAGTCTGTCAGTTCACCATCCCTCTGATGCACGAGAAGCCACATGTTTATGGACTATCAAACTGAGTCATCGGACTTACTTGACGTCACTGATGTAAGGATCAGATTAGGCTATAAATATCATTAGCAAGTAACGTAACTTTTTAGTGTAGTCACCAAATGTAAGTTATGCAAGAGAAATCTCTCTCTCTCTCTCTCTCTCTCTCTCTCTCTCTCTCTCTCACACACACACACACACACACACACACACACACACACACACACACACACACTGTAGCACTATGTAACACAGTGTGAAATGATATAAGAATACAAGAATCTCTATTACAAATTGTGTAGATATGTGTAAATATTTTCTAAATAATGATGTTCTTGGAGGGATTATGAATAAATGTTCAGGCTTTGCTTATTGTAAGTGAAGTGCTATCATGGAATGGTCTCTGAAAAAACATGATTGATGAGCACCTCATGTTAACAATTAAATCTGGACCTGGAGCGGTGGCGTCTTCGTCGTGGGTCTACCCCTCGGAGGCCGTCGAAGAGAAGAGGAGGACAGCATGGGGGCCAAACCACCGCAAACCTCCCCGGCCCCTCACGGGGCTCGAGTACCTGGGAGTGGCTTCGGTCGCCCGGGCAAGTACCACATCTCCCACCACAACACACACAACAACGCCGTTTTTTCTACACCGAGAAATGACTCCCCGGCTGTCATTTCTTGACGACTTCTTCTATCCAGGACCCACCAACAAATACATATGTCCAACATGCTCAAAACCTATCACGTCGAGCCGACAGACAAAGGGTTCAGTTCAGTGCAATTCCTGCAAGAACTGGATCCATTACACCTGCAAAACACTTGCATCCAGAAAACATTACACAAACACCTGAACCTGCTCCTTATGCTCCTTCCCACCCATCAACTCCCCTTCCAATCCTACTCCTACTTCCTTCACACCTCCACAGCCAAACCCGCCGACTCTTCCCACACCATCCAGTCCCCCAACCCCTCCCATTCCAACTCATCCTAATCCACCTCAACCCTTACCTCCATCACAACCTCCTCCCACCCCTTCCCTCCACCCACAGCACCTCCCTCCCGTGCTGCAGCAGCCGACACACATCGCACACCTAACATAAACATCCTTCAGTTGAACATAGATGGCATAAACACCAAAATACATGAACTCACACAGTTCATCAAACAACAGAACATACACATTGACATCTTACAAGAAACAAAACTACACAGAGCACAGAAAACACCGACATTTCATAACTTCACCACCATTCGACAAGACCGGGCTGACGGCGGTGACGGTGGACTCATCACCCTGGTCACAAATCCATCAACTTTGCAGATACCAGTGCACACACAAAGTCACTTCTCCCCCCACATGACACCACAAGAGAAATACAATCAATTAAAATACGCACTGGTAACAAATCACACATAACAATCGCTAACACATACATTCCCCCCCAGTCGTCCCCCAGAGTACCACACAATTACTCTCCACAGATGCACCACATCACTAACATACCCAACATCATCCTCGGTGGTGATTTCAACGCCAAGTTGTCGGCCTGGCATGTCAACAACCCTGACACAGACAGAGGGCTGGTACTACAATCCCAGACAGATCATCTTTTCATACTAAACAGTCTAGACCAACATACCCATATCCCACACCAAGCCCTCTTCATCCCATCATCTCCAGACATCACCTTCTGCTCCCCAAACCTCGTCCCCACTACATCATGGAGAGTGGTCAAAACCCTAGGTTCTGATCACCTCCCAGTCATCATCACTGCCAAAACCAGAATCACCCCAGCTGGCCACAAACACACATACACTAATTATAAGATAGCCAACTAGGAGGCCTTAGTAATTGAAACAGAACAACATTTCGAAACACTAAACAGTACACCCATCACAAACATCAACACCGCTGTGCACACTTTCAATACAATCATACAAAAAGCAGACAAAAGACACATCCCTAGAGGCAACAGAAAGAGACATAACCCCAACTTCACACCAGAAATTCAAGGCCTCATCAGACAACGGGACACACTGCGACACTCCCCAACTCCCCATACACAAAACACCATAAAACAAATACAAGAACTCAACACTCGAATAAACAGTAAAATATCAGAACAGCAAACACTAAACTGGAAAATTTACTTCCAAACACTTGACCACAAAACAAACATCAGCAAACTCTACAAAACACTAAACAACATCACACTTTCCAACAGCAACACCAAACAATCACACGCTGCCATCACAACGACAGACAACAAGCAAACACTCTCATCAATCACTTTTCACAAGTCAGCCATCTAAACTCCCATCCCGAAGACCGACGTATCATCCGACGTAAGAGACAGTTCCCCACAGACCCAGACTACTCACCTTTCACTTACAACCAGACGAAGCACATCATTAACAACCTCAAGCACTCATCTGCCTGTGGACCAGACAGCATGAGCAACATTCACCTTAAACACCTAAGACCACAAGGCATACAAGCACTCACCAACATATCAAACTACAGCTACTCACACAACATAATACCCAACATCTGGAAGCATGGCAATATCATCACTATCTCTAAACCCAACAAAGACCCCACGTTAGCCTCCTCACATCGCCCCATCACACTCCTCTGCACCCCCTCTAAAGTCACTGAACGACTGGTACTACAACTAGTCACACCTCACATTCCCCTAGCCCAGTCACAACATGGCTTTAGGCCACTACACTCTACAAACACCCTTCTTACAGACCTTACACAGAGAGTTTCCGATGGCATGAATTCAGCTAGGCCACCACAGAGAACACTCCTAGTCACACTAGACATTAGCAAAGCTTTTGATGCCATCCCCCGCCACAACCTCACAAACAAAATACTCAACACAAATATGCATAATAACACAAAAAGATGGTTGGCAAACTACTTAGCAGGCAGATGTCCACACGTAACACTTGCCGGTCAGTCTTCTAACATCAGAAACTTCACAAACGGCGTCCCCCAAGGATCTGTTTTGTCCCCTACACTCTTTAACCTATACATGCACGACGTACCCACACACCACATAACCACAGATACACATAGCTTCCTATGCAGATGATATAACACTTACATGTACACACCAAAACGCAAACACAGCTGCACACATCATTCAACCTTACCTCAACACACTACACGAATGGTTTACCACAAAGAGGCTCAAAATAGCCCCAGCCAAATCTACAGTGACTCTTTTCACAAACTGGACAGCAGAACACAGTCACATTCCACACCTCACCATAAACAACACTTCCCTACCGCACACACACACATACACACACACAAAATCCTTGGTGTAACATACAATCCATCAATGTTGTTTAAACAACACATCACAAACATTAAAAATAAAATAACCCCAAGACTCAATACTTTGAGGTCACTTGCCCATACAACATTCGGACACAACAAAGAAACCACCACCACAGTATACAAACAATACACGTTCAGTGATGAATTATGCACACTACAACACTCTACAGACCATACAGAACAAGGCCTTAAAAATAATCACAAGCTGCACAGCTACTACACCCACAGACCACCTACATCAAGAAACCAAAGTCCTCAAAGTCAAGGATCACCTAGACATGAGAGGCACCCAGTTTCTTGCTGCAGCCTCCACAAACCCACAACATCCACTACAGTACATGGCAGCACATCCACCCACACCAAGGAACATCAAAACAACACCCAGCACACGATACCATACACAAATACTGTCATCTCTCCCCCCTCGCCCACCTCAGACCAGCTTCCAGAAGCATATCCACACTCAGATCACTCGCCGCTCCATTCAGTCACTTATAGACAACACACAGCTGTATGCACGGCCTCCTGACATCCACCCTTCTGAATCCTATCTTCCTCGTGAGGACAAGGTCCACCTGGCCAGGCTGAGATGTGGGCACCATCCAGCCCTCTTAAGCTACCAGAAGAGGCTGGATGACTCCATCGCTGATGCCTGTCCAGGATGCAACACAGCGCCCCATACTATTAAGCACATTATGGAAGACTGCATTGCACACAATCACCTACGCCAACAACACAACATTCACTCTTTGAGAGCTCCGTGGGAAAGCCAGGTCTCGGCCATGGCCTTCCTAAGGGACTCGGAGCTGTTCGGCCAGACTGCCTAGGGAACAACTACTACTACTACGACGATTAAATCTTGATTTGAGAAATCTCTTCTATGGTGATCTGCTAATCACATCATGACGTGTAGAGGTGTATGGTATGTAGGAGGACTACTGGGCCTTGATAGTAGGCTGTGAAGCCTATGCCCAGAGTCAGTCACATTAAAAAAAAAAAAATACTGGGATCGAGATACACATAAGAAAAATGTGTACATTTTTGTACATACCGACGTTCTTACAGATTCACAAATTAAGTATTCATACTACTTACTGCAAGCCCTAGGAACAGGCTTTGAAGCCTGTGTCCAGAGACGGACACGTTAAAAAAAAGTGAAGTGCTTCCGAGAATCTTAGAGATTTCATAAATATCTTATGCCGCAAGTATGATATTGTATATAAAATATCTGATTTACTGTGATTTGTTAGGGTTTATTTCGTGCCCCTGTAAGTGTTAAGTATCCTCCCATTGGATGGGTATGCAGCATGACACATATTAAAGGCGTTCACATAATCTCTCTCTCTCTCTCTTTCTCTCTCTCTCTCTCTCTCTCTCTCTCTCTCTCTCTCTCTCTCTCTCTCACACACACACACACACAATTAGTTCACCATTAGTTCCCTCCCTAATCAGCCAGCTTTCTCTTCTTCCCTTGAATGTACCCAAATTACCCTCGTTCTGTAGCGCACCAGTGCACCCGTTGCTAATATTGTTATCCTACCCCACCATCATTAATCACTATGACTCTCACTACTCTCCCATTTCATCAGACTGCGTATCATTATTCATCACTCTTCCTTTGTTTCATTGTGTCTAAAGTTCCTTCATTCTCACTACTCTGTCTAAACTAGTTCTTAAATATCAGTCTCATATTCTCACCTCCATCGTTCTCTACTTCTTTTGCATCATCAATCCTCTTACGTAATTCCAAGCCCTTACTAATTCCTCTCTCTCTTTTGTGCCCTTTACCTCCAAACTTCAGGAATGGTGCAGAATACCTCTCAGCCTTTTTTTGGGCCTCGGGATCGGTAATGAATTCCATTATCCCCTCATTTGATGAAGTGCTGCCTACTTCTTCCTTCACCTTTATCAATGTTCTCCTGCGTCTGCCCTCTCTCTTCCTATTTCTCTCATCTTTCCTGTCACTTATTATTACTCTTCTTTCCATTTCATGTGGCTTTACATTGGATGACAAGCCAAATGGTTTCCCGTAAGCCAGGAAACCACTTACAGCGCTGGGTGGTAACCACAAAACCAACCCACACGTGTTCCCTACGTGTTAACAAATGGGTTGGCGAAGGGTTAATGCCCCCCCCCCTCCCCCGTAAAACCACTAGCTAACTCAGAGACAAGAGGCCTCCCATGACGGGATTACGGCGTCTGGCAAGAGACATATAGTTTCAGGAGTGTCTGAGTGCTTGTGTGGGTTATTTGGTCCCTGGGGGTATCTTGTACATTTGCTTAGCTAGACAGAACATGATTCTAAGCAAGCCAAGACAGTGTTATCAACAGTAGGGTAATTTTCTTACGTATAGGGTAATTCAGTTATTTTTCTTCATCTGTGGATAGGGGAATTTTACTAAAGTTGCTGAAATTCTAACGTAATTCTGAATTATCATAGGCAAGAAAGTAATACTTGCCAATGAGATAGAAATGACAAAACCTCCCATTTATTTATAAGAGAGTACTACAAATTTGACTCATTTCTTATTTACCATAAGGGACTAACAAGATTGTTTTCTCGTATGTGTAATATCTTTCTCGTAATATCTTCATGCCGACTGTACATGCTCGACACTTACTATGTCTGATTCATCATTCCCAGACAAAAAAAAAAAAAAAAAAAGAGGCTAAGTCGGAAACGGGTCTATGTTCCTAGTGGCATTTATACCAATCGAAAAACCACCAGTCATCTCTAGGAGTTCGAGTTTTTGCTCAAAAGGCAAGGTAATCGCTTGTGATTAACAGCCACAACGCCACCACGGTTGTGATGTGTTTTACTGAATGAATGGTGATTCATTTTAATTACAACAACCCTAAGATGAAAAAAAAATGTGGTAAGACTTTTATTCCAGAATACAGAAGTATAGGCAATTGCATATATATATATATCAACGTTGCTAATCCTCACTCTGCCCTAGGGTGGGAAAGGATGTCCGGCTGATAATGATGATGATGAGAGAGAGAGAGAGAGAGAGAGAGAGAGACATAGTTAAATAGATAAATAGATAGATAAAAGTAACTTTTTTGTGTGTGTAGATAGCTACAGAACGTGATGAAAGTTTTTTCACACATCTGATGGAGCCAGGATTCCGTGGGCTTAAATGATGAGTGAATGGGAGCGTGGCCCATTGATTTGGGCAAATTTAGGCTGTCTGGACGTTGCTACTCCTCACCTTGCCCTAGGTTGGGAAAGGAGGTCGGGATGATGATGACGAATAATATATATATATATATATATATATATATATAAAAATATATATATATATATTTATCCTTCAACAGGAAATGAGGAACGGAGTAGCAAGGAAGAAGTTAGGGAACAGGAAAATAGTATGAAAGGTTTGAGAGTAGGATCTGCTAAAAAAAAAAAAAAAAAAAAAATCGAAGCCTAATAAACCAAAGGGATAGAAGAATAACTGCTGCAAAAAGCCTCCATTGATATTGCTCCACACTAAGACATGAACAGCCATATTACAAACCCAAATCCTTAATCAGTTTTCAGCTTAGGTAAAGCGGATTCGCCAAATGATCTTGTGGTAGGCGAGTAAGGGAATAAACTATTGTTAATTTTACTGCTATATAATTTTGACACAGCAGGCTAAGATGGAGAGAGAGAGAGAGAGAGAGAGAGAGAGAGAGAGAGAGAGAGAGAACGCTAAAGAAGAGACTGGTGCTACAGTCAACTCCTGGTATTACTTAGTCTATCTCACCGCACGCAAACCAATAAAACAAATAGTGGCTGTGTTTGGTGAACCAGAATTCCTGCCTCCTATCCCCCCCCTCCTCCCCTCCTTTCTTAAATGATGATGATTGTGCAGTGCGTCCTTGAGTGCAAGGCTTGGGGGGCTAGGTTTACAGCTGAAGAGTAGGAAGGAAGGATAGGACTTGAGTGTATTGGTTTTGTGAGGTGGAGGGATAGATTGAGAAGGCTTGGGCATTTGCAGAGGATGGAGGAGGATAACTGGGTGCTGTGAGAGAGAAGTGCAAAAGTTGGGGGGTAGCACTGCGAGAGGCAGGTAGCAGAGCGAGACCTCAGGGATGAGGAATTGATTATTAAGGCTGCCAGAGATCGAGCAGCGTGGAGAGCCACTATTAGGTGACAATGGCCAGTCCATGCAAGTATGCTGGAACCTTTATAAATATGGATGATACAAACCAAAAACACTGAGGAGCAATATCATCGCTGCTGAAAGGTGAGATGAAACTAATACCCTATTATATGTTTTTCAGCTATGCATTTGACAGAAAATGCAGGACTTCACTGTACCAACACAACAGGCAAGGTGCTGCAAGTGTCAGAGGTGAGGAAACCACCTACAGTCATCGTGTATATTGGCGAGCTGGTGGTGTGCTATCTATTCTGGTCAACATACCACCTATACATGTCAGGAGAAGCTACAGGTTGGACAACCAGTAGAAAAGAAATATATAAATTTCAAGCCACCTAGCGTTATAGTTACTCATCGCAACTGCCTTAATGTCCCCCAGATCCGCAATAAGAGTTCTGGCCCCACACATCCACGCGGTGGTGCTCTGTCTCTCTCTCTCTCTCTCTCTCTCTCTCTCTCTGTCCAGTCTCACGTCAATACCAACTCCCACCACCACCACGATGCCATCTCTGCACCCTGCCAGTGTGGTGCATCATCCCCCCAGGCATGGCAGTACCAACACCTTACATAGACCTCAAGCCCACATGAGTGTACGTGAAAGCTGGATGTCATTTCCCAGAAACTTCTACCCAAATGCTGGTAGAGTGTCCACTGGCACCTAGTCCTCCACTTCGACTCCAGGAAGTCCCACCTATGTGGAAGAGAAAGACTGCTTTGTCAACAAGATTGACTGCCTCAACTACCACACAGGATGGTGTAGTTGCAGTATCAGCAGCCACACATGGCAGTAAGGGCAGTCATGGTGACAGTGAGAGCACCTGGAATCATTGCTTCACAGCTTCCCTTCACACAACCAGGAATCACTCCTCAACCGGTTACTGGGCCATCTGAGGAGCGTGGTATGGGTGCGCGATCGACAACTGGGACTACCTCACTCTTTGCACAAGAAGAAGCAGATGAGGCATCACCCACCTCACCCAACATTGTTAGCAAAAACAGTGAGGATGAGGGCGACTGCCGTGATTATTCTGACTGCCATCACGGTGCCATACTGCCTGCTTTACCACTACTATTTCCCCCATCTCTAACAGCGCCACTCACCGAACCTGCTCCGGCACTCAGTCAAGAAATGATAAAAATATCATGATGTTTTGATTAAATTGGTACAAGGGAATGTAGTATCACTAAAAAACCTCAAGAAAAAAACTCCCCATTGTTAAGGTAAAAGTTCATAGTAGTATATCGGAATTGCAGACAGAGATAAATGTAAAAGTTGGGCAAACAACCCTTGATGATATATATGTTAATGCTTTGTCATTGTCACCTTCAATACTAATGTCCAATAATAAATTTACTTAGTAATGGCAACCCAATAACATCATGAAAATTATTAAAGAAGGTAAAGGACTTAAAAATCTCCAATATGTGTCCTGTCGAGATAAGGAAGGTGAAAAAATACGTTATCAACTTCATCATCTGATCACAGACTAGCTAAGTGAAGTTTTGAACCAAATACCTGATTGTGTAAGTTAATAACAATGAGCAGTATCACATATTAATAATCTTGGCTGGAATATTTCTGCCATAAATAAGAAATACTCTGATCATCATCACAAAGTAAGCACTAAGCACATTGAAATAGTCTTTTCAAAGAGTGACAAGTCCCTCAAATTCTACACTTCCCAAATAACCTTCATATGTTACATACGACCTTAATCCACCCACTCCTGTATCCTTTATGTTAAAAAATCTCATCCACCTGAGGTTCTTGTCACTAAAAAACTTCAGGTGGTCAGTACCACAATGTAAAAATACATGTAGGGATGTGTGGATTCAATTGCAATTTCATTTATCTTGATCTCCTACTCTGCATCCCGTCAGAAACCAGACATATTCTTGGTGATTAGGATGCCCGGCACAGCCAGTTTGGTATCGCTGATTTTAACCACACTTATTCTTGGTAACTATCATGCTCATCACAGGCAATCAGGCGACTCACCTTTTAGTAACAGAAATGGAAATCTGTTGCCAGTGTAACTGAATGATTCCGATGATGTACAAATTGTGGAAGTTATGGAGTGTACACATGTTTGTGGAGGTATACTAAATTTACGTGTTGGTTTTAATGTTGCTCATTCTGCCTGTTCATCAGTAATAATTCCAGATATGTCAGATTATTGTCCTACATGCACTACCATTAAAGGGCTTGTCACACCTCCGCGACAAACACCACGACTGGCCACGGTCTTTTATTTGTAGCGCCCTATGGTGAAAAATCATGATGCTCGTGAAGAGTTGTAGCGCATTATTGAGTCATGAGCCTGGCATCCTAGTTGACTTTCGTGGCACCCTAATCGCCTGTCGTGGGGTTCATAAGGTCCCACAACCACCACTAGGGCGTTACAACTGGCAATAAGGACCTACAACCTTGCAATGGTAATGTCAAGCATACGCCAATAATGAGCTGCAGTCCCCACGAAAGAACCAATAAGGCGCAACGAGAGAGCAGCAACAACACTGCTAGGAGGCCAACATCATCACGAAGGTGACTCGTCATCTCACTAGGGAGCTATGTGCTGCCCACGAAAGCACTTATAAGCCGGGTGTGAGCAGAAGCAAATACAGTCTTGCTTCTCCAGTGACCCAAGCCAGGTCAAGATAGTACTTATCAAAATCCAAGATCACATCCCCAAAAGGTTTGTGATGTCCCAGGTAGAAGAGACAGAGGAATCCATACCACCTGCCACCGGCACCCAAGCCACACCATCCGCCACCGACCCCCAAGAGCAACGATACAATGCCATGACACTGAAGTCCCCCACTGAGGTTGCCTCTGGGTCTGAAGGTATCACAGCTCAGGGAAATCAGCAGCCGTCAAAGAAGAAGGTGGCTCACAAGAATTACGTAAACTTGACACTGAGACAGAGCGTGAGATTGGCGAGTGGTACAGGGACATCCCCATCTTTTATAATAATTGTTTGTGGGAGTATAAGGACTCTGCAAAGAAGCAGCACTTTTATGAGGATTAGGCCAAGTCCCTCAACCCCCCTGTCACAGGTAAGTCTAAATATATTGATCTTAGTGGCTCTTCCATATCACACAGAAAATGACAAATATATTCAAATACCTATCACAGGGAGGATGTCCCATACCCCATTCAATGTCAATGATACACTGAATATGAACTTTATAAACCCTCCTCAGGTAGACCTACAGTTTTGCATACAACTTGGGTACACCTGGATCTGTCGGACCCAGCTTTTAAAAAAAGCTGTAGGGTCACACAGGTTTTATATAATGAATTCTCGAATATCCTGCAATGTATTAGGTCTTATCAGTTACAAAACTATGTGAATAAGTTTTAATTCATTGAACTCAACATATATATATATATATTTTTAATTATGACAAAAATGACAAACTATTTATTTTTGCAGTCATCATACACGAAAACAAAGAACACTATGAGCCCAGCACTTGTGTCACAACTTGAGGGATGGAGGACCTCCAGTATGGGCATAGCGGATCCCATACGACATAAGATCAACTTGCAAACTCATAGCGAGAAATTCTTCCCCCTCTTCAGGTACACCTGGGTCTCACAGATCCGAGTGAAGTATTGCAAATACGTAGAGAAACACAAAAATAACCCCCCTACACCCTGCATGGGCACGAAAAGTTAGGAAGTTATTGAGAAGGACAGGGCTCCCAGGCATCTGTAAGTTACTGAACTATACCATAGAAAAAATTACCCGGGTCTGTCAGACCCAGTTCTACCTGAGGAGGGTTAATATTTCTAACCGTATATCGCACACACGTCAGCAGTTAATGACCTGGCTGAATGGATCGCACACAGGTCAGCAGTTAATGACCTGGCTGAATGGAATGCGGAGTAGGTACGGGCAACTGTCAGAGGTCAAGTCTGGCCAGGATCAGGCACAGACAAGGATGACCGAGAGGGACCAGTGGATTTTATCCACCTTTGGGCTCCTCGAAACCCACACTGTCAGATGTCCAACCAGGCAGACAGCCATGGTAAATAATGTGAGCAAGTTCATAAATGACATATATGCAAAGAGTGAAAAACAAGTCTAAACTACGATGTAAAGTAATAATATATTTACATGTAAAACTAGATACATACTAGTAAGAATGAAAACAATACTGTTAAGAAGTGAGATTTGCCAGTTAGGTGCTCAAGAAGCATCTCGAGGTTTCCCAGTGTTTACGGTAGGCTCGTTCCGGTACTGGTATGAGTCAGAGTTGCCAATTTGCCTGCTGTTTGTGAGCGTAGTTATTTGTTAAGCATTCATTTTTCTTTTCTTTTTTTTTCTTTATAATGTTTTATTTAACTGATTGCTTGTTAAATTATGTGATTTAAGTTTGAATGGTAAATGATTTAGAGTGTTATGTAATGTAGGAAAACTCTAGCATGTTTTGATGTCTCCTATAGTTGGTAACTGTTGTTGCTAGGGGCAAGTACAAGACCAGCAGGTTCCATAACTGTGGAGAAGTAGATGATTCTCGAACAATGCAAGTTTATATAAGGATGGATAAGAGATCAGAACGAGTTCAGTCGGGTTCCAGTTCAGTTTGAGTGAAGTTTAGTCGGTTTTCAGTTTGATTGTAGTGCAGTGCTGTTAGTAAAGTTTGTGAAGTGTTTCTGGCAGGCATTAAGTACAACTGCAGTTAGTGAAGATTATTTTCGGTACATGTGAAAACAGTGAAGAGTTGTCACGCATTAAGTGTATTAACAGTGAAGTGTTGTCAAGCAATAAGTGTAATAACAGTTGCTAAAGTTTGTATAGCTCCAGTGCTTGTGAGAAGAGCGAAGTTGGAATGCATTAAGTGGAGTGATTTGGAAAATAAAGATAGTGAACTTTAAGAAGCCAGTGTTTATTTTTGCCTCAGCTGATCTTGTATACGGTACACCTAAAGGCTGATCATAGGAAGAACAACTCACTGGGCAACGTCCATTCTGTACTGAACTACTGCTCTTGGAGCCTGTGCCAGTGTGGGACGGGGACATAGCAATACCAGTAATACTAATAATAATAAGGAAAGGAATATGATTAATAACAACACTAGTAATAATATTAAAAATACTTGTAATATCTATGTAATTATAACAAAAATGCATCCATTATTTAAAATGAGTAGGGTCATCACAATGGATTGCTGAACTTGGAAGTCCTGAGGTGCCCCTCGACGATCACTTTAACCTGAAACAATGAGAAAGAAAGGAAAATATATTAATGTATGATTTCCATTGTTTCATTACAGTTCCGGAAAGTAGATCCCTGCGCCGCCCAACCTGAAATGGAAGAAGCGAACAGCAGCGAGAGCGAAAGTGTCGAGCTGACCTCCTTTGAATAAGCAGCCTTGCGGTGTTCATCAGGAAAACCCTGCAGGTCAACATTCTTACACAGGTATTATTCATGTTCATTTAATGTAATACATCATGATAACATACATTATTATCACGGTACTAAGTTATTTATTTGGTATCCCCAACTCCATTTTAAATGTTCTACCTCATAACTTAAACCATTATCCAAGAACTTGCAGGCAACAAAATAAGGTCATACATTGTGTGTGTTCATATATCTATATCTATATATTTATACATCTATATCTATATCTATCTATCTATCTATATCTGTCTGTCTATATGTTTACTGTGTGTATAATATCTACTATGTGTTTTTGTTCTTTCTCCTACAGCTGCTTAGCTGTGCCCAACAGAACGATGCTCTGCTGCAGAGGTTGGAGGACGTGGTGTGGCCACGGACGACCCACGATGATGTAATGGCGAACTGGGCAGGTATTTGTGGGGCTGAGCCGAAACATGTGCACCCGACGCTCTGGGACAAATTCACGATGGCATCAATGAACATGTTCCAACAGTTCAAAGCTGAGTCCCGCAGGAAATGGGAGAAGTAGGAGCAACAGAGGGCTCTATCTATCCATGCCCCACCACTGGTTGTCACAGCAATGCCCCACCCACCAGCTTATGCCGTCACACAGCAGCAACAGCCCCATCTTCCACCCCTGCAGCAGCCACCTGTGATGTCCCTCGAAATATACAACGCGCCATCCACCAGCAGGTTTGCTCCCTACCACGTCCCTACCTACTTCCCGTGGCCCTCCTGCCCTCTGACTGCAGAGGTCACTTGGGCAACAAGTGCCCCAACATACGGACAACCCTTTCCTCCCATGTCTGTACCGCTGGCAAACTTTCCAAATCCTGATGCAGGTATGTTTAATGTGTCCTTAACAAGTATGTCGGGGCAGGATTCCCCAGGGTCTTTCGCTACATCATCTACTCTCGACCCCCCTCACCCTTCAAGGACCTCAACCCCAGATAATCCCACGTTTGGTGGTCAGGACTAATGTGTGACCCTTGTACAGTAAGTTCTTTGCTTTGTTTCGTTAATATGTAGGCATGTATATACTGTTGTATGTTATGAAAATATATGTATGACAAAGACACGGATTTTAATGCTTACCTCCTATATCATGTTCTCTTGCCAAGGTATACTTCCTTTGGGGGAAGCGTAGCAATCTCTCAGGTAATGCCCCTGGGTCTCGGCTTCATGTGTAGCATGATTCCTGGTGAGTGGCTCAATGCGTGCCATGATGCCACCATTCCCTCCAAGTGCGTGGTATAACGATGTAAAACAGGATCCTCCTCATCCATCAGTGCCACATCGTAGCAGGGATACCTGATCCGCATCAAGTTGTGAAGACAACAACATGCTAGGACTACCAACTCTGCTGTCTTTGGCTGGATGGCCAAAGTTGTCAACAAAGTAATTAATGATGACGGTAAATGTAAAACTTAAACTAAAGATAAATGAGTAATACACATAATCACATAGAAGAATGGTGAACATGGTGACATATATTAACTGATTTATTACGATCATTCACACGATAATTTATAGAGTGATTATGTACCTGTTTGCCATGATCCCAAATGCATTATCAACAACACAACGAGTCCTTGAGAGCCAATCATTGAATATCTGCTCTTCCTTGGCTATGTTGCAGTGGGGATAGGGCTTCATCATCCATGACCGTAGAGGGAAGGCGTCATTACCAACAAGGTAGTATGGCACCATCTTTTCATCACTGGGAAGGGGCTCGGGGTCTGGCAGTACAACACAACCATTCTCTAGTGCCTCCTTCAGTGACATTCACTAAACATTCACTATACACCCCTTCTTCGTTAGAACATCCGGGGGCGCCCATGTCCACATAAAGGAACTTGTAGTCCACATCAACGAGGGCCATCAGTACAGAGGGGTGGAAACCCTTGTAACTGTAATATTTGGACCCACTCTTGGGTGGACACCTGATGGCCACAAGTTTCCCATCAAGGGCACCAACAGTGTGGTGGAAGTTCCACGTGTAGATGTCCCCTGTTGCAAGGAACCAAAGTGTGATGGCAAGCTTCAACGCCAATTCTAAAGCCTTCCTGAAGAAGGTGTCCTGCTTCTGGATTCTTGACCTGACCTTCTGCAGCAGCTCATTGAACGTCTCCACATCCCTCCGTAGGAAATTGCGGAAACACCTTGCATCCTCCCCTGATAATTCCTCAAGAAGGTTTTCATACTGGCCGTAGCTGGGCCAGTTTGATGAGCCAGGGCCGGGTCCACAGGGCTCTCTTTCTTTGTCGCTTCTGCCTCCTCTTCTTCCTCCGTAGCAATAGGTATACTGTGAGATCAGTGTGTGCAATCTCGCACTGCAATTGGCACTGCAGCAGCAGTAGGTACCTTTGCGTGGTGCCTAAAATATGGTCCATTACGGTGGTGTCCTCCTGATAAGTGCACGAGCTCGGAATGACAGGGGATAGGTGCAGCATCCCAACATATATATGCCACTGGCATACTTTGTGGTACCTGCGTGGCACATTATTTGGCCATTAGTAGGGCATTGTAGGCTCTCATGGCATATGCGTGGTATCGTATTGGTATTTGTGATCGTGGTTTTGCACACATCGTGACTGTTTGTGATGCTGTCATAGCACCCTAGTAGCACTTCATAGCTTATGCACAGCAATTAGTAGTGCTGTAGTGGGAGCCCAAAAATCATGACGAAAAACGTGGTGAATGCCACGATTTTCAGTTCGTGGCCAGTCATAGCGTTTGTCGTGTAGGTGTGACAGGGCCCTAACTCCCCTGAAACCACACTACCCGGGGGTATATAACAGTGGAAACGATTACACATTCTGCCAGCCCAACATGATGACTTTATTGCTCATGTTGCTGAATGCTACAAGTTTCTCCAAGTAACAATATTTGTCCATGCAAAAAGGATAATAAAAAAAATCCTTCTTATAAACGTAACGACCTCAGACCTCTAAAACACACTGCCAGAAGAACTGGGCTGACATACAGAAGGAATCAAACAGTCAAAATGTTGGAGCTTTTCAGAAGGCCCTTGTATGCCACTACTGGAGGGAGCAATTGAGTGAGCTCCAGCTAGCAGACTAGGAGAACTTTGTGAGCTGTCTTTACACGTACACACCTTTCATACGTGTGTGGAGGAATATTATGAAAATTTCGGTACAAAGAACATGCCCAGTAGTGCACCCTGATTCCCAGCTTACAGCCAGTGAGTTAGTTGAAACTGGGCCACTACATCAAGCTTCAGTAATCTCCCATCCTTCAAGCAAGATAGATTAACTAAGAATTATCACACAATGGAAAACAAGATTAATTCTATATTTCATCATAACACAGAATGCAATTTGCTCTTCAATGAATTTGAAGAAGACTCTGCTCTGACCAAGGGTAAAGGTGTTGCCCCTGGAGAGGATAGTATCACATATAACATACTTAGAATTCTGAGTCATATATTAGGCAACCTCCAGCTAACCAACTCTGTGTATTTCGGCCAGTTTCTCTCACTTCTCAACCAACTGATTTGCAGAATTAATGGCCTTCTATTTCCCCAGTTACATGGCTGCATGCCCAACAAAAATGCTAAACATTGTATTGCAACATTACTTACATTTCACACCAGCCATTCAAAAACAACTTTTGTAGACCTTAAGTCAACCTTTGACACAGCCCATCGTCATATTATCTGCGGTCACTTACCCAAAATGTATGTTGGTGGGTGTGTTCTAGGATGGGTAAAGAGTGTTTTTGATCCAACCGGAAAGCATCTGTATTTTCTCATTGTCACCACAGCGAGATAAGAGATTTTGAAGTAGGTACTACACAAGGAGGTATTGTGAGCCCTGCCATTTCTCATGTCTTAATCAGAGCACTGTTAAAATCAATGCCAGCAGAACTCTGTCCTCTTATTATCAGCTCTGTCGATGATATACTCATTCATAGACCGGCCAGGTATAATAGTACACAAGCTGTATTGAATAACATAGTAGACACATTAAAACATGGTCTGATAATCTCATCTGATAAAACTAAGATATTGAACGGGAGGCCACTCAGACAAGGAAGTATGATCCGTAAGATGTTTGAGTATGTCAAAGAATGTAGATATATTGAATTTGAGATTCCTGTCAATGGCCTTGTGGTTGTCAAAGTGAAACGTCGTTGCAGGGAAAGTCTCAGAGTACTTCGCCTAGACACAGGCTTTCACATGGTACTGTATATGCTGCAATTATTAGAATTGCAAAGGTACTGCATTTAGCTTACATTATCTCTTTAATTTATTACACTGCACTCCTTCTCGCTCCTTTACAAAAGAGAATGCTTACAGGGCTTGAAAAGGTGCAGAATGAGGCAATGAGAATCATGTTAGGCTGCCTTCCAACACAAAAATTCTGAACATGAAACAAGAGCTCAACAGTCCTAGTATAAGTGACATGTCAGTACAGTTAATGCCATCATATGTGTTAAGATGCTCAGACAGATCTAGATGAATTCCTGCACTGTAGTTCTGCAGGCCTTCTAAGAAGCAGCCATTAATAACAAAGGGTTGTGAAAACTGCAACTGAACTATGTCAGTACAGTTAATGCCATCATATGTGTTAAGATGCTCAGACAGATCTAGATGAATTCCTGCACTGTAGTTCTGCAGGCCTTCTAAGAAGCAGCCATTAATAACAAAGGGTTGTGAAAACTGCAACTGAACCCCTTCTGACTCGATTATAAAAGGGAATACTCACAGAGCTTGAAAAGTTGCAGAATGAGGCAATAAGAATCACATTAGGCTGTCCTCAAAACACAAAATTTCTGAGCATGCAAGTGGAGCTCAACATTCCTAGTATAAATGACATGTCAGTGAAATTAATGCCACCATTTGTATAAAGATGCTCAGAAAAAAGGCATATGAGTCCTTGCACTGAAGCTTTACAGGTCTCCTTACTAAGAGGTGCTCAATAATAACAATTGATTGTGAAAATTGCAGCTGGACTACAAATGCACAATACTCATGATTTGTGGGAAGAGCAACAACATCAGTACTTCCCTGAACCGTGGCAGGTATCCTCATTCATTGTCAATGTACCCATCTTTCATCCTAAAAAGTCAATACAGATTCGCCCTGAATAAAAATCTGATGCCTTACACCAAACAGATAACTTAGTCACCAGTCACGCATTACCCCACATAATGGATACACCTGGTTGTGTCAGTCACTTCACTGGAGCAGCTAGAAATGCTGTCATTGATTCTCAGGCTGATGGCTTCTTGTATGAGGACGCTGCCGGCATCAATAACTGGAAGTCCTCGGTGCCCACTGAATTGTGTGCCATTCTTCTTGAACTGAAGCAAGTATTCTTAACCAGAACTGGTACCCTTATTGTAAAGGAGTCTTTGCCATCACTGTCTACCCTTAATTTTTTATATCATGATGGTAATATACTTGTGTCTGAAGCCATGTATACTTAAATCCTTAATTAAGGCATCGGTGTACACCTTCTATAGATTCCATCTTATGTTGGCCTCCTCATACATAATCGAGCAGATAAGATGGCTAAAGCTGCTACCCAAAAAGAGACAGTAGACCATAACTGTGGCCAATCAACACTTTGAAAACAGGTATTTAAAGGACGCAAAAGCAAAGACCAATATCCTTGGCAAGACGAAACAGTTAGATGGACGCTAGTCTGTCAGTTCACCATCCCTCTGATGCACGAGAAGCCACATGTTTATGGACTATCAAACTGAGTCATCGGACTTACTTGACGTCACTGATGTAAGGATCAGATTAGGCTATAAATATCATTAGCAAGTAACGTAACTTTTTAGTGTAGTCACCAAATGTAAGTTATGCAAGAGAAATCTCTCTCTCTCTCTCTCTCTCTCTCACACACACACACACACACACACACACACACACACACACTGTAGCACTATGTAACACAGTGTGAAATGATATAAGAATACAAGAATCTCTATTACAAATTGTGTAGATATGTGTAAATATTTTCTAAATAATGATGTTCTTGGAGGGATTATGAATAAATGTTCAGGCTTTGCTTATTGTAAGTGAAGTGCTATCATGGAATGGTCTCTGAAAAAACATGATTGATGAGCACCTCATGTTAACAATTATATCTGGACCTGGAGCGGTGGCGTCTTCGTCGTGGGTCTACCCCTCGGAGGCCGTCGAAGAGAAGAGGAGGACAGCATGGGGGCCAAACCACCGCAAACCTCCCCGGCCCCTCACGGGGCTCGAGTACCTGGGAGTGGCTTCGGTCGCCCGGGCAAGTACCACATCTCCCACCACAACACACACAACAACACCGTTTTTTCTACACCGAGAAATGACTCCCCGGCCGTCATTTCTTGACGACTTCTTCCAGCCGGGGACACTGAGAGCAATCCAGGACCCACCAACAAATACATATGTCCAACATGCTCAAAACCTATCACGTCGAGCCGACAGACAAAGGGTTCAGTTCAGTGCAATTCCTGCAAGAACTGGATCCATTACACCTGCAAAACACTTGCATCCAGAAAACATTACACAAACACCTGAACCTGCTCCTTATGCTCCTTTCCCCCACCCATCAACTCCCCTTCCAATCCTACTCCTACTTCCTTCACACCTCCACAACCAAACCCGCCGACCCTTCCCACACCATCCAGTCCCCCAACCCCTCCCATTCCAACTCATCCTAATCCACCTCAACCCTTACCTCCATCACAACCTCCTCCCACCCCTTCCCTCCACCCACAACACCTCCCTCCCGTGCTGCAGCAGCCGACACACATCGCACACCTAACATAAACATCCTTCAGTTAAACATAGATGGCATAAACACCAAAATACATGAACTCACACAATTCATCAAACAACAGAACATACACATTGACATCTTACAAGAAACAAAACTACACAGAGCACAGAAAACACCGACATTTCATAACTTCACCACCATTTGACAAGACCGGGCTGACGGCGGTGACGGTGGACTCATCACCCTGGTCACAAATCCATCAACTTTGCAGATACCAGTGCACACACAAAGTCACTTCTCCCCCCACATGACACCACAAGAGAAATACAATCAATTAAAATACGCACTGGTAACAAATCACACATAACAATCGCTAACACATACATTCCCCCCCAGTCGTCCCGCACAGTACCACACAATTACTCTCCACAGATGCACCACATCACTAACATACCCAACATCATCCTCGGTGGTGATTTCAACGCCAAATTGTCGGCCTGGCATGTCAACAACCCTGACACAGACAGAGGGCTGGCACTACAATCCCAGACAGATCATCTTTTCATACTAAACAGTCTAGACCAACATACCCATATCCCACACCAAGCCCTCTTCATCCCATCATCTTCAGACATCACCTTCTGCTCCCCAAACCTCGTCCCCACTACATCATGGAGAGTGGTCAAAACCCTAGGTTCTGATCACCTCCCAGTCATCATCACTGCCAAAACCAGAATCACCCCAGCTGGCCACAAACACACATACACTAATTATAAGATAGCCAACTAGGAGGCCTTAGTAATTGAAACAGAACAACATTTCGAAACACTAAACAGTACACCCATCACAAACATCAACACCGCTGTGCACACTTTCAATACAATCATACAAAAAGCAGACAAAAGACACATCCCTAGAGGCAACAGAAAGAGACATAACCCCAACTTCACACCAGAAATTCAAGGCCTCATCAGACAACGGGACACACTGCGACACTCCCCAACTCCCCATACACAAAACACCATAAAACAAATACAAGAACTCAACACTCAAATAAACAGTAAAATATCAGAACAGCAAACACTAAACTGGAAAATTTACTTCCAAACACTTGACCACAAAACAAACATCAGCAAACTCTACAAAACACTAAACAACATCACACTTTCCAACAGCAACACCAAACAATCACACGCTGCCATCACAACGACAGACAACAAGCAAACACTCTCATCAATCACTTTTCACAAGTCAGCCATCTAAACTCCCATCCCGAAGACCGACGTATCATCCGACGTAAAAGACAGTTCCCCACAGACCCAGACTACTCACCTTTCACTTACAACCAGACGAAGCACATCATTAACAACCTCAAGCACTCATCTGCCTGTGGACCAGACAGCATGAGCAACATTCACCTTAAACACCTAAGACCACAAGGCATACAAGCACTCACCAACATATCAAACTACAGCTACTCACACAACATAATACCCAACATCTGGAAGCATGGCAATATCATCACTATCCCTAAACCCAACAAAGACCCCACGTTAGCCTCCTCACATCGCCCCATCACACTCCTCTGCACCCCCTCTAAAGTCACTGAACGACTGGTACTACAACTAGTCACACCTCACATTCCCCTAGGTCACAACATGGCTTTAGGCCACTACACTCTACAAACATCCTTCTTACAGACCTTACACAGAGAGTTTCCGATGGCATGAATTCAGCTAGGCCACCACAGAGAACACTCCTAGTCACACTAGACATTAGCAAAGCTTTTGATGCCATCCCCCGCCACAACCTCACAAACACAATACTCAACACAAATATGCATAATAACACAAAAAGATGGCTGGCAAACTACTTAGCAGACAGATGTCCACACGTAACACTTGCCGGTCAGTCTTCTAACATCAGAAACTTCACAAACGGCGTCCCCCAAGGATCTGTTTTGTCCCCTACACTCTTTAACCTATACATGCACGACGTACCCACACACCACATAACCACAGATACACATAGCTTCCTATGCAGACGATATAACACTTACATGTACACACCAAAACGCAAACACAGCTGCACACATCATTCAACCTTACCTCAACACACTACACGAATGGTTTACCACAAAGAGGCTCAAAATAGCCCCAGCCAAATCTACAGTGACTCTTTTCACAAACTGGACAGCAGAACACAGTCACATTCCACACCTCACCATAAACAACACTTCCCTACCGCACACACACACATACACACACACAAAATCCTTGGTGTAACATACAATCCATCAATGTTGTTTAAACAACACATCACAAACATTAAAAATAAAATAACCCCAAGACTCAATACTTTGAGGTCACTTGCCCATACAACATTCGGACACAACAAAGAAACCACCACCACAGTATACAAACAATACACGTTCAGTGATGAATTATGCACACTACAACACTCTACAGACCATACAGAACAAGGCCTTAAAAATAATCACAAGCTGCACAGCTACTACACCCACAGACCACCTACATCAAGAAACCAAAGTCCTCAAAGTCAAGGATCACCTAGACATGAGAGGCACCCAGTTTCTTGCTGCAGCCTCCACAAACCCACAACATCCACTACAGTACATGGCAGCACATCCACCCACACCAAGGAACATCAAAACAACACCCAGCACACGATACCATACACAAATACTGTCATCTCCTCCCCCTCGCCCACCTCAGACCAGCTTCCAGAAGCATATCCACACTCAGATCACTCGCCGCTCCATTCAGTCACTTATAGACAACACACAGCTGTATGCACGGCCTCCTGACATCCACCCTTCTGAATCCTATCTTCCTCGTGAGGACAAGGTCCACCTGGCCAGGCTGAGATGTGGGCACCATCCAGCCCTCTTAAGCTACCAGAAGAGGCTGGATGACTCCATCGCTGATGCCTGTCCAGGATGCAACACAGCGCCCCATACTATTAAGCACATTATGGAAGACTGCATTGCACACAATCACCTACGCCAACAACACAACATTCACTCTTTGAGAGCTCCGTGGGAAAGCCAGGTCTCGGCCATGGCCTTCCTAAGGGACTCGGAGCTGTTCGGCCAGACTGCCTAGGGAACAACTACTACTACTACGACGATTAAATCTTGATTTGAGAAATCTCTTCTATGGTGATCTGCTAATCACATCATGACGTGTAGAGGTGTATGGTATGTAGGAGGACTACTGGGCCTTGATAGTAGGCTGTGAAGCCTATGCCCAGAGTCAGTCACATTAAAAAAAAAAAAATACTGGGATCGAGATACACATAAGAAAAATGTGTACATTTTTGTACATACCGACGTTCTTACAGATTCACAAATTAAGTATTCATACTACTTACTGCAAGCCCTAGGAACAGGCTTTGAAGCCTGTGTCCAGAGACGGACACGTTAAAAAAAAGTGAAGTGCTTCCGAGAATCTTAGAGATTTCATAAATATCTTATGTCGCAAGTATGATATTGTATATAAAATGTCTGATTTACTGTGATTTGTTAGGGTTTATTTCGTGCCCCTGTAAGTGTTAAGTATCCTCCCATTGGATGGGTATGCAGCATGACACATATTAAAGGCGTTCACATAATCTCTCTCTCTCTCTCTCTCTCTCTCTCTCTGTCTCTCTCTCTCTCACACACACACACACACACAATTAGTTCACCATTAGTTCCCTCCCTAATCAGCCAGCTTTCTCTTCTTCCCTTGAATGTACCCAAATTACCCTCGTTCTGTAGCGCACCAGTGCACCCGTTGCTAATATTGTTATCCTACCCCACCATCATTAATCACTATGACTCTCACTACTCTCCCATTTCATCAGACTGCGTATCATTATTCATCACTCTTCCTCTGTTTTATTGTGTCTAAAGTTCCCTTCATTCTCACTACTCTGTCTAAACTAGTTCTTAAATATCAGTCTCATATTCTCACCTCCATCGTTCTCTACTTCTTTTGCATCATCAATCCTCTTACGTAATTCCAAGCCCTTACTAATTCCTCTCTCTCTTTTGTGCCCTTTACCTCCAAACTTCAGGAATGGTGCAGAATACCTCTCAGCCTTTTTTTGGGCCTCGGGATCGGTAATGAATTCCATTATCCCCTCATTTGATGAAGTGCTGCCTACTTCTTCCTTCACCTTTATCAATGTTCTCCTGCGTCTGCCCTCTCTCTTCCTATTTCTCTCATCTTTCCTGTCACTTATTATTACTCTTCTTTCCATTTCATGTGGCTTTACATTGGATGACAAGACAAATGGTTTCCCGTAAGCCAGGAAACCACTTACAGCGCTGGGTGGTAACCACAAAACCAACCCACACGTGTTCCCTACGTGTTAACAAATGGGTTGGCGAAGGGTTAATGCCCCCCCCCCTCCCCCGTAAAACCACTAGCTAACTCAGAGACAAGAGGCCTCCCATGACGGGATTACGGCGTCTGGCAAGAGACATATAGTTTCAGGAGTGTCTGAGTGCTTGTGTGGGTTATTTGGTCCCTGGGGGTATCTTGTACATTTGCTTAGCTAGACAGAACATGATTCTAAGCAAGCCAAGACAGTGTTATCAACAGTAGGGTAATTTTCTTACGTATAGGGTAATTCAGTTATTTTTTTTCATCTGTGGATAGGGGAATTTTACTAAAGTTGCTGAAATTCTAACGTAATTCTGAATTATCACAGGCAAGAAAGTAATACTTGCCAATGAGATAGAAATGACAAAACCTCCCATTTATTTATAAGAGAGTACTACAAATTTGACTCATTTCTTATTTACCATAAGGGACTAACAAGATTGTTTTCTCGTATGTGTAATATCTTTCTCGTAATATCTTCATGCCGACTGTACATGCTCGACACTTACTATGTCTGATTCATCATTCCCAGACAAAAAAAAAAAAAAAAAAAAGAGGCTAAGTCGGAAACGGGTCTATGTTCCTAGTGGCATTTATACCAATCGAAAAACCACCAGTCATCTCTAGGAGTTCGAGTTTTTGCTCAAAAGGCAAGGTAATCGCTTGTGATTAACAGCCACAACGCCACCACGGTTGTGATGTGTTTTACTGAATGAATGGTGATTCATTTTAATTACAACAACCCTAAGATGAAAAAAAAATGTGGTAAGACTTTTATTCCAGAATACAGAAGTATAGGCAATTGCATATATATATATATCAACGTTGCTAATCCTCACTCTGCCCTAGGGTGGGAAAGGATGTCCGGCTGATAATGATGATGATGAGAGAGAGAGAGAGAGAGAGAGAGAGAGAGAGAGAGAGAGAGAGAGAGAGAGAGACATAGTTAAATAGATAAATAGATAGATAGAAGTAACTTTTTTGTGTGTGTAGATAGCTACAGAACGTGATGAAAGTTTTTTCACACATCTGATGGAGCCAGGATTCCGTGGGCTTAAATGATGAGTGAATGGGAGCGTGGCCCATTGATTTGGGCAAATTTAGGCTGTCTGGACGTTGCTACTCCTCACCTTGCCCTAGGTTGGGAAAGGAGGTCGGGATGATGATGACGAATAATATATATATATATATATATATATATATATATATATATATATATATATATATATATATATATATATATATATATATATATATATATATATATCATTCACCAGGAAATGAGGAACGGAGTAGCAAGGAAGAAGTTAGGGAACAGGAAAATAGTATGAAAGGTTTGAGAGTAGGATCTGCTAAAAAAAAAAAAAAAAAAAAAAAAAAAATCGAAGCCTAATAAACCAAAGGGATAGAAGAATAACTGCTGCAAAAAGCCTCCATTGATATTGCTCCACACTAAGACATGAACCGCCATATTACAAACCCAAATCCTTAATCAGTTTTCAACTTAGGTAAAGCGGATTTGCCAAATGATCTTGTGGTAGGCGAGTAAGGGAATAAACTATTGTTAATTTTACTGCTATATAATTTTGACACAGCAGGCTAAGATGGAGAGAGAGAGAGAGAGAGAGAGAGAGAGAGAGAGAGAGAGAGAACGCTAAAGAAGAGAAGAATCCAAAGGGGATATGTTGGATGGGTTTAATACAACACTAAAGAATGACATCAGGAGACTGAATATCAGAATGTAGTAAAACAGCGAGTGGACATCGATAAATAAGGAAAGGGATGAATGTTGAACGAGAGGAAAGTGTCATAGATGGCAAGAAACTAAAAGGGAAAAGAGTTTGACGAAAAACACGGGAATGAAATAAGGGTGGGAAGGAGGAGGAATAGGGATGAGATACAATTGAGAGAAGAAACACAGTAAATGAAAAATAAGAAGAAAAGGAGAGAATGATTACATTTAAAAAGAGAATTTGAAGACATACAAAGAGAAGAAGAATAAAGGATGATAAAACTGGAAAGAAGGGAGAGAGTTACTGCAAGATATGCCATTTTTTCAAGTATCAGTACCCTTGGAGGAGTCTTAAAATGACATTACTGCTCACATATAAACCCACTGCCTACTCAGGAGAAATCCACTCATTCACATTGCACTTTGTTCTCCACATTTTTTTCATGTTTTCCCCATATCAATGCCCTTTGTCTTTTTTTTTTTCCCCTACGAACTGGCATATCTCTCTTCTATGCACCCTTGCTTTCCTTGCTTCGTGTACTCCCCTACTCCTCCTCTCTGCATTTATTTTCCTCTGTCACTGCCCCTCTTCTCATGCGCCATAAACCAGTGCAGCTGCTGCTGTAAAAACTCTAATAACAGAGGACGCAGCAAAGTTTTATTTAGCCCAAATACTAGTGCATTCCATGGAGCGGAAGTGTATTTATTACAGTATGCCAGGCCGGGAATACTTATTGATGGTGTCAAGCAGTTAGGAAAAAAATGTGCTTCTGTGTGTGGGTCTTGTTTAAGATGGATGTGAACAAGAGAGAGAGAGAGAGAGAGAGAGAGAGTATGTGTGTGTGTGTGTGTGTGTGTGTGTGTGTGTGTGTGTGTGTGTGTGTGTGTGTGTGTGTGTGTGTGTGTGTGTGTGTGTGTGTGTTCAACATCAATGGCAGACATGAAAGCAATGATACAAGAGCACCTTCAAGGCTACCAATACATGCAGAATGGAGGTTTTGCTCTTCTGAGGTAAGTTTAGTATGGATTTAACTGTGTGAGAATTTAGAATCCTTAGACAAAGCAGGAAACTGATAATGAACATCTCATGGAACACTTAGAAAATATGTTTTGATAAAATGTGCATGACATCTGTAACAGTACAGGTGCAGCCCTGCTAAGGCAAAAGTCCTATGATTCGGAAAACGTCCGTTATTTATTACCACCTCTAACACTGTCGCAAAAGGCCTCAATAATATCTCACCAAGCATGCTCGTCTTATGAATTCTCCCTGCTCATATTGGCCTCCTTTAACATAGTTCTGGTTTAGGTAGATCCTGGTCTACCTCCTCTTGTTTCCTCACAATCCCAAATGACAGCTTCTCATACAGTTCTTCCTCGCTCCATTTTCTGCATATACCCTGTCCATCTCTTATCTTTTCTTCCTTAGTCATTCTTCTGTGTGTGGGACAGTCGTCATATCTCATACTGTTTCGTTCCATACTTGTTCTTGCCACTTTATTCCTAGAATTCCTCGCAATGTCTTATTTTCGGGTGCTCAAATTCTCTTGGGTATGGTCTCGCTGACATTCCAAGATTCATTATCATGCACCATTTCTGATCTAACCATTGATATATACAATTATATTTTGGTATACAGTGTGGATCAATGTGACTTCCGTTCTTTATTCAACATACCTAGGACTTGACGTCGCTTTATAATCCTCTCTTTGAATTAAGTTTTAAGTGGTACATCACTTCAGTGGACTGAACCTACGTATACTCGTATAATGTCAGACACTTCTTCTACTGTCTGACCTACCACATGCATGTGACCACCTTGTACCTTATATGTTTTCATATTAACCATTTTTCTCTCATTTATTTTCAGGCAATTTCTTTTTTCCTCCTTTTCTAGCCTTCACACCATGGCTTGAAGATTTTCGATTAGTAGCACATCACCTGCTAAGTCCAGATCGGTAATGTATTTTTCATCCCCCCATTTAATATCTTCACACACAGAGTATCTCCAGTGACATCTTGCATAAGGTAATCTACTGTATATGAATGGCAAAATAAAAGTGGGAATGGAACTTTGCTTTGTAACACTTCATTCTCGACACTGAACTCAGGTGATAGATGGCCATCTACCTGTACATGCACACGACACTTAATATCTTCATGTATTATCTGATTCAGCTAAACATGCGGTACTTATAGAGTACTCCATAGTTATAAAATACTTACCAAAGTGATGGTTTTGTATGTTTTTGAAAGCTTTCTCAAATTCTACGATAGCCATAATCAGTTGCCTTCTGAAGTCAAATCTCTGCTCTATTATGTGTTGCAAAACAAACATTTGATCGTTGCAGTCTCTTCCCTCTTAAAAACCTGTTTTTCTCCCCTTAGTTTGTCGCCCAAGGTACAATTAATTCGATTTAGTATTACGAGGCTACTTTGCCACTACTCCACTCAGTGTTGGACTTCTACAGTTATCACAGTCACTCAGATCACCTTTCATTGCCAGTTTTACTACCACCCTCAACTTTCATTCACTTTCAGCCACTTTCCATAAAGGCGGAAAAGAACAGATTCATTGACAAAGGCAAAAGAATTTACCAATCAGGGTCTCAGCATATTTATATATTATTTTTAGAACAACAGGAGTGTAAGATGTAAGCCCACTGATATACCACTAGAAATTTTGGTCATTTTAACCTGTGGGTTGCAGCAAGCGGTCGTGTAAACATCTTCCGTGATGCGGCGAAATTGCTATTTTGGTCCCAGTTACAGATTTCCGTGAAATGTATATCAGTGGGTAGGAAAATGTAACATGCAGCAACCCACGGTTTTTTTTTTTTTTTTTTTTTTTTTTTTTTTTTTAATCGGTGTAGTTTTGGAGAAATAATTGTCAGAACTTGCATTTCTGGCAAGGAACATGAAAAGTAAGTTTTGAGGAGGTCAGTTTTCGTTATGAATGCTTTTCCACAATAAATATAGTACCTTAGCCAGATGTAATCATTGCAGTGAGTTAGCATATTGTTGCTAATAATGTGGAGAGTGCAGAAATTACCTAGCTTTACCAATAAAGCCATCAGAAACATGAAAACTATGCACTGACGAGGCCAGGTGAGTTGCCAGCTCAATTCGCATGCTCCAATATGAACGTAGTGAGATACTTTTACACTCATTATTTACCACCCTTCTTCTGTTTCAATACCTCCTACTGACCATAAATTAGGTTTGATGTTATTCTAAGCAATTTTTACCCATGACTGCCTTTCCTGGGATGATAATATTGCGGGAAATGCATTACAAAGTGCGTACTTTTGGGTCATTGTTGCTGGTGCAACTTAGCAACTGGGCTCAAGATGAGGAGTGGGAATGAGAGCTACCAGTTACAATAACTGCATAAATTTTGCATTGCACTGATCCCCCTAGAACTTTTGTGGTGCGTTGTTGAAAATCTCACACTTAAGAGGTATGCCGCAGCTTGCTGGTGCACTCCAAGGGTAAAAGACTCCTATGACACCTGGATACTTTGCTTAAAGTAGGCTGTCCTCCACACTTGGAGTCTAGTTGATCCCTGTGTCTCCTAATTTCACTTGGAGAGAGGTAAGTGAGTTTCAGTTTAACCAATGCCATCACCTTATGCTAAGTTAAGGAATTCTCAGTGGGGGCACTCACCACCCACTCACTCGATGTAGTGCTGCTCTCGGGTGTCTGCCCTTTCCTATCCTCCACCCTTCTTTCCTTCCATCCTCTTCTGTCTTTCTTTCCTTCATTCTTTCCTCGTCCTTCTGCCTGCAGGTGCTTTTACACTCCCTCTTCTGTCTTTCTTTCCTTCATTCTTTCCTCCTCCTTCTGCCTGTGGATGACTCTGCACTGAGTGACAAGTCAAATGGTTTCCTGTACACCACGAACCCATTCACTACGCTGGGTGGTAACCATATAACCAAATTTTGGCACCTGATGGTTTCATGGGTAATTACGAAGCTCCAATCGGATTGAGCCAGTGAAGGTTTATATCCAAGGGGATTTTGGAGTTTATTGTTCACGTAATGCCACTCAGGGATAATGAGGCTGGTCACTCTCATCTTAAATGTCAGGACCAACATGCCCGGCCCCGGGCTCTTACGCTTCTCATGGGACAACGTAGGATTACATGGTGGATGGATGGATGGATGGTACCCATAAAGTAGTCTTCTCAACCTTCCCTTCCTTAGTTCGCAAATTTGGCAAGAGGAAGCTGTCGGCATCAGTTAAAGCATTGAAGCAGCATATGAATAATGAAGACTCAGCAGTAAACAACCACTCACTTATGTTTGTCTCCCTTTGGGTAAATAAGATGTCTTCCGACATGTTACAGAAATAGAGATTAATGGAAGACAGTCCCAATAATAAAGTAACATTGATAATATAAGTGGATGATAAGAATATTATATGACAGTACAGTTTATGGTTATAAGAGCATACTAGTTAACAATGAGAGCTTTAACTAAATAGGTGTACATACATGCCCCATCAGGTCCGTACGTGTTGTGAGTATTTAGGTCAGAGGGTAAAAGAATACACATCCTCCAAAGAAATTTTAATGACAGGCATGATAAAATCAATGGAGAAAGAAGATCGGGGAGCAGCACCAGATCAATGCAACTAGAATCAAAGTAAAAGCCTTTGGACAAAGGGCTCGACCTCATTAGTAGATGAAATAGCTATAGGATCACTAGAATGGACAAGAGAAGGGAAGAAGGATGAGATAAAGCTACCTGAAAAGTTTTTATCAAGATGTCAGAATTGGCGCGAAGAACTCATGTTGGAAACTTCAGGGTGATTTGGAGTGAAGGAAATTGTTTTTTTGCAAGTTGAAGAACAAACACAATTCTAATCAGGAACAAGATTGAGAATCAGGTGAATGTTGGTGATGGCACCGTTTATCATCCACCTCCTTTTCGCGGGCGGAATTCGAGCATTATGATTAAATTAAGCCTTCCTTGCATTAGTCAGACAGTAAGAGAGCGCAATGAATACTTCTGTGCCTGAGAGGACAAGATCTGTCATAGGCAAAGAACACTCGGAAGACTGTCGGGCATTGAAACAATAATCACTGCGGTAAATGAGGGCTGATGTACTGTTTTGGGAAGAAATCAAAAGTCGGGAGCACATGGCAAAGTCAACATAAAACGGTTTATATCCAATGAAGAGTAAGCTTTGTTGAAGGGTTCAATCTAAAGAAATTCGTTTTTTAGAACATCTAATCATATTTCAAGTCACAAAGAAAGGTCAAACGTCAAGATGACTGGGCAAAGGCATCGTAAAAAAAATAATCTCACTTAAACCAAAGTTAATAGAAGTGTTAAGGATTAGGCAAGAATTAAGTAATCTGAGACTAAGAATAAACTGTTAAAGGTCAAGTATATAAGGCAAAATCTAATATTTAGCCCTTGAACCAGTTGATGGGAGGGAGAGTTGTGCACTTTGAGTATTCCTTCTTAATAGTATATGCGTTGTCTTTCTTTTTTTAATAATATCAAAAATTGTATCATATTAATCTCAACAGCATTTCCTTTTCCATTACCTCTGCATATTCCCTAATTATCACTATTATTTTACTGTGTTTGTCACTAATACCAGCATTAGCTTTGCTTATGACGGAAAATTTGTTTCTGGGAGAGCAAAGTTTTTTCTTAGTTATGTGGAGATAACTTTTTGTTGGTAGTGGGTGTGCTGTAAGTAGGCAGTGAGTTATCAGTACCGACATTTTGAGACTACTGCGGGAATATCACTCTCGAGAAAATGGTGTGTCTTGCAATAACTCTCCTTCCACTTTCCTCTTTATCGTCATTCCTCCTTTATCTCTGTACTTCACCTCTATTCCTCATTTTTATTTTCATTACATCACAATCCCACTTTTCCTCTCTTTCCGCCTTTACATTCTTCAATTCTTGCTCTTCTAGCACTTCTTTTCCTTTGGTTTTAATTTAAAACTGAGATTGTGTATTATCCTTCTCCTCATCTTTTTTTTTTTTTTCCTCTCCCGTCTTTATTCCCCATACTCTTTCCTCCTTACTTTCTCTGCCTCCTTCACCTCCATCCTTTCCTTTAACTTCCTGTTTTCTTTTCCTTATTATTTCAGTCTTTATCTCGCCGTATTGTCCTACTTAGTTCAGTCTGATGTAATCGAGCCTAACTTCCTCTTATTAAAGCAGTCTCCTTCATCCTGTCTTTTTTCTAATGTACTCCTTCCCCCCCCCCTCCCACACAGCCTCCTTGTGTCTCTATGCATCTCTTCTCTGATCTTATCCAACTACCTCACTGAAGCTTTTCCACTGTGCAGACACAAAGTTATATGCTTTATGTTTTTCTCTATGAGAACTTTCACCCCCTAATTGTCTAACCGTCAGATCCTTGGTTAGGATCTCTTTACCCTCGTATTTTGCAACCTGTATTTCAATTAGCGCCCTGGATGTGTAAAACGAAGGTTAGGTCTCGTATGATGAAATGTTGTTAGATGCTTTGCTTTTGCATCAAACATACATCACCATGAAACAGGATTATGTAAACCCTGATGTTTTTAGATAGTCTTACATCCACCTCCTTTCATGAAAGCTTACCTGTTCACTAACGTTCATAACCCTACTCCCTTCATCTAGTGTAAAGAATATGGCCGTCTTCATCTCTTCCAAAGATTTTGATTTCCCTCAACCCTTCCTGAGATTCTACTTCGTTCATCCTTTTCTGCGATTCTTGTTCCCTACATTACTTCCTTTATATTTTTACTCGTGAGAGTGTGGTACTGTACCTTCCTGAAATCATGCCTCTCCTCCATTTCCGACTTTCTACTTTCTTCTTTCCTCCCTTCCTCATTTCATACCTTCTTCTCTCTCTCTCTCTCTCTCTCTCTCTCTCTCTCTCTCTATCAATCTATTGCCAGACGCCTTAGTCCCGTAAGGGTTGGCCACAGACAAATCACCTCCATGTCATCCGGTCCCCTGCCATTTCACTGCCCCGCTCCCAGTTAACACACACCCTCTCTCATATACATCTCCACTCCATCCCTCCATCTCATTCTTGGCCTCCCCCTCCCTCTTCCCCCTCCATCTCACTCACATACACTCTCCTCGTTAGTCTCTCGCTCTTCATCCTCTCCACATGGCCAAACCTCCTCAAGTTATTTCTCTAACGCTTTCTGTTACATCCACATCCACACCACAATGCTCCTTCACTTCCTTATTCGTCAGTGCAGCTCCACATGCTCCTCTTAAATAACTCATTTCCTTTCTCCGTCAATTTTACCCCTCTTCTTCATTCTTTATTCTACCTCCCTCCTCCCTTCATCAAATTTTTCGCCCTCTTTCGCCTTTAGTCTTTCCTAACACACTCCATCCTCCTTCCCTCCCCACTTCAAGTTCCTCCTTACATAATCCGGTCCCTCCACCATCCCTTCCTCTAATCCCATGTCGCTGGTTCTCTCCCTTCTTCATAATCCCCATTGTAAAGTTTCTGTGACGCGATGAATGCTGTCGAAAAATGAACCTGTTATCCAGAAAAAAATATATGTATAAAATATTTCCTACAATCCATGTGTCCGCTATAAAATTCATACCATTGCATATCTTTTTTTTTTTCCCCCTCTCTCACATCTCTTTGCCCCTAACACATGCTTCTACTTCTCCCACACCCGTTTTCCTTTTTTATCATTTCAACAACGTTCCTTTCTACATTCTAATCCTCTCCAGCTTGCCGCATCTCACATTAATCTCATATCATCCAGTTTCTCCACAGGTCCCTTATCTTCCCCTATGAGTAACCATAAAACAATGCTGACTCATATTTCAGTTTCCTCGTGCTTCTGTTTTTACACATATTGTCCTCAGTTCTTCTTCCGCTCGACTTTCCTTTTCCCTCATCCTTCATTTCCATCTTCCTTTATCCTTTCGTCAGCCATTTTCAGTCCTTCCTGCTCTTCACACTGTGTCACATTCATACTTACCTCCCTCTGGTCACTTTCCTCTTTCCCTTCTCGAACTATTTCCAGCAGTGTACTTCATATTTCCTCTCTTCCCTCACATAGCTGCCTAGAGACTTGAAGTAAACTATTGCTTATTGAACAAAGGCGTCGGCCTCTCTCTCTCTCTCTCTCTCTCTAAGACTACCAAACTAGAGTGGTCTCTCAATTTTCGCGAGCTGTGTTCTTTAAGCTGTCTGTTAATATAAATTCCGTGTAATGCAAGCATCAGAGTAAAAGAAGTGGTTACGTTGTCTTCCTAAAATATAGCGGTTATTTACCTTACATGATAATTATTTACCACACTGTACATACAATTACCCTATACTTTATAATGTTTAGAGTATAAACATCTTTGAAATTAAGGCATTTTGGCTAACATCGTAGCCTAATCTGTGAGTCGAAACGGTTATGCAAGTGAAGCGATCATCAGGCTGGCGAGTGGCGTGATTTGCCAGGTGGTTACAAACAACAAAAGAGGCAAATGGAGATCTTCATAGATCCTGCAGTGAAAACTTACATTCTTGTGCTTCAGCAAACTTGTAGTGTGCTTATAACGTCCGGGTGATGAATTTACTACGTTTAAAAAATGATAAACAGGCCATGGTAAAATGTGTTTATAAATGTTATCCGAGATTGGTCATCGAAGAGTTCATATAACGATATTAATGGTACAGAAAAAAAAAAATCAGATTCTTAAAGAAGTTTATCATTCAAACCTTTCATCAGAAATATTTTAATTATTACTTCTTTGTACTATAAAAATATATTCTATTGACGGTTACAAAATTTATAGTTAGTTCATTTCAGTATTCATCACAGTAACATATAGCAAGACAGGCTTGTGATCCCTTTCTTGTCACAAACAAAATCTCTCTGACTGTTGGTCATTTTGGCTAACGTCTTGCAAGACCAGCAGCTTTTAGCTCAATGTGATGCCATCTTAAGTCGGAAATCCTCTAATGTGTTCGCGCTTATCGAGAAACCGTGTGTTTAAAGCAAAAATGTTTATAATTAGTGTTATCTTTAAAAGTAATTCATTTTCGCATAATTATGAGGTCATTGTTCCTAGACCATTAGGTTCGAAATGCACCATGTATGAAGAATTACCGTATTAGTGATATTTTATTCAGAAATTACACAATGGCGTAAGACTCATTTATGAAGTGATGGTGGGATGTTACTAACAGTTCAGACGATATTGCAGCAATTCAGATATACAATATACGAGCAGCTCCCACAAATTGTTGGGTTTGATTACATAACGCTGAACTCCACAGGCCTCTCCTCAGTCCTCTTGGCCACACAAACTGGCAGTGGATACCATAAAGTAGTCCTAAGAGACATACGGTAACAGATTTTAGCTAAACCCGGACTAGGAAAAGAAACAAATAACATTCTCTGCCTTGACGTGACTGATGCATGTTAAGACAGAGGGGCTGATAGTCATCTCTCGTTCGTTCGTTCGTTGAAAGATTCCCTGCACATATAGTGCAGGCCGGGCCATACATTAGCCCGGTCAGTGGTGTATGGGCTGATTAAAAAACAGTAAATGGGGAGGACAGGACCTGGGGAATGCCCAGCACACACGTTCTGTCTCCTGACTGGCTTTGTGGTGTGTGTGAGTCATCTCTCCTCAAGTATTGACTTAAATTAGACTGTAATATTATCTCACTGACCATTGTCCTGTCATCTGACTTTCGTTTTAGACACAAAAAAATAGTGCTTTGTGATTTCATACCCCCATGGAAACTGGAGATTTCATTTTGACAGTCTCTATATACATCACACGGTACAACCTTTTACTCTGTATCCAATACGCTTGCAAATGAATTTAAATAGCAGTGAATATTCCCCTACAAATATTACTTGGTATCCAGCGGAGCAGGGTAGACTCCGTAAGTTTTGTCAGATTTGGAAAATTTAGGTTAGATTATATTAGATTAGGTTTGGCAACTTGGAAACGGGCAGTTTGTGATAGAGTTGAAAGTCAGAAGTGAATGAACCATTAAAAAAAAAAAAAAAAAAAAAAACTATGAAAACAGATGGTTGTAAGAAAGTACAAGCTTACAGTTTGCAGAGAAAGACGATATATCTCTTATGTCAATGATGGCACCAATAACCTCAGAAGACAAAAGTAGAACAAAACAAACTACAATGAATAATACACTTAACGATAATAATCATTACAAATAGTCACCATTGTTGAAACCCAACCGACTGAGGGGAAAAAAAAATCATTGTAACTGTTTTCACTGGATGTCAAAGCAAAGGAGTGGATCACTTTAGGAAGCGTACCGGTATTAATTTTGGAAACGTTACCAAGTTTAAGACGTATATAAAATTCTTCTCTCGGCATTAACCTGTTACATTATACCCAGAACACACTGAGAAACATAGTCAGTTCAAAAAGTAATTTACCAAGCCTTGTCGTTTCCCACGATATAACCTAACACGTAAAATAATTTATCAACATTTTCAGCAAGCAGACTTTCCCTCCAATCTGTTTAACCTCGTTATAACATTTAGAAAAAGTTATGACTGATCTCTTCTGTACTGTACAATTGCCCGTGTATATTCTGATTCTGTCCTGAGTGGAGGTAATTGTAAAAAAATTGGCCTCTGGATGCAGACATAAATTAGCATCAGGCTGCCTTGCAACAATAAATCGCTGGCAGAAGTTTCACCAATAAAAATTCCTCAGGAAAAAAAGGTACATTCCTTTTTGTAAAAGAAGTGTAACAGAGGTGAGTTTATTTCTACTTATGTTGCCTATAGCTTCTTTGGAATCTACAGGTGAAAGTAGTTGGGAATAAACTTACCTCTACTTTGTTTTGTTGCAGCCTCCTCGCACCTGTACTGATGACTCGATATATATTAATTTCTTGTACTACCACTTCATCATCTTAGATCAAGATTTATACGCTATCAAATGTGGTCGTAATTTAGAGATTTTTGTTTCACTTTTTCATAAAGCAGATGCAGATCAGCTCCTACGCAATCGTTTCAGCAGCACACACGAGTGCTCTGGTGCACATACAGTAACTTCTGAGTGCTAGAGGAAAAGGCAAATGTTGTCAGCTTTCAGTTTCATCCAGGAAGCCATCATTCATCATTTACTAGCATTTCAGCTTAACTTACTTTACAAATTGTTAATAACCTGTACGACTCCTTGGCTGAATAAAGGTGATTTATATGGCTGCCAAAGGACAACTAGTTGACTTCTGGTGACCTTGACCTTGAACCCGAATGCCCATTGCCGAACTCGTTCGAGATTTTGCCCATATCTTGATACCCTGAAAGCTTCATGTTCATAGCTCAGGCAGCCATTCGTAAGATATCTTGTTTACCCACATAAACAAAGCCAGCCAGCCAGCCTCACAACTGAAAACATTACCACTCCCCTGGCTTACCATCCGCGTTGCGAACCGAGTGGAGTGGTAATGTTTTCAGCTGTGAGGCTGGCTGGCTGGCTTTGTTTGTGTGTGTTTTACGTCCTGCATTTGCGTCATATCAGAAATGAGGGTGCAAAAGTATGAGCTGAGAAAAAACGTTCTGGTGGGATTCCATCGTGACATGGCTTCTTAGTTATTATTATTATTATTATTATTATTATTATTATTATTGTTATTGTTAGTAGTAGTAGTAGTAGTAATAATAATAGTAGTAGTAGTATTTTTATTATTATTATTATTATTATTATTATTACTGTCGTCGTTGTCGTCATCGTCCTCATTAGTAGCAACTGATCTTGCTTCTTCAAAGTACTTTTAGTCAGTGGTAATATCCACTTCTGGATAATGTTCGTTAACTCTACTACGGATCCATACGTGCAAAAATTTCAAATGTTTTGAAGCCACAAAGGTGATCAGTGAAATGGGTAGTGCTGTAGTGCTGTATTAACAGATGTGGATCATTATGGCTAGGAAAGATGGAGGCCTCTTGATCTGGTGGATCAGTAAATGGAAAGCAGATCCCAAAATGGTGGTATACATTTGATAAAATATGGATATTTTCACCGAAATGAGAAATAAAAAGAATGTATTCCACTTAACAAAAAAGACAAAGATTGTTGAATGGTCAGTAGAATTTGGATATAAGTAGAAAGCATAGGCTATATATATTTAATGTGAGATATACAGGTCAGCTGTAGCCAGTGTAGATTATAATTTGTTGTGTACATACGTGCAGGAATTATATATGGCCAGAAAATGGGTCTCGGAAATGACAGAAAGTAAGAACAGGAACTGTTGTCAGTGACTTCAGTCTCTCGAGTTTCAGTGAGGAATGAAGGTGAACTTCAGATGAGGAAAGGTGATGTTTAACAGGGAGGACGTCACATGGATGACCAGGAATGCAGCAGCAGTTGGTGGAAAGTAAGTCAGACGATGCTTCATATGATCGTCATCAAGACAAGGACCGAAGGTGGGGGAATCCATGACTAGATGTTTTATATATATATATATATATATATATATATATATATATATATATATATATATATATATATATATATATATATATATATATATCTACTATATAGTGTTTTTACCAACATGTTTTCGAAAGTTCGGTGAACTACTTAGTCTGTAAATAGATTAAACAAAGAAAGTCAACAAAGGAAGATTGTCAGCAGCTGGCTCCTGAGACATAGTGAACCGGAATTCTAAGTTCGCCCCTTTCCATTCAGCGTTGTGGCTGGGGCAAACACGTGTCCAACATAATTTGTCATCAGATATCGAGCACCGGCACGTTACACACAAATCACTCTGTTTTCGCATATTAAGAATACCAAGCATTGATCCGTTTTATGGGAATGGTGTTCTGTAACAAGTAAATATAAATTTTCTTCAGAGCCATGTAACAAACATCTGTCAGAATGAGAGCATGAACATGTATGTTCCCCTTTTCCATATATCATATATTGTTCTCATTGTATAAAACGACTCAGTAAATACTCTTTTTAATTCAAAAATGTATTGTTATTGTTTGATTCATATGATTTCCTCCGCAAACGCCCCCCTAGGACGGCGCACTCCCCATACTGAGAACCATTGTTCTAGTCAGCTTCAAAAATTTCAGTCATTGAAATTAACCCAGTAAATTTACCAATCGATTCAGGTCATGCCCATAAATAAGTATACCAAAAATCATCCCTGTCAGTGTAACGATATTGGAGATAACTATGAGGAGTCTGATAAATCAGGTGCCATCAAGACCACCCGGTTCATCAGAGCGACTTTGGTCCGTACATACCGTCATCAGGTCATGAATTCTGAAGGAGTGAGTAAATAACCAGACATGTTGGTGGAATGGATTTCCTTATTTTGTCATCGTGTCAGACATGAATGTGGTGGACAGAGACGAACTGGAGAGATGACTTTGGATGCTGATGGTTGGTCGGGCGCCAGGGCATAAACGTACAGTCGCGGCCATAAATAATCACCTATCCTCCTGTACCCCGTGCCTCAGGCTGGCTTCTTTATGCGCGGCAAGTCACACTGGAGTAAGAGGGGCTGAGAGGAAGGGACCAGAGAGAGAAGGGAAGGCGGGTGAGGGGACGAGCGATGGTGCTGGGGTGGAGTCTGCCACGTCAGTATATTTCTCTCACGAGCCAGTCCTTGTTATCACCATCTATCTAAAGCTTGTTATCTGACGCAGCTATAGCCTACAAGGTGTTATGCAGATTCATCTACCAAACAGAATACTAACTGCTTTATATGATGCCCTGAATGAAAGAAAACAGACAATTTATGTAGCCACAACTTCGCATTTCATTCTCCCTCCACTACCTCCCCTCACTTACTCCACCCCAGGACCATCGCTCGTTCCCCCACCCACCTTTCCTCCTTTCTCTGAACCCTCCCTCTCAGCCCCTCTTACTCCAGTGTGACCTGCCGCGCATAAAGGAGCCAGTTTGAGGAACGGGGTACAGGAGGATAGGTGAATATTTATGGCCACGACTGTACCATCTTCCACAATTCCGTGTGTAGAGGCAGGCTTCACGTTTCGAGCATTATCTTTACATCCAGAAACTTTGTTCTTTACTTTAGTCACCCAAATCCGACTTTATGTCTCCTGTAAAGAACTCCTTACAACCCAAAATAAAGAAGCACAGTGCTCCCACATCGCTCAAGTCCTAAACTAGCCTACGTCGTAATGTACGTTGTATAAGTTTTGTATTTTAAAAAATATGAAAAGTAAACACAAGGATAAAAAGCTTTGTCGAGATAACTGAACAACACAGGATGCTGATAAGTGGTGGGACGCGAAAGGACAGTGTCCGTGACTGGAAGAAAAATTTCCTAAAAATTCAATGTCGGTTAGAGAACTTGCGAGGTGATTAAAGAGGAATACGTGAATACAAAGGTAACTGCCCATCACATTTTACCTATTTCAAACCAGAAAGCCCAAGGCTAAGCTATCGCAGTTCAGAGCATTGAAGGAAAGGAGACCCACTTACGTCTCAAGAAGCGATTTACAGGATAGAAAACTCGATCATCTGTCGGATTCTAACCGTAACGTAGGGTAGTCTATAATGTTTGTAGGCGGTGTGCCAGGGTCGGGATGTAATACCATGTGCAGATGAGATGTGTAGGTTTGGTGTTCGAGCCATACAGTAGGGAGATGGTTGTGGGTAGAGCGTGTGGGGTTACAAGTGGGGCAGTGTTCTGCCCATGTTTACTCCAGAACTAATAGTGATTTTTACCTATTTTTTAAAGATTATCCCTTCTAAATTTTGACACGACTAGCTCCATAATTGAAAACAATAAATGAAAAATATTAAGATGTACTAAATGTTGACTATATGGGGGGAGTGGAATCTTACCCTCGACCACTTCTACTGACACACACACACACACACACACATATATATATATATATATATATATATATATATATATATATATATATATATGAACACTTTAAGTGAGAATACTAAAATCACTACTGTCCCGCAAAGTTCCAGGTTCAAAACAAATGACAGGTAAAATTACAAGTTATAGTTTAATGCTCAAACTAACAACTAAACATTCAGGACTCATAAGGATAATGTAATCGCAAAACAGGTTATAAATATGGTTAAATGCAATAGCCTCTATTAACACGAATTCAGCAAGAGCAAATTTATCTAAGTCAGCCCTGATAAAATGAGAAAACCGGATAATGCTCAGTTAAAGCAAGATATAATATTTTTACAGATGCAAAATATTACTATTACTGGCTGTCAGCATGGAACCAACGTGAATCACAAACACTTCACCAGGCTTACGAATTAACGCCTTAGGCTATACAGCACAAGTAAAATGGTAATAACACTTATACTCAAATTATACAGCAGCTAGATGGCTGGAGACTTCCTGAACACTCACAAAAATAATAATATACTGTACAGGGGAGGACAGAGATGTGAACAGAATGAGGAATAGATCAAAGTGGCGAATCGTGAACAAACATGCAGCATACTGTACATTAGGATCATACAAAGAATGATACAATCGTGAACAAAACTGTATCATAAGTTAGAATTATACAAGGGATGATGAAATCATAGGCTATGTAACACCTCCCCACAAAGAAAAAGAAATTTACAAAGGAAATTTCTTATTACTCTAAAACAATCTGTCTAAAATCTAGATAAGCAGTCTGGAATAACATTTTCTTTCCCCTTGACATGTTGTATGTCTAATGAATACTCCTGAAGAAGTAGACTCCATCTTGTCAATCTCTGATTTTTATCTTTAAACTTACTAAGGAATTTCAGTGGGTTATGATCGGTATAAATGACTATGGGGTCAAAACCAGAACACAAATAAAATGAAAAATGCTGTAAACCCAAAATCAAGGCCAAAAGCTCTTTCTCAATAGCTGAGTAGTTCTTTTGAGGTGGAGTGAACTTCTTACTGTAATAAGATACAGGGTGTTCAATACCCTAATCATCCTCTTGCAGCAAAACAGCCCCAGTTCCTGTATCACTTGCATCAACAGCCATCTTAAAAGGCTTAGCAAAATTTGGAGTAGCTAGCACTGGCTGACTTAATAGGATAGCTTTAAGTTTACTGAAAGAGGATTCACAGTTATCGGTCCAGACAAATTTAACTCCCTTTTTCAGTAGGTCTGTAAGTGGTGATACAAGAATTGAAAAGTTAAGAACAAATCTCCTGTAATAACCTACCATTCCCAAAAATCTTTGTAGCTCTTTCCTACTTTTAGGTCTGGGAAGATCACTTATAACCTGAACCTTAGCTCCTGGTGGTGCAACATGTCCATCACCAATTACGTACCCAAGGTACTGAACTTTAGCTTGACCAAACTCACACTTTGATAAATTAGCTACTAGATTAGCCTGAACCAAACGCTCAAGAAATTTACTGACATGGCATAGGTGATCTTTCCAGTTGTCACTGAAGATTAATACATCATCAATATAAACAACACACCCTGCCAAACCCTCTGTTACAACATTCATGAGCTTCTGAAAAGTGGCTGGTGCATTCTTCATACCATATGGCATTACAGAACATGCAGAAATCTTTCCTAGTGTTACAAAACATGAGAACTCCCTAGCACGTTCAGTCATAGGTACTTGCCAGTATCCCTTTAACAAAACAAACTTACTTATGTACCTAGCCTTTCCGATCTTGTCTATGCAATCATCCACGCCAGGGAGAGGGTGTCTGTTTTGGTTATCTGATTAACACGTCTGTAGTCGATGCAAAGCCGCTGTGACCCACCTGGCTTATGGACTAGAGTGGCAGGAGAACTCCACTCGCTCTGACAGGGATCAATCATCTTGTGGTCCAACAAGTAGCCAAGCTCCTTCTGGATGAGAGGAACTTTCACTGGGTTCACACGGTAAGGAGGCAGTTTAATTGCCCTTGCGTCTCCAACATCGACATCATGCATCAACACAGTGGTTCTTCCTGGAGTGTCACGGAACACTTGCGGGTACTCCTGCAGTAATGCCGAAAACTCCTGCCTTTCCTCGGGAGGTAGATGAGAAAGCTTAGTCTGGAGATCATTCATGATATCATGATTGTTCCCCAAACTATCACTCAGGCTCATACTGCATGGGAGAGCTTCACTTGCATGCAGTCTCGGGTGGAACAGCTACAGTGCAGACTGGGTTATTTTTGTTCCGCCTGTGATAAAACTTTAGCATGCTGATGTGACAAAGTTGCTTGTTCTTTATACGATCTGGTGTGGCGATGACACAGTTGACATCACTGAGTTTCTTCTCCACAAAATAAGGACTACTAAACTTGGCTTGAAGAGGTTGCCTATCACTGGTAGCAGAATCAAAACCTGATCTCCTGGCTGAAAGTGGCGTAACCTGGACTTCTGATCATACCAAGTCTTAATCTTCTCCTGAGCAGCTCCTAAATTCTCTTTCGCCAGCTGTAAAGCAGTGGACAGCCGTTCTTTGAACTTCATCACATACTCCAGCAGGTTGACGTCACCTTCCTCCGACAGCCAGCATTCCTTGAGTAGCTTAAGGGGTCCTCTTACTTCATGGCCAAACAGTAGTTCAAAGGGTGAGAAGCCCAGTGATTCATTTGGAGATTCTCTTGTGGCAAATACAACAAATGGAAGACCTTTATCCCAATCTTTCTGATCTTCCAAATAGTATTTCCTGAGCATCGATTTGAGTGTTTGATGATATCTCTCCAACGCTCCTTGGGTCTGGGGATGGTAAGCTGAAGACGTGATCTGGGTGATGCCCAACTCTTTCAGAGACTGCTTGAAAACATCGAACATGAAATTACTTCCCCGGTCTGACTGTACCTCCTTGGGCAGACCAAACTTGGTGAAGAATCCTAGCATTTCCTTAACCACGTTCTTTGCTGAGATATTTCTAAGTGGAATGGCTTCAGGATAACGAGTAGCCATATCAATCAGGGTCAACACATAAGAAAATCCTGAAGAAGTCTTAGGAAGAGGGCCCACAATATCCACCAACACACGGGTGAATGGTGCCTCAAAAGGAGGAATGGGAACTAGAGGTGCAACCTTTTCGGTCTGATTACACTTCCCCACAACTTGACAGGTGTGACAAGACTTACAATACCAGGAAACATCTCTGAAGATACCTGGCCAGTAGAAGTGTTTCAAAATGCGTGCCACAGTCTTCCTCACTCTAAGGTGTCCTGCCAAACTGGAATCATGAGCCACTCTAATGATATCCTGCCTACAAACACGAGGGATGACAACTATGTACAACCTCCCATTCACAGTCGGCCGATGCTGTTGGGGGTCTCCACTTCCTCGTAAGTACTCCTGACTTTATATAATAACAAGCAGAAGCACCAGCTGACTCTTCCTCACTGCAAGCAGAGTTAGCTAGACCTTTCAACTCAGGGTCAGCAACCTGCAACTCAACCAACTCTTGATGAGACAAATTATCAACACTACGGGGTACTGCCTCATCTGGTGAGTGGTTAAAAATTAGCAAGAAAAGTGTCAGCTAGGATAACATCATCATCATCATTATCCTCTAAGTCACCAGTAACTTTAGACTTAGCCCTAGTGACAGCACATGCAGAGAACACATCAGGGACATCACAATCCTGGGTCGCAGTCACTGGTTCACTAGACAACTGAGGAGCTGGACACACTTGACTTCCACCAATATCATTTCCAAGTAAGAAAGTTACACCTGACATTGGGAGTGTCTCAACCAACCCAACCATAACGGAACCATTAACAAAACCAGACTCTAAATTCACTCTGCACAGAGGGACAGAGAAGTAATTATTCCCTACACCTTGTAAGATTACAGTTTCATCAGAGGAATTAACATTAGAGCCTAGAACACTGGTCAGCATAAGGGACTGGCAAGCACCTGTATCACGATATATTTTAACTGATTTCCTGTTATTACTGTCCAGAGTACTGACAAAATCATCAGACAGGAAATTAGCACATGAACTCTTGAGAGTGTCACCCACGTTACTGCTCAAAAGAGGAGCTCCATCATGAGAATTTAATTTACCCCTCAAAGCAGGTTCAGTTAACTCGGTTAAAGAATTCTGGGAACTCTCAAGGGTGGACACTAGACCAATTGACTGAAGATTTAAAGACTCCTTTTTGTTCACATCACGCTGTCTCCTGAAACATTTCTCCGTAGTATGACCAAGATTACTACAATAAGTACATTTACTTTTCTGGAATCTAGAGGTGGAGCTGGTATTTACTTCCTGAGAAACATCATCTTTATTTTCTTTCCTCTTACCTGTACTCTGAGTAGAGGCAACGTACCCTCAGCTTTCCTTTTTTCTTTAGAATATCTCTTGTGAGTGAGAACATATTCATCAGCTAAAACTGCAGCATCAGACAAATTTTCTATTCTTTTCTCATCAAGATATAGGCATACATCTTTATTAATACACCTTTTGAAGTCCTCCAGCAAAATCATCTGCTTAAATTTATCAAAATCAGAATCCACATTCTTAGAATTTAACCACTGCTCTAACAGATCTTCTTTGATTTTTGCTTACCCAACATGGGATTGCTTATCTTGCTTATAAGTTGTCCTAAATTTTACTCTATAGGCTTCAGGAACAAGCTCATAGGCCTTAAGAATCATGCTCTTAACTAAATCATAATTATCAGATTGATCCTGAGGCAAAGATGCAAAAGTTACTTGAGCTTTACCGGTGAGAACACTCGGAAGGAGTACTGGCCAATACTTTTTGGGCCAATTAAAACCTGTAGCTACCCTCTCAAACAACTGAAAATACTTTGTTAAATCAGATTCATTAAAAGGAGGGACAAGTTTAACATTTTTAGCCACATCAAAATCATCAGAGCTAGATGATCCAGTTCCACCTTGTTTCATGCGATACTCATGGTCTGCCTGAATCCTAGCAAGTTCAATTTGTGCCTCCTGAATACGAGCCTGAGACTCAGCCTCCTTAGTACGAGCCTGAAACTCAGCCTCCTTAGCACGAGCCTCCTGCAGGGCTAGCTGAAACTTAGCTATTTCAGTCTGCGTTTGCTCATCTGCAGGAGTTACATTAAACAAGCTTTTATTAATCATGCCAACAATTTGATCTTTAGAATCATGAGAGTGAACAGCAATTCCCAATTGTTGAGCAACAAGCTTAAGTTCATTCTTTGTTCTGTTTTCTACATCACACACTGTTTGCACATTTGACAAAAAATCTTTGGCTTCATCAAGAGTAGTAATAGTAGACATCATGAATAAATCACAGTCACAAAATATCAAGCAATATCCTTATGATAATATCCTGAATATCCTGATAAGAGGTCGCCAAATTAATGTTACGGAACAGAGAGAGATATTGAACACTTCAAGTGAGAATACTAAAATCACTACTGTCCCGCAAAGTTCCAGGTTCAAAACAAATGACGGGTAAAATTACAAGTTATAGTTGAATGATCAAACTAACAACTAAACATTCAGGACTCATAAGGATAATGTAATGGCAAAACAGGTTACATATATGGTTAACTGCAATAGCCTCTATTAACACGAATTTAGCAAGAGCAAATTTATCTAAGTCAGCCCTGATAAAATGAGAAAACCGGATAATGCTCAGTTAAAGCAAGATACAATATTATTACAGATACAGAATATTACTAATACTGGCTGACAACATGGAACCAACACGAATCACAAAAACTTCACCAGGCTTACGAATTAACGCCTTAGGCTATACAGTACAAGAAAAATGGTAATAACACTTATACTCAAATTATACAGCAGCTAGATGGCTGGAGACTTCCTGAGCACTCAGAAAAATAATAATATACTGTACAGTGGAAGACAGAGATGTGAACAGAATGAGGAGTAGATCTAAGTGGCGAATCGTGAACAAACATGCTGCATACTGTACATTAGGATCATGCAATCGTGAACAAAACTGTATCATAAGTTAGAATTATACAAGGGATGATGAAATCATAGGCTATGTGACTATATATATATATATATATATATATATATATATATATCATCATCATCAGCCATAACTAGTCCACTGCTGAACAAAGGCCTCCGCCAACCTTTTCCACGAATTCCTTGACTGAGCCAATCTTTGCCACGTTTTCCCTGCAAATTTCTCTATCTCATCTCTCCATCTCCTGTCTGGCCTTTTTCTGCTACGCTTACATTCTCTTGATGTCCAGTCAGTAACCCTCTTGCTCCATCGGTTATCCCTTATTCTTGCTATAAGGCCTACCCACCTTCATTTCTGTTCTTTTATAACTTCTATAATATCTTTGCCTTTAGTCTGCTCTCTCACCCAAGTTGATCTTTTCCTGTCTCTTAAAGATATTCCCAACATTGAACTTTCCATTGCTCTCTGAGAACGAATTAATTTATTTTCCATCGATTTTGTCAGTTTCCAAGTCTTACAACCATACGTCATAGCTGGAATTCTGCATTCGTTATATATTTTTCGTTTCATACAAACTGGCAAGCTACTTTTCATAATGTCTCTGTGTTTACCGAAATCTTTCCATCCAGTTGTAATGGGTCTTTTTATTTCGCTATCATGATTTTTCGTTAATTTTAGTACTTGTCCCAAGTAGTTGTACACCTCAACTTCTTCAAGAATTTCATCGCTTATTCTGATGACGCTCTTTGGTGTTTGAGGATTAAACATTAGTTTTAAATCGGTTCATCTTCAGTCTTACTTTCAGACTTACTGTGTTAAAGTCATTTAACATTTCTTGCAATGCCTCCGCTGTTTCTGAGATCTGCAAATCTTAAATGGTTTAGCTTTTCTTCATCAATGTTCAGTCCTTTGTTTTCCCAGTCTAGCTTTCTTAAAATACTTTCTAGGCATGCTGTAAATAATTTTGGTGAAATAGTATCTCCCTGACGCACGCCCTTCTCAATCTTAATTTGTTCTGAGTCCTTATGTAATTAAACTGTATATATATAAATATATATATATATATATATATAGATAGATAGACAGATATAGATATATAGATATAGATATATAAAAATACACACACACACACACACACACACACACACACACACATATATATATATATATAGATAGATATACATATTAATACATATATATATATGAATATACATTTATATATATATATATATATATATATATATATATATATATATATATATATATATATATATATATATATATATATATAATCTCATTATCAACCGTTTGAGTGTCCACTGCAGGACCGGCCTATGCCGACCGAAGTGGGGACGATACAGCCAATGTAAGTGGCTTAGGCTGTCTGGTAGAGATTGTATGTAGGGTGAGAAGTGCTTGTAAGTGTAATTGTTGTGTTGGAATGGCTTTGGATGTGTGTGTGTAGTCTGTGAACCAAGTGTAATTTGCCCGTGCAAGCCGACTGGGTGCTAGCGTACTTTACAGTATGCGACACTGGTTCATCCACAGCTCCCCTTGTGTTCGCCAATGAGGTACGTGGCCTGAAGAACGCTCCCAAAGTTTATTACCCTGGCTGGGAGCGAACCCTCGTTCTTCTGTCTACGGAAACACACAATTTACCACTGTACCTATATATAGTGTATATATATAGTGTGTATATATATATATATATATATATATATATATATATATATATATATATATATATATATATATATATATATATATATATATATGAGACGCGGGAGCATCTCTAGTAGAGTATATGTCCGTCTCTGTCACCACAGTTTTTCCTAACAGATTTTACTGTTGTAGACTTCAAAAAATTTAGCAAAGTCCCATATTGGGGTCCATAACCACCTGCTTCACACCCTGAGATTTCAGACTTTAGCAAAGCCCCGTTGTAGAGCCGTAATGCTCCTGATTTTTTTTTTTTTACTCTTTTTGTGCTTCTTCTAATTCTTTGCCGCAGTCCCCGGGAAAAAACTATACATAGACTTTTTTTTTTTTTTTTTTACAACAAATAAAATGTCAAAGGTTAGAAGTCAATAAGGTGTTGTTCTTTCCTTGAAAAACTGAAACACTGACAAAAAACTAATTCACATTCGTTGTTGTTCCGCCCTGCTGAGTCTGTTTGTAAGGTCTGCTTAGTTTTGCCAAGCTGTCATTTGCCCAGACACAGCACATTTGGCTAGTTCTGGCCGGTTACTTTTTTTATTAACCCCTTGAGTGCGACGACGTATTTAATTTATTTTCTGTATTTATAGACGATTTTACACATCTCATGACACTATCTATTAATGAAGAGGTAATGTAAGCTAAACCTGACTTCAGTTAGAAAGTCTCACATAAGCTGAATAAACCCGTCTTTATGTAGATGGCATGAAGTGGATGATACATGAGGGGAGTAAAGGGATTAAAGCTACTTGGAAGTTAGTCAGAGCTAAAGCAACTCTCTGGAACACTTTTTTATATTAATCTACTTATATTGCCCTTTTTTCCTAGTCATTGTACCAAAACAATATTATGTAAGTGATAATTTATTGTATTTTGCCAAACAATATTATGTAAGTGATAATTCAACGTAATTTTGCCGTACCATTCAGAATACATCATGATTTTCACATGCAGTTATTAGATATTTATATTCAAGAGGTGAGACACAGTTCTAATGCTTACTTTTAATTTTATTTATTAGTCTCCTTCAGTAAGAGGACTACTGATACTTTATTTATTAGAGGTTTCGTATAAAGGAGGCAGATTTATATCTGTATATGGTAATGGTATATGTTTCCTTCAGTTACTTTAAGTACATACTGTTACTCAAATTACAGGTAAAAATATAATTTTATCAGGAACCCACGATGCAGAGTCAGTGACTAGAGATTCTGTATCATCGGCGCTGAGCTGCAGGAATGTGAGTACTCTCTACAATTATACGATGATACCGTGCACAATTCTGGGCTAAGTACCAAAGCTCTCAGTTAATGCCATTGTTAAGAGTTTTTTCGGCCTCATTTGCAGTTATTGGCTTGTTGCCTCAGCACTTCAATTTCCACTGATATTGCAATAGTAAACCTTCATTTCCATCGTTAAAAATGCTTATGCACCAGGCAAACTGTCTGCAGTGGAACTCGTAATATTATTTCCTTTCCAGCATAAACGTCTGTGTGACTTTTGTGTCACTTAAAAGACCAAGTACGCCCATGTCATGGAACTCTGGAGAGTTCTTTTCCATCTTATATGATTTCTCGAAGTTAAAAAAAAAAAAAAAATACATGCCTACGAGAGTTATTTCTTTAGGCCATAATGACATCTTGCAGAGAGCCATATTAACGCAAAATATGAAAATACCATTTCCATGAAAGATGGAGAATTTGTTTCCCAGATTTTCTCATCTTGTTATGGAAATTACTATATGGCTACTCACTGAATTATCTGTGTTTCCCGTGAGTCATGTAGGTTTCACAGTGTCCCGCTGTGGAGTGGGGCTGGATTGTTTTGAGGGTTTGTTTCTTTCTCACCTCCCCCACTCATCCACTACCCAGGCTTTTGTCCAACTTTATCGCCCTCACTTCCTTTCGTCCGCTTTCCAACCTGCTATACCACCTTGTCCCACTCATCTCCCCGACTCGAACAGCCTAGTTCCCTTCACCTCTCCCAGTCGTCCTCCCCAACTATACTCGATCACTCGTCCCTTCTTGTCTCACATTGGCCTCCTTTTCACTCATTTCCCAGTTTCTCGCCCCAGTTTGCCTCTTGTCCCATTCACTCTTCTACTCGATCCTTCTAGTTCCCCTACCACCTCGAATGGTTTACTTACAACTTGTCGTCCATCTTTGTCCAGGTCAACTCCTTCACCCAGCCTCCCGCCATCTTCCTCACTCCAACCATCCACAAGATCACCACACAGGCAGGGGCGACGGAAGGCGAGTGCAACTTTAACAAGGGTTGGAGTCACTAAGGGACCGAGGTGTGAGGCCTGGCATCGTGAGAGGCATCTGCCTCTCCCAGCAACGTTAACTTTCCGGCCACCCTTACTTTGGAATTTATTTTCCTATCGGGTTCTTCCAATTTCTCGGTGCATTTCCATTTTCCGCCATATCTATCTATCTATCTATCTATCAGTCCATATACTGTTTATATGTAATATTAGCCTATATATATATTGTTACGGAACACAGAAAGATAATGTACACTTTAAGTGAGAATACTAAAAATCACTACTGTCCCGTAAAGTTCCAGGTTCAAAACAAAGAGTTAGGTAAAATTACAAGTTAAAGTTTAATGCTCAAACTAACAACAAAACATTCAGGACTCATAAGGATAATGTAATGGCAAAAAACAGGTTAAATATATGGTTAACTGCCATAGCCTCTATTAACACGAAATTAGCATGAGTAAATTTATCTAAGTCAGCCCAGTTAAAATGAGATACCAGATAATACTCAGTGAATGCCAGATATATAATTACAGATACAAAATATTATTAATGATGGCTGACAACAAGAACCCTACATAAATTACAAAAACCTTACTAGGCCTAAGAATCAACCTTATGCTACATAGTACAAGAAAAAATGCAACAACAGTTATACTCAAATTACACACAGCTGCTAGATGGTTGGAGACTTCCTGAGAAACTCACAATAATAATAACTGTACAGGGGAGGACAGAGATGTGAACAAAATGAGGAGTAGATCTAAGTGGCAATGATGCAGAGACTGAGCTCATTATATAGGGGCCAGCAGAGCTTGATACAACTTGTAAGAAGGACGCGCAAATGAAGCCATGGGGACAAAGAGTTGACAATCCCGCTCTGAACAACAGAAAGGACGACTTACTCTACTATAACGGTAGAAGGGGGGGACTGAGGCAGAACACGCTCGTGATCAAACAGGCAGCACACTGTACGTTAGAATTACACAAAGGATGATGAAATCACAGGCTATGTAACACCTCCCCACAAAGAAAAAGAAATTTACAAAGGAAATTTCTTATTACTCTAAAACAATCTGTCTAAAATCTAGATAAGCAATCTGCAATGACATTTTCTTTCCCCTTGACATGTTGTATGTCTAATGAATACTCCTGAAGAAGTAGACTCCATCTTGTCAATCTCTGATTTTTATCTTTAACCTTACTAAGGAATTTCAGTGGGTTATGATCGGTATAAATGACTATGGGGTCAAAACCAGAACACAAATAAAATGAAAAATGCTGTAAACCCAAAATCAAGGCCAAAAGCTCTTTCTCAATAGTTAAGTAGTTCATTTGAGGTGGAGTGAACTTCTTACTGTAATAAGATACAGGGTGTTCAATACCCTGATCATCCTCTTGCAGCAAAACAGCCCCAGCTCCTGTATCACTTGCATCAACAGACATCTTAAAAGGCTTAGCAAAATTTGGAGTAGCTAGCACTGGCTGACTTAATAGAATAGCTTTAAGTTTGTTGAAAGAGGATTCACAGTTATCGGTCCAGACAAATTTAACTCCCTTTTTCAGTAGGTCTGTAAGTGGTGATACAAGAATTGAAAAGTTAAGAACAAATCTCCTGTAATAACCTACCATTCCCAAAAATCTTTGTAGCTCTTTCCTACTTTTAGGTCTGGGAAGATCACTTATAACCTGAACCTTAGCTCCTGGTGGTGCAACATGTCCATCACCAATTACATACCCAAGGTACTGAACTTTAGCTTAACCAAACTCACACTTTGATAAATTAGCTACAAGATTAGCCTGAACTAAACGCTCAAGAAATTTACTGACATGGCATAGGTGATCTTTCCAGTTGTCACTGAAGATTAATACATCATCAATATAAACAGCACACCCTGCCAAACTCTCTGTTACAACATTCATGAGCTTCTGAAATGTGGCTGGTGCATTCATCATACCATACGGCATTACAGAACATGGAAAAGCCTTTCCTAGTGTTACAAAACATGAGATCTCCCTAGCACGTTCAGTCATAGGTACTTGCCAGTATCCCTTTAACAAATCAAACTTACTTATGTACCTAGCTTTCCGATCTTGTCTATGCAATCTTCCATGCGAGGGAGAGGGTAAGTGTCTGTTTTAGTTATCTGATTAACACGTCTGTAGTCGATGCAAAGCCGCTGTGACCCACCTGGCTTAGGGACCAGAGTGACAGGAGAACTCCACTCGCTCTGACAGGGATCAATCATCTTGTGGTCCAACAGGTAGCCAAGCTCCTTCTGAATGAGAGGAACTTTCACTGGGTTCACACGGTAAGGAGGCAATTTAATTGGCTTTGCGTTTCCAACATCGACATCATGCATGAACACAGTGGTTCTTCCTGGAGTGGCACGGAACACTTGCGGGTACTCCTGCAGTAATGCCGAAAACTCCTGCCTTTCCTCGGGAGGTAGATGAGAAAGCTTAGTCTGGAGATCATTCATGATATCAGGATTCTTCCCCAAACTATCACTCAGGCTCATACTGCATGGGAGAGCTTCACTTGCAGACTCGGGTGGAACAGCTAGAGTGCAGACTGGATTATTTTCGTCCCGCCTGTGATATAACTTTAGCATGTTGATGTGACATAGTTGCTTGTTCTCTCTACGATTTGGTGTGGCGATGACATAGTTGACATCACTGAGTTTCTTCTCCACGAAATAAGGACCACTAAACTTGGCTTGAAGAGGTTGCCCATGCACTGGTAGCAGAATCAAAACCTGATCTCCTGGCTGAAAGTGGCGTAACCTGGACTTCTGATCATACCAAGTCTTCATCTTCTCCTGAGCAACTCCTAAATTCTCTCTCGCCAGCTGTAAAGCAGTGGACAGCCGTTCTTTGAACTTCATCACATACTCCAGCAGGTTGACGTCATCTTCCTCCGACAGCCAGCATTCCTTGAGTAACTTAAGGGGTCCTCTTACTTCATGACCAAACAGTAGTTCAAAAGGTGAGAAGCCCAGTGATTCATTTGGAGATTCTCTTGCGGCAAACACAACGAATGGAAGACCTTTATCCCAGTCTTTCTGATGTTCCAAACAGTATTTCTTGAGCATCGATTTGAGTGTTTGATGATATCTCTCCAACGCTCCTTGGGTCTGGGGATGGTAAGCTGAAGACGTGATCTGGGTGATGCCCAACTCTTTCAGAGACTGCTTGAAAACATCGAACATGAAATTACTTCCCCGGTCTGACTGTACCTCCTTGGGCAGACCAAACTTTGTGAAGAACCCTAGCATTTCCTTAACCACGTTCTTTGCTGAGATATTTCTAAGTGGAATGGCTTCAGGATAACGAGTAGCCATATCAATCAGGGTCAACACATAAGAAAATCCTGAAGAAGTCTTAGGAAGAGGGCCCACAATATCCACCAATACACGGGTGAAAGGCGCCTCAAAAGGAGGAATGGGAACTAGAGGTGCAACCTTTTCGGTCTGATTACACTTCCCCACAACCTGACAGGTGTGACAAGACTTACAATACCAGGAAACATCCCTGAAGAAACCTGGCCAGTAGAAGTGTTTCAAAATGCGTGCCAGTCTTCCTCACTCCAAGGTGTCCTGCCAAACTGGAATCATGAGCCACTCTAATGATATCCTGCCTACAAACACAAAGGATGACAATTTGATGTACAACCTCCCATTCATAGTCGGCTGATGCTGTTGGGGGTCTCCACTTCCTCATGAGTACTCCTGACTTTAAATAATAACAAGTAGAAGCACCGGCTGACTCTTCTTCACTGTAAGCAGAGTTAGCTAGACCTTTCAACTCAGGGTCAGCAACCTGCAACTCAACCAACTCTTGACGAGACAAATTATCAACACTACGGGGTACTGCCTCATCTGGTGAGTGGTCCAAATTAGCAAGAAAAGTGTTAGCTAGGATAACATCATCATCATCATTATCCTCTAAATCATCAGTAACTTTAGACTTAGACCTAGTGACAGCACATGCAGAGAACACATCAGGGACATCACAATCCTGGGTCGCAGCCACTGGCTGACTAGACAACTGAGGAGCTGGACACACTTGACTTCCACCAATATCATTTCCAAGTAAGAAAGTTACACCTGACATTGAGAGTGTCTCAACCAACCCAACCATAACGGAACCATTAACAAAACCAGACTCTAAATTCACTCTGCACAGAGGGACAGAGAAGTAATTATTCCCTACACCTTGTAAGATTACAGTTTCATCAGAGGAATTAACATTAGAGCCTAGAACACTGGTCAGCATAAGGGATTGGCAAGCACCTGTATCACGATACATTTTAACTGATTTCCTGTCATTACTGTCCAGAGAACTGACAAAACCATCAGACAGGAAATTAGCACATGAACTCTTGAGAGTGTCACCCACGTTACTGCTCAAAAGATGAGCTCCATCATGAGAATTTAAGTTACCCCTCAAAGCAGGTTCAGTTAACTCAGTTAAAGAATTCTGGGAACTCTCAAGAGTGGACACTAGACCAATTGACTGAATATTTAAAGACTCCTTTTTGTTCACATCACGCTGTCTCCTGAAACATTTCTCCGTAGCATGACCAAGCTTACTACAATAAGTACATTTACTTTTCTGAAATCTAGAGGTGAAGCTGGTATTTACTTCCTGAGAAACATCATCTTTATTCTCTTTCCTGTTACCTGTACTCTGAGTAGAGGCAACGTACTTACTCTCAGCTTTCCCTTTTTCTTTAGAATATCTCTTGTGAGTGAGAACATATTCATCAGCTAAAACTGCAGCATCAGACAAATTATCTATTCTTCTCTGATCAAGATATAGGCTTACATCTTTACTAATACACCTTTTGAAGTCCTCCAGCAAAATCATCTGCTTAAATTTACCAAAATCAGAATCCACATTCTTAGAATTTAACCACTGCTCTAACAGATCTTCTCTGATTTTTGCATACTCAACATGGGATTGCTTATCTTGCTTGTAAGTTGTCCTAAATTTTACTCTATAGGCTTCAGGAACAAGGTCATAGGCCTTAAGAATCAAGCTCTTAACTACATCATAATTATCACATTGATCCTGAGGCAAAGATGCATAAGTTACTTGAGCTTTACCGGTGAGAACAGTTTGAAGGAGTACTGGCCAATACTGTTTGGGCCAATTAAAACCTGTAGCTACCCTCTCAAACAACTGAAAATACTTTGTTAAATCAGATTCATTAAAAGGAGGGACAAGTTTAACATTTTAGCCACATCAAAATCATCAGAGCTAGATGATCCAGTTCCACATTGTTTCATGCGATACTCATGGTCTGCCTGAATCCTAGCAATTTCAACTTGTGCCTCAGCCTCCTTAGAACGGGCCTGAAATTCAGCCTCCTTAGCACTTACTTGAAATTCAGCCTCCTGAACACGAGCCTGAGACTCAGCCTCCTTAGCACGTGCTTGAAATTCAGCCTCCTTAACACGAGACTCCGCCTCCTTAGCCTGAGCCTCCTGCAGGGCTAGCTGTAACTTAGCTAATTCAATCTGCGTTTGCTCATTTGGAGGAGTTACATTAAACAAGCTTTCATTAATCATGTCAACAATTTGATCTTTAGAATGATGAGAGCGAACAGCAATTCCCAATTGTTGAGCAACAAGCTTAAGTTCATTCTTTGTTCTGTTTTCTACATCCAACACTGTTTGCACATTTGACAAAAAATCCTTGGCTTCATCAAGCGTAGTAATAGTAGACATCATGAATAAGTAACAGTCACAAAATATCAAGCAATATCCTTATGATAATATCCTGAATATCCTGATACGAGGTCGCCAAATTTATGTTACGGAACAAAGAAAGATAATGTACACTTTAAGTGAGAATACTAAAAATCACTACTGTCCCGTAAAGTTCCAGGTTCAAAACAAACAGTTAGGTAAAATTACAAGTTAAAGTTTAATGCTCAAACTAACAACAAAACATTCAGGACTCATAAGGATAATGTAATGGCAAAAAACAGGTTAAATATATGGTTAACTGCAATAGCCTCTATTAACACGAAATAAGCATGAGTAAATTTATCTAAGTCAGCCCTGTTAAAATGAGATACCAGATAATACTCAGTGAATGCCAGATATATAATTACAGATACAAAATATTATTAATGATGGCTGACAACAAGAACCCTACATAAATTACAAAAACCTTACTAGGCCTAAGAATCAACCTTATGCTACATAGTACAAGAAAAAATGCAACAACAGTTATACTCAAATTACACACAGCTGCTAGATGGTTGGAGACTTCCTGAGAAACTCACAATAATAATAACTGTACAGGGGAGGACAGAGATGTGAACAAAATGAGGAGTAGATCTAAGTGGCAATGATGCAGAGACTGAGCTCATTATATAGGGGCCAGCAGAGCTTGATACAACTTGTAAGAAGGACGCGCAAATGAAGCCATGGGGACAAAGAGTTGACAATCCCGCTCTGAACAACAGAAAGGACGACTTACTCTACTATAACGGTAGAAGGGGGGGACTGAGGCAGAACACGCTCGTGATCAAACAGGCAGCACACTGTACGTTAGAATTACACAAAGGATGATGAAATCACAGGCTATGTAACAATATATATATATATATATATATATATTCATTTTCATTTATAATTGCCAAGAAAACATCCCGTGGGAGTCTAGAAGTCATATGAAAGACCACCAAGCACCACGACAAACAATCATGTGATTAAAAGTGATCCTTGATGCAAATTATGTTCATGGAAAATTCAATACTCAAACCTCCGCTCACCATCAGTTGGGTGCAAGCATCCTAATACATTGCCATCCCCACTCTAACTAATCATTTTTTAGTCCGGTCCCCTCACTGTCTACTCAACCACCTCCCTATGCACTCTATCAAAAGCCTTCTTGAAATCAACCAAAACAAAGAATAAACTTTCTCATCCTATATATATTATTTTTCCGAATGTAAAAGAATGATTATTGCAGTAGTGTTCCCTTTGTCTGTCATATAACAAACTGCATATCATCTGTATTCACTCTCTTCGTTATCATATGTTCCAGAACTCTCTCCATTAACTTCTTTATCTGGTCTAAAAGCTTTACCTCTATAACTTCTATCCAGGGCATCACCTAATACATTTTTACAATCTTGTTCTTTAACTTGTCATCTAGAACAACACACTCACGTATGAATGAATTTATGGAATGAGTAATTATAGCCTACACACTACTATATTTCCAGAGACCTTCACTATCTCAGCAGTGAATTCGAACACACATGCCATCTTCCCCAACAACATTCTGTCTTGCCTAGTCTCCAGTCTTGTCCATGGCGATGGGTCAAACGTTGGATCAGCTGTTTCCAAACTCTCCCTGTTTCAGTCAAACTGCTCGTTAGGCAACCGGTTGTAATGTTCTCTTCAACTATTCTTAATATCGTCATTATCCCCCATAACACTTCCCTCAGCATTCTTCATACACTGCTCAAGTATGATTTCCCTGTTTTCTCACTGCATCTGGTTAGCCATCTTAAACCCCACATTCCTCCCTTCTGTGCTAGTTACGCTATTCAGTAAAAGTCTCGACTCGGACTTGACCCTATATGTCTCCTCTCTTGACCATGCTTATCAGCCACGTATTCCTCTCTGTTACGATCCTTTTCATTCCTTAATCAGTGGACTACTGCAGAAGGGCTTCAAAACAAGCTCTTGTGCAGCAGCATGCTCAAATCAGCAACCATTCCAGAATGGCTCGGAATATACATCAGCGTTTTAGAAACGGTATCACACACCTTCCCACGAAATATTTTTTTTTTGCTTAACTCGCTATAGTTATGGAGATATTGTGTTTGTATTTTTCCCAGCTTGCGGGAAACCGGAAACTACATTCCGGGACTCATTTCTGTCAAAGCCTAAGTAGGTTACCATTTATTTTAGTAAGCCATAACTTGAGATTAACATGCTACTTCTGATAAATTTTTCAAATCTTTCCCTCTCTTCCCTTAGCGTCTGTCGGCCTTGCATTCTATTTTACCATTAACACAAACGGTTTATTGAGAAAGGTTTGAGTCTTCCTGGGGTTATGGACCGGTGTGAGTGCACGAATTTCAACCACAATAGCTACTGCTACTTTGTTCTGGGTTCAACCCAAGGATTGGGATTTAGTGATGACAGAAAGTCCAATATCGCATAAAAACTGCGTGATGCTACTCCGACGAGAAACTTCGTGGTGTTGTTAAAAAAATCATGCTCAAATGAGGCAAGTCCCATGCCCCCCGAGGTGACTCAAATGGGATAAGTCACACGGCACTGCCTAAACAGTTTTCTCGTACCTTTAGCTTCTACTCCGTCATCCCCCGACCACGTTACATTATGTCTTGGTGGGCCACTTGTCAAGTCACACAGCGAATCAGTATCTCTCAAGATTGATTTTCAAAGCTCTGTACTGCACATCTACGCTTCTATCTATGGCCCCATACTCAGCCACCAGTCTACTTATCACGTTATAGAAGACATCCCTGGCAGCTTGGTTTTTAAATTTTCATAATACCTCCTGCAATATATACCCCTTACTTCATGATCCACTTCTTCAGTACCATGTCACATATCAGTAATTTTTCTTGCTGCACACACTCTTTGCTCCCTATAACTTTCACATCCTTTATTAGAAGTAGACGGTGATGGCGAACGTTCATTTACTTGCTTGTAGTGCTGCCATCTATTTTCTTAAGTAACTTTGCACTGAGTGACAAACCTAATGGTTTCCTGTAAGTCAGGAAATAATTTACAACATTGATTGGATACTACATACTCATATAATGGGGTAATGAGGAGTCTACTATGATGCCTCTGTTAACTGGGCAGAGACACACAAATTCGATATCCACCCAGGAACCACACTTCTACACATTGCCCCGCGCCTTGCGACAGCGAGTTTCTGTCCACCACAAGGGAACACAGCTTCACTTCATGGGGCAGCCTTGCAATGACAACTGTTTGCCGGTGTTTGAAGGGTTTGCTTGACCAGACAGACTGGCGTTGATCTACTGCTACTAGCCTCCTATCGACCCTCCTGACAAGAAAATAGTCGATCAGGCTACTGTTACCGCCGAGTGACATCTAATCAGTTTACTCTCTTATTTTCCTAAAACCTGTGTTCCACGCACCTGTATTCGTTGCTTCAGCAATCTCCAGTATCCTCTAACCTTCTGCTTTCCTCATATCATATGCGCATCCCCTGTGCACACCATCATATCTTTGTACTGCTACACCCACATGGCTATCCTCTTCCAAAATTATTTTCTCATCATCCTTCATACCTCTAGTCACACATATTAAATCATACCAGAATCTGTCTTTACCTTCATCATCCAAGCTAGACTGTGAAGCATATAGTGATATTTTTTTTTACATAATATGTCATAATTTCTCATCCATTTCTCGTCAATAAACATCCCCACCCCACCGGATCCTTCTCTAAATCTCTTCCATAATAATTTGTACCCATAGTCCTTCCCAACAATTATCTTTGCTGATTCTCCTCTCCAACTGACTTCCTATTATGCAACAGACATCCACACATTTCCTGCTCAAGATCTTTGCCCCTCACACTATGAGTGCCGCTCTGACCGTTTGTGTAATTTAAATCCTTCAGCCTTATTTTTCTGTCAAAGCTGGTAAGTAGAAGGTGGAGACAGACCACAGTCCCCACCTGCACAGCTCCGAGTTGAGAATGAGGAACAGGACACCTATCCCGCCAGCCGTAGCCAGTGGCTTTTTTTTTTTTTTTTTTGAAGGAAGAAGCAACCAAAGGCCAAGAGCCAACAAACCGTTCCTTCCAAGAAAAAAAAAAAAAAATACAACAGAGAGCCAAATTCAAGATCCGTTCATTTCGAGATGCCTGGACACACTGCGTTCGAAAGACTGGAGATCATAGGCAATAGGAAATACAGAAGAGGAAGACAGTTCCAGAGTTGACCTGTTGCATAAATGAAGGATTGAGAGTAGCGGTTAACTCTTGCATTAAAGAGATGGACAGAAAAGGGATGAGAATTTGTTGCGAGACGGGTGCTACGCGCCCGCCGTAGAGGTGGAAGGATGGAAACAGACAGTTCAATGGAGCAGAGAACTATGCCACTGGCCTCTGGGCAGCATGCGAGGCCAGCCATAGAGACACCTAAACAAGTGCGCCTTGGCTGTTTGACTGTCCTGCCATAATGCGCTCAGTGATAGGGCGTCCTCCCGGGCTGCTGCTCCCAGGTTTAAGCACCTCACTGTTGGGCAGAAGCGATAGATTGGAATTTGCAGCGCCCTGTACTTTCTGTCTTTTGACACAGATGCTAGCCCCAGCCCTGTCCTGACCTAGAGCTGCACATGAAGAACACTCCTTTATTCTCATTTCAGTCACAAGAGAGCGGTGGCAAAATTTCCTGGTTGCATGCCCTTGCTGATACCAACACCTGTGTCATTGTAGGATATCGTTTCTTATTCCCACAGTACATTTAACGCGGAGCATAGTAGACAGTTACAAATATAGGTTTAAGAAAGTATGCCGGCCTACTCTTTGTGTTACTGACACTGAAATAAGTCAGCAAACGGGGATGATCAGGATAGTCCTGAGGACTTATGACACGAGAACTCTATCTATCCCAGTCGCTGGCTTTCTGTTTCATCTGGAGAGTACCGCCCTGATCGGTTTGTGCTACAGCCCACTTCCTGTCAGTCCTAATCTTTCTGTCATTACTTCATATCATACACTGATTTTGTAAACATATTTCTCTTTATCTTAGCATCCTTATGTTTAACAAGGGTATTTTCCTAAAGTTTATGTGCGTCTCTCTCTCTCTCTCTCTCTCTCTCTCTCTCTCTCTCTCTCTCTGCCACCTCCTTCGGCATTTCAGTAAGCCACGACCCACCAATCATACATTGATGTGTGTGTTTGTGTGTGTGTGTGTGTGTGTGTGTGTGTGTGTGTAAACTTATATATCATACTGGTCATGGAGACTGATGGCCTGGGGGGTAGGTTGGTGTGCAAGATAAATGAGGCAGATGGGTGGGTGGATGTGCTGGGCCAGGCAAATGGGATGGGTTGTTTGGGTGGGTGGATGGGGTTTGTTTTTTGGGGCCAGTGGGGAGGTGGGTGAGCAGCATAGGGCAGGCAGGATGAACAGGGTGGCATGGGTGGGGTGGGTGAGGTTTTAGTGAAATAATGGCTGCACAGGAACAAGGTCCTCAGGGTAGGCAAGTCCACTGGAGTATAGGTACATGTGGAAAAAACAGGTCAATGAGGAATATGTCCCTGAGGAAATGGGCTCTGATTATGAACACAGGTGCAATGAGTAAAAATTGGTCTATGGAAGAAACAGGGCCATGTGCAGATCGCATGTTTCACCATGAGAAGAATATAGGCTCATGAGTGAAAGAAGCTCTACAAGGAAAATACTCCAAAGAGGAAAGTATGTCCGTGAGTAAAACTGGTCTTAGAATACATCGCCGGAGGAGAAACAGACTGATGAGGGAAAACAGACACATAGATGAAACAGGTAGTAGTAGTAGTAGTAATAATAATAGTAATAGTAGTAGTAGTAGTAGTAATAATAGTAATAGTAGTAGTAGTAGTAGTAATAGTAGTAGTAGTAGTAGTATGAGTAGTAGTAGTAGTATGAGTAGCAGTAGTAGTAACCTGAGTCCGTTGGACCAATCAGTCGCATGCAAGCAATCACCCGTGTAGGGCTGTCCTCTGCATTGAACCAATCTTCTTTTGTGGTGGATAGTGCCGCCCCACAGCAAAACGAAGAAGAGTGTCGAGGTTTGCGTCCTGAATAGACACAATAATTGCAACTCTCCATGCAGTTAACAGGAACACCATAGCAGGCTCCATATCACACTGTTATCTGGTCATAGGGTTACCACCCAGCATTGTGAATAATTTCCTGCGTTACAGTGAACCGTTAGTGTTGTCTCTCAGTGGAGGGTCACCTAAGAAAAAGTAGGCAGCACTAAATCATGTGCGAGGATGATCGTTGTCACCATCTATATGCCAGGCAAAATAGGTCGATGGAGTAGGCAAGAACAATGGTGATACTGATGACAGTCTTGATGCTGGAGTAGGCAAATATTCCTGAGAATGATAATCACATATATAGATGGCAATAATGATAATAAATATAATGATTATGATTATGCTGCTGATCCTGATGGTGGTGATGATGATAATGATGAGAACAAATCAATCCATGATGATAATGATTATGTTGCTGCTGTTGCAGCTACTGTTGTTTTTTCTAAAGAAGAGGAAACGAAAAAGAATATAAATGGACGATGATGATTACGATACTGATAGATATCACTGTCAATAACCGTTAGAGATTCTCCTAATACCAAAAAAAAAAAAAAAAAAAAAAAACTTAGTGATACCCGTAGCCAGCGATTAATAGGTCTGTGTCGAACATTTAATTTTGCTTTGTGATTTCGACTTGAGATCAATAGCTCAGATCCGACGGCTGGAACTGATTGTAATCTAATTATTACTTTTTTTTTTTTTGCACTCCACCGCTTAGGCTAGTTGCATCAAGTCTGCATAAAATAATTACCGGTACAGTACATATAAAGATGGCAACTAATTGTTGCAAAATACGAAGGCAGCCTGGTATTTTACAGTACTGTACATGATGAATCGTAAGATAGAGGTATTGTTAGCTTTTGACATACTTTAACCAAATGTAAACGCCATGTCTTGAAATGTTCTTCATGAACTTATAAAAAAAAAAAGTAATAAACGGGTTATTGCAATAAGTAGGTTATATTCTCAAAAATTAATGTGGCATATCATAATATCAATATGTAAATTCTGCAACACTCAACAAAAGGGCATTATTATCTTCAGAATAATAACTTTTTTTTTTTAGTATTTTGGTTCGAAGTTGCAACAGCCACACGATTTTATCCAGTTTAGTGCAGACGTCTTGGAATGATGAAGTGCGTTGAGGCTGTGACTATTCTCCCCCGCACACACATCGAAAAATATTTCTTAAAGTTGGTAAAATCATCTGGGGAGAGCTATAATAAAAAAAAGCGTTATCCTAACGAAAGAGTATGTTGTTGCAACTAGGTTATTATGCTCCAGTAACTCAATATCCATTATGTGCAAATTCATCAGAACCACGAGATGGGATGCGAGAGGGGCTGGGGATATCACAATTACTGCTCGTTTTCCATTTACTATACCCATGTGTCGTGGGAGAATTAACTTGGAAAGGAGGGTTGAAGCGAATAATGGGAAAAGAACGTGATGGAAAGAAACATGTGAAAAATTGGTTTATGGTTCTGTAATTCAGTCTGACTTGGAATGAAAGGGATACCACGAAAAACGGAAAGAGAAAAATTAAAACAAGAAGGAGCACCCAGGGAGTAAAGTATCGCACTACGACCAGTTGGTCATAAGTCAAGCTTTTTATTTTGCCTTATGTCATTGCTCTTTGCCGATTGCCCTTAAAATTGATCCCCGTCATTCTTGTTTTATCTGGAACCCTTCAAAGTCTGATTCAGACTGTTAGTGTCGACCTCGCCATGTGACCTTGATCTTAACCTTTCCTTGTGACCCTGACATATAACTGACTGGTTTCAAAATCTGTTGACTAGTTTCAAAATGTAAAATCTATATTCTTGCCGTACCCTGAACCCTTCCGAGAAATTCTCAGACAAAAGTTCTATAAGCTGATCTTGCCATGTGACCTTGACTTTTGATCTACTATTTTGGCAAATGTTAACCACTTCGTTTACTCTCAACCCTTTACCCAAGTTTGGTCCACACAATATCAAAAGTGTTTTAGTTATTTTAACCCTTCGTTAATCAGGTGGGGTGTTTTGGCACCCCAATTTTTTTTAAAAGCTCATATTTCCTAACCGGTAATTTGAATATTTCTCTCCGTTCCAGTACTCTTCTGATTCATTGAGGAGAGAGAGCATGTGGATTGGTTTAGTCCTGCCTCTGCTGTAGTGAGAGAGAGGGGCCTCCCTCCCCCCTGGGGTATGCAGTCACCCCATCAATCTAACCATTTAGATCATATTGTGATAAAGATTTTTTTTTTAATCTTATTTTTGCATATTGTTTATCATTATACTGATTTTAAAAATCACAAAATGTATTTTCTTGTGCGTGTTTACCTGACAAATGAGATATGACTATTTGTTATTGTTTTACTGATGTTATAATTTATTGAATTTTATTATTATAAATTAATAAACACCACCTACAAAGCATTCAATCTTATCATTAGTGATTGCAAAGATATGCTGAAGCGGCAGTATGAATATATTTCACAAGTTAGTATCACTACATATACTTTTGTTTCGGGGTGTTGTAACACCCCACCGAACTAAACACGTTTGAATACCCCACAGGACTAACGAAGGGTTAAGCACACACAGACAACCCGATTAAAGTATGACGTTGCCCTGAGACCGTCGCCTTTCATTTTTCCCTGTGAAGCCTTTTATTTACTCTTCTAAAAATCCTTTTATACTGCCTTAATCCTCAACCATTCCACAAAAGTTGATCTAAAGTGATGGAGAGAGAGAGAGAGAGAGAGAAAAAAAAAAAACTATTACAGCAACTCTTCAACCAAGTTTAGCTATAACTGGATCAAAAGTATCCATTTTGTTAGCAAACATTCACACGCGACGAATTGTGCCTTTGCAATGTCACCCTGCTCTTCTACCGATTGCTCTTAAACTTGGCTCACTTTGTTCGTACCTCAGTCTGATCCAGTTTACCAAGTTTGATGTAAGTCGGATAAAAACTGTTTAAGTTGTTTTGCTAGGGGCAGCTGTGAACTTGACCTTTGATCTGTTGTTCCCAAAGACAATAGGTTTATCACTGCCTACAGTAAACCATTCCACGAAGTAGTTGAAACTAGGATTATTTTGATCACACACACACACACACACACACACACACACACACACACAGATGCAGAGAGAGAGTAAAACATAATTCCCGCTCTCGCCAGGGAATAAAACATGGAGATTTAAGGGATACGGAAAGAAGAAGTAAGATTATTAAATAGATTATGCATAAGCTGGAAGATGAAAGGGTAAAATGAAATGTAAATTGTGAAATTAAATGAAGTACAGTGAATGTTGAGTAAAAAAAAGGGGGGGGATACGAGAGCATTAAATAAGTATGGGAAGAATAATTTTATGAGAAGAGAAGAGTGACGTAGAAGGAAAATGTGTGGTTGGAGAAGACGGGTTTGGAAAAGGAAGGGGGATTAGAAATATGGAATACGTGTGGAGAAATACAAACTTTAGAAATGCCCCAGAAGATGAGATAGCAACAACCGTATGAAAAGAGGCACTAAACTGTTAGGACTATGAGTAATGGCCAGCAAAGCTGGGAATAGCGCCACTATTAGTAGCGCCTATACATAGCGCCGCTACTATTTTAATAGCGATGGTGGTAACACCGTTACTTTTTTTAGCCAGGAGCGGAACTGGGAGCGCCGCTACTTTTTGGCTGTACTCACGCGTTACCGCGCTCCTCGCTACTCACGCGACAAATGTGAGTACATACATATATCCCGACAGTTTGGTTGTATTTATTAATGACAAAAAATAATACTTTCGTAAATTCTGTCATTTAATGATGTTTGTTCTACATTACATCAGTAGTTTATTAATTATTATTTATTAGTAATGTGCAATAATTTGACAGGAATTTGCTAGTTAATTATCAATCATTTAAATTAAGTAAAGATAAATAAGGATGTCAGCTAGATGTAGGCAATGCTAAAACACACACACACACACACACACACACACACCTCTAACTATCCCCGTCTCTAACTCCCGCTCTCTCCCCCACTCTCTCTTTCAGACTAATTCTTACTCACTACGTTATTATTTCATAACAGTATGTTACTTTCAGTTTAAAGTAATGGAAAAAACATGGCTATTGTATAAATAGCCTTTAAAAGAAAACCCCAGTTCATTCTGACTTTCGTTTTCGTACATATCTTAAACAGGTATCATTGAAAATATAATAAATCTATATAATATGTATCAATGGTAGGCCACATTTTCTTGCCATTTATTTACGTATGTTACTTTCAGTAGGTATACTAAGTAACAGTGTAAAAGAACATTTGTTACATTATACAGTAAATAGCTTTTTCCTGTACCTTCGGCTTTAAGCTTCATTAAAGTGACACCGACATGTATAAGATTTGTTATTGTTTTTTTTTGTTTCAGTATATGTACATACTGACATTACTGGTACACAACATAACCACTCAGACTGACTAATATTATCATAACAGTATATAGTGCATTGCTGTGTCACAGATTTTTGTTGAATTTTCCTTCCTCTACATTTTTCTTATCCAAAGTAGCGGGAGTGCCGCTACATTTCGTATCAAGTAGGGAAACCAGTAACGCCACTACTTTTTCGAGCTAGTAACGGCAATGGGAACGCCGCTACTTTTTATTAGTAGCGTTCCCAGCATTGATGACCAGAGAGATGTTCTAGAGGGAAGCATATATGGTGAGGATGTGAGGTAGAGAGAGCCTCGAACACATTTCTCATCTAGGAAAAGGAAAATTTAATGAAATGGATGTCTCCTTACACGTAAAACACCGTTCGTTTCGCACAGTTTCACCAACTAGTTTTGTTCTCTTGCAAGCGATTAGTCGTCTTGCATGAAATAACTGGACACAGTACTCACTGAATAACACGCACCGATTGTAACAAGACAGTATACACACGTGGGCATTGTAGGGTTAAGAAGGAGCTATGTTTATCTTACTGAGGACAGAGCCAGAGGAAGGCAGTGATGACAAAGCCAGAAGAGGAAAATGAGGAAGAGGCAGAGAGGGGCAGTAATGACAGAAACCGATAATACTGACGACACTCAGATGATAACTTTAATGACAGAGCTAGATGACAGTATGGAGAAAGACAAAGAAGGGCAGTTGCCAGACAGGTCGCCATAGGAGAAATCAACCCTTGCAGTGAGAACGGGAGTTATGTAGCAGGACAGACTGACTCCACACACCTGTGTAAATCATTGCACTGTAAACATGGAAACACACACACACACACACACACACACACACACACACACACACACACACACACACACACACACACACACACGTGCGTCCTCATATAAGACCATCTTTGTACCACGAATTTCTCACACTAACATGAAAACGTGAGTCGCAACTAATCGTCTATTCTCTGTCACTTCTCCCTTCCTTCTCCTCCTCCTCATCACGAGTGAAACACCTGCATATTTCATCCTTATGACACTGCCATCTCCACCCCTCTTCTCTTGAACGCACCACATTAGTGGCTGCACATTACAACCATCTTCACCATCTGCATAGGGGCAGTTCCTGGTTCTGTTTCATTAGTATTAAGTTTTTGTGTGTTTTGCCATTTGAATAATGTTGAAATGAAAAACGCCAGGTACTACCAGAATAAGAAACTACAAAACATGGGTCATTTTTGTTTTTTTTTCACAGTCAGTGCATACACTGTAACTCCAGCCAGTCTGTTCGCACACCTCAGGTTTGACCACCCCCCCATCACGAAGAATAACTTCGGTTAATAACTGACGCTAGTTGCTGATAGTAATGAATCTGGAAAAAAAAAAAAAAAAACAGTCAACTGAAAGGCAAAAGTGACGAGGAAATTTCCATAAATAGGTAAAGAACAGTACATACACTGTTCACCTTCCCCTACCCCGACACACAAATTTCGCTCGATCCTTCATGACCTGAGACAGAACAAGAGGCTTGAAATTATATCATGAAGGCAGAACCACCGGTAAAAATAAGATAGGTTTATTTGACACAGGTTTATTTGATGATCGGTGGAGGTGCCCATCATCCACTCACACAGTGTAGTGGTACTCTGTTTTGGGTAACTCATCACTGAGTGACAAGCCCAATGATCTCCTGTAAACCATGAAATCATTTAATACGCTGGATGGTAACCTTATAACCAACCAACTCGTGTTTCATACGTATCAGTAAGTGGGTTGGCGGAGGGTCAGTGCCCTTCCCCGGAAAACTACTAACTAAATTTACAAACAAGAAGTCTCGGATCAGGGCAGACCAACAGGTGACGACCAAGAATAGGACAAAGGACATGGTACGGATTGCAACATGGAATGAAAGGGGTGCGAATGATGAGGTGAAAGAGCAAGAGATTGTCCATGTGTTTAAGGGTGCAAAAGTGGACGTATGTGCTTTAACTGAAACTATATGGAAGATGAAAGTGTGTGAGAGTGGGAGTATGGAAGGGGTATATGTGCGGGAGTAGGTGAGAATGCGAGGGTAAAAGAAGATGTATGTATTGTTGTGTGCAAGGGATGGGAGCAGAATATAAAAGAGTATGGATCAGTTGGCTCAAGGATTGTGTAGGTAAAATTGAAAATGGGAATACAAACGTGGGCGATTGTGTGTGCGTATGCGCCAACGCAAGATCGTGCAAGCAGAGTGAAGGAAGAGTTCTGGGCAAATGTGGTGACATGCATGGAAAAGTTTGAGAGGAATGAGAGTGTTTTTGGTTGGAGATATAAATGAATGTGAAGGTGGACAGAGTTGTTGATGAGTAGGGTGTGCCTGCAAAAGTGAATGAGAATGGCAGTGCTCCTGTGGACATGTGCGCTGGGAGGGGGTTGTTGATAGGCAATACCCTCTTCAAGCACAAAATGATCCACAGGTATATGTGGCAAGTGATGAAAAGGGAGGGTGGTGAACTGAATGAGTGGATTTCAGTGACTGATTATGTATGGATAACAAAATGAGAAGGTAGGCTATGTAATAGATGCAAGAGCATACAGAGGTTGGGGGCGTGGAAATTCTGACCACCACTTGGTGGTGGTGAAAGTCAAGGTTCAAGTACAATGAAGGAATGGAAGGAAGGAAGGACAGGAGGAAGTAATCCATACGGGGAGGATAGAAAAGTTGCAAGACGATGGAAAAAAAAAAAAGGTTGAGTATAAGAGGGAAGTGGAGGAGCCATTGGGTGAATATAATTTGGAACAGATGGGGGAGGTGGAAAAGTGTGTGTAAGATTTTCTCAGAAGAAATATGTGCAGCATGTGAGGTGGTGTGTGGGGTGAAGAGAAGACGAAAGAGGATGCAAGGAATAGCACGGTGGAATAAAGAGGTGAGGCAAGCTGTGGTGCAAAAAAAAGAAAGCATATAGTGGTAGGATGGGAAGCAGAGACATGGAGGAAGTTGAGAGACGGAAGAGATAGGTTTATGTAGAGAGGAAGAGAGATGAAAAAAGTAGTAACGGAGTGTGAGAAGAGAGTGGATAAGGAATTTAAAAGGAAATTCAGTGTAAAGAGAAGGGATTGTAAGAAAATGTTCTGGAAGGAGGTAAAGAGAGTTGTGATAAAGAAGATAGTAGGGGAGTGAAAGATAAAAATGTAGACTGATAGTGGAGAGGGGAGAAAAAGTGAGCAGATGGAGAGAACACTTTAAGGAACTGTTAAGCATAGAGAATGAAAGTCTATCTATCTATCTATATACCTAGGCTGCTTCCCCCAAGGAAAGGGAGGTAGCCGAGACAGGACGACACACTCCCCATTTACTCATCCATTCAAACACATTCATTCGCATCTTAGCCCCAAAGGGGAGAACGGACAGATCCTCACCGCACCACACCGCACAAGGGTCAACTGCGCAATGCAATCAGTGATATCCGCAGCAGGGCCCGACAGCAGAACTGGTTTACCCCTGCCACATCATAACAGACCCATCCCCTTACCCGCACCTGACCTGACTAGCTGATCAGACCAAAATGCAGGAGAATATCCCCTCAGGGCTGCGTCATCACTTATTCATTCACAATTTCTCTCCATTTATTTCTGTCACGCACAGCCACTCTTCCTTGCTCAACAGACATCCCTCTCGCATTCAGTGCTCTCTTCACACTGTCCATCCATCCTATTCGTGGTCTTCCTCTCAGCCTTACACCTCTCACATCAGATCTCGTTATCTTTTTCAGCAATCGCTCATTATCCATTCTCTCCATATGCCCAAACCATCGCAACACCCTCTGCTCAACTCTACCAGCCATCTCCCGAACAACTCCAGTTCTCCTTTGCACTTCATCATTTTGCACCCGAACCATAAGCGTCACTCCACACATACTCCTCAGACACCTCATCTCCATTACGTTCAGACTTTTCCTCTCTGCTACACCCATATTCCATGTTTCAGCCCCATATAACGCAGTCGGTACCACAACACCCTCATACAGCCTTCTCTTTACATCCATTCTTAGCAAAAGACATTTAAACACTTTTTTCATTCCTCCCAGCACCTTTCCTACTTCATTTATTCTAAACTTCACTTCTGCATCTATTCTTCCATCCACAGCAACATGTGACCCTAGATATTTAAAACAATCTACCTCCTCAAGCAACTCACCATTCAAAATTATATTCATCTCCCTACCATCTATCAACCTCGTACACTTCATCACTTTACTCTTATTCTCATTTACTTTCAATTTCCTCCTTTCACACACCCTTCCAAACTCCTCTACCAACTGTCTCAATCTCTCCTCTGAATCAGTCACCAGTGCAGTATCATCTGCATTCAGCAGTTGCTTCAGATTCCACTCTCCACCATCAACATTCACCAGACTCAGACCTCCACCTAAAACTCTTGCATTCACCTCCCTTACAACACCATCCATGTAAATATTAAACAACCAAGGCGACATCACACATCCCTGTCGCAGCCCCACTCTCCGGGGAACCAATCACTCACAGCATTTCCCACTCTTACACACGCTCTACTATTTACATAAAAACTTTTCACCCCTTTTAGTAACCTACCATCAAGTCCATACAATCTTAAAACAGTCCACAAAGCCTCCCTATCAATTCTATCATACGCTTTCTCTAAATCCATAAATGCCCAAAACACATCCTTGCCTTTCGCTAAATACTTTTCACACACTTGTCTCACAGCAAACACTTGATCAACGCATCCCCTCCCTCTCCTAAAGCCACACTGCTCATCACCAATCACTCCCTCTGTACTCTCTCTAACTCTCATAATTAACACTCTACCATACACCTTACCTACAACACTCAACAGACTTATACCCCTAAAGCTAGTACATTCATACTTATCACCCTTGCCTTTATACAACGGGACCACACAAGCACTTGCCCAGTCAATTGGCACCATACCTTTCTCAAAGCATACATTCAACAATCTTACTAACCAGTCAACAATAGTCACTCCACCACCCTCCCAGGCATTCCACAGCACACCCATCCATACCTCCAGCTTTCCCTGTTTTCATCTCCTTTACTGCCTTCTCCACTTTCTCCTTCGTGATCAAAGAATTATTCAACTCTCCCAACACATTTATTCCTTGCACCCTTCCATCCGCCACAATCTCAGCCACCCTTTCCTCCTCTACATTTAACAATCTTTCAAAATACTCTGCCCATCTCTTCCTTACTGCATCCATCTCAATTACATATGGAATGACTTCTGCACTGACTGCATTCCAGCTTTTTATATAACTTTAGCGAGTTGTCCATTGCTTCAGTATATAGTGTCCTATGGTGCCCAAGAAAATTCTGCATAACGAACATAGTACTTCCAATTCTACATACTCAAGTGCAGTTAGTTTAGAGTTGAACTTCCAGCCACACATCAATTAATGGACTTGGGGTTAAACGAAAATGCCTGGCAAACTATACTATGAGTTATTATAAATCATTACTATCACAATTCAAGACGTTTACAAAGATTCTGGAAATGCTGAGTGTGATGTGAAGTGGTAAAACAGACTTTCTGAGGATCTCCCACAGGCTCATACTATACATTGCACCTCCCAGTTATGTGTTCAAGTCTTTCTTGTAACTCTTTTACAGCGCAATGATTGCTAGCTTCACGGAGTTCCTAATGCACCATAATCACATGCATTTTGTTGAACCTAGATGCAGTTCTAGAAGGAAAGAAATAACTTTCAGATCTTGTTCATTTTTCAGTAATATTATGAGTAGTCATTCACATTCAATAACTTTCTTAAAAGATGAACAAAGTACAAAGTATGTAATGAGCTAGTTCAAGGAAGCGTAGTTTTTGTCGATAATACTGTACACATAACTTAAATCCTGACGTGCTTGGAAAATTCTGACAGGAGATTCAAAACCATAATATTCGACTTATTCTAAAGGACATGCTCTTATCGCAGTAGCAAAATCTCTGTTGTTCAGTGTACTAAGCAGCCCATCTTCTTGCATTTTGCTTCTTCCTCACAAATTGCTTCCAATACATGTATCACTGTATTTAATCGGCTTATAAAGTCTCAATGACGCTTAACTTTAGGTTACCCTGCGTTTTCTCCGATGCCGCTTCCTTCCATTTGTTCTCTTCAGCTTAAACTATGCCATATCTTTCGGCTCTCTCTCTTGACTTTAGAAAGATATAGCACATCATTTCTCTCACATACAAAATTGCCAAACACATGCTCTTTTCTTCCCCATATTTTGTGAATGCTACCCTTTCCTTATCAAAGACTTATCACACTAGTTACTGTTTCTTTTCTCTACTGATCGGAAAATAAGACAAGGAGGCTGAACTACTTGCATACATTGGAAGAACTGCGACTAAGCGTGTGTATACTCCTTGTAGTACCACTCATATACATATATAGATAGATAGATATATAGGTAGATAGATATATAGATAGATATAGGTATACTGTAGGCCATATATATATATATATATATATATATATATATATATATATATATATATATATATATTGCCAGATGCCTCAATCCCGTTCGGGATGGCAACAAACAAATCGCCTCCACATCGCCCAGTCCCCCCCATTTCACTGCCATGCTCCCAACTCACACACCCCTCTCTCATATGCCTCTCCACCCCATCCCTCCATCTCATCCTCGGCCTCCCCCTCCCTCTCCCCCCGTCCACCTCACTCACATACACTCTCCTCGTCAGTCTTTCACCCTCCATCCTCTCCACATGGCCAAACCACCTCAGTGTATTCCTCCTAACGCATCGTATCACATCCACATCCATACCACAACGCTCCTTTATATCGTCATTTGTCAGCCTGTCTCTTCATGTGACTCCACAGGCTCCTCTTAAATAACTCATTTCCACTGCTCTCACCCTCGACTTGTGTCCTTCCAACAATGTCCAAGCTTCACTTCCATACGCTAGAGTTGGTATCACAATACTGCCATGTAGTAACTTTTTCACTTCCATGCTCACTTTCCTGTTTCTTATGACTGCTTTCAAGGAACCAGCAACCTTTCTTCCCTGATGTACCCTTTCAAGCACTTCACTCTTCAAACCTCCATCCTTACTCATCACACTACCCAAGTACTTAAACGTACTCACATCTTCCAATTCCTCACCATCCAACCTCGCTGTACATTCACTGACTTCACCTCTCTCAAAGACCATCACTTTACACTTCCCTACATTCACCTTTAGATTCCGTTTCTTACACACTCTCCCAAACTCATCCACCAAGCCTTGCAGCTCCCCTTCGTCTTCACTCAACAACACAGTATCATCTGCAAACAACAGTATAGGGAGTTTCCAAGCACTATCCCCTCTCACCAGGGCCACTCCAACGTCCACTACTCTACCTTGTACCTCTTTTATTACCCCATCCATGTACAGATTGAACAACCATGGATACATGACACATCCCTGTTTCAACCCAACTTTCAAAGAGAAAAATACACTCAGTTCACCATCCACACGCACTGCAGCCTTAGCACCATCATGCATACTCTTCACAGCATTCAACAACTTTCCGTCTACTCCATATATTCTTAACCCTTTAACCGCGGGTGTCATTTCAGAATGACATTGCAAAAACTGGACCAAACCGCGGGTGTCATTCTCGAATGTTTGTGAATATTTTGAATACCCCGCGTTTTTTCCGTGCGCCAATTGTTTCAAGGGAGAGTAGCTATTAAGTTCTTTCACTCCAGCCGACCCCCACCTCCCTCCTCCCCCCCCTGGGGCCCCATCTCCCACCCCCTGGGCCCCCCACCCCACCCCGGACCAAACACGCATCAGTATCTGTCCAGCTGTGTGGGCGACAACACTGCTGATGTGGAAGTGAAGTGCAGGCAATTACAGTGCCCTTTAATTGCCTCAGTGAACACAGAGTGGGTGTTTATCATATGTGCAGTGTTCATATATGTTTATAGTATTATTATCAGAATGAGGTTGGCATTTGGTAATGGTGTGTGAGCGAAAAATAGTGATTACAACACCGCTGATATGGCAGTGAAGTGCGGGCAATTACAGTGCCTTTTACCTGCCTCAGTGAACACAGAGTCGGTGTTTATCGTATGTGCAGTGTTCATATATGTTTATAGTATTATTATCAGAATGAGGTTGGCATTTGGTAATGGTGTGTGAGCGAAAAATGGTGATTACAACACCGCTGATGTGGCAGTGAAGTGCAGGTAATGACAGTGCCTTTTACCTGCCTCAGTGAACACAGAGTGGGTGTTTATCGTATGTGCAGTGTTCATATATGTTTATAGTATTATTATCAGAATGAGGTTGGCATTTGGTAATGGTGTGTGAGCGAAAAATGGTGATTACAACACCGCTGATATGGCAGTGAAGTGCGGGCAATTACAGTGCCTTTTACCTGCCTCAGTGAACACAGAGTGGGTGTTTATCGTATGTGCAGTGTTCATATATGTTTATAGTATTATTATCAGAATGAGGTTGGCATTTGGTAATGGTGTATGAGCGAAGGTAATGGTGTGTGAGTGAAAAAGTGATTTTAGATCGCTCACTTCTAATGGCACTGCCCATCCAGTGATAGTCAACGAAATCATGAAACCTACATCATTGCAAAGCCGAAGGTTAGTACTTTCTAATGGTACCTTATTTTTCGCTCTAGATTTATTCTGTGCAGAGTTACTGAAAGTGACAGTGATATACAGTGATGCGACAGTGACGTGCTTTACCAATAATTGTATAATGGATAATGTAGTAATAAGGGATATTTTGCCTAGAAAAAAATGTAAATATTGGCCAGTATAATAAGTGATATTGTAATAAGAGAATCTGCGGCACTTGTGTAATTCTGTGATGCGACAGTGACGCAATATAGTAATAAGTGCAGTGTAAATATAATGTATATTGCCCAGATTATATGTAAAATAATATTAGAAGTTAGAAATAATGAAAAGATCGCCTGAAACGTCAGTGAGCGGGTGACGCCGCAGTGAAGTGAGGCGCAGCCGCAGTGAAGTGCCTTTTACCTACTTCAGTGAACACAGAGTGGGTGTTTATCGTATGTACAGTGTTCATATATGTTTATATTACTATTATGAGAGAGTGGTTGGCATTTGGTACTGGTGTGTGGGGCGTAAAATAGTGATTTTACACCCCTCACTTCTAACTGCACTGCCCGTCCTGTGAAAGTCAACAAAGTCATGAAACCTACATCAATGGAAAGCTGAAGGTTAGTACTTTCTAATGGTACCTTATTTTTTTCTCTAGCTTTATTCTGTGCAGTTATTAAGGTTTAAAGGTTTGTTTACATTTGGCTGAAACCCCCGCGGGAGAGGACAGTCAGACCAAAACAATACCCGCGGTTAAAGGGTTAATACTTTCCACAATCCTTGTCTATCAACCCTGTCTTATGTTTTCTCCAAATCCATGAAAGCCGCATTCAACTTCTTTCCCTTCTCTAGAAACTTTTCCACTAAAGATCTAAGAATGAATTTCTGATCTACACAACCTCTTCCCTTCCTAAAACCTCCCCGTTCTTCTCCAACTAATTCCTCTGTTCTTTCTCTAACTCTATCAATGAGTATCCTACCATACACTTTTCCTATTGTACTAAGAAGACAAATGCCCCTATGATTACCACACATTTCTTTTTCCCCTTTTCCTTTGTACAAGGGAATAATTATACCTGACTTCCAATCCTCCGGGACTCTACCTTCCTCCCAGGCAAACCTGCATATCTTCCACATCCATTTTACTAGTATCTCTCCCCCATGCTTCAGCATTTCACCACACACTCCATCAATTCCTGGGGCTTTCCCCAATTTGACTTTCTTCATTGTTTCCACAACTTCTACCCTAGTGATTTCTTCCTGTCTTCTCACCTCCCTCCTTCTCCCAGCCATTCCTCAGCCACTTATACTCGCATTACATCCATCCTCTCTGTTCAACAATTCCTTAAAGTGTTCTCTCCATCTGCTCACTTTTTCTCCCTTCTCCACTAGAATCTACCATTTTTATCTTCACTCCCCTTCTAACTTCACTTCCACCCTGTCTTACTCTCTTCACCTCCTTCCAGAACATTTTCTTACAGTCCCTCCACTTTACACTCAAATTCCTTCCAAATTCCTCATCCACTCTCTTCTTACTCTTACTAATCTTTTCACCTCTCTCTTCATTTCTACATATAACTCCCTCTTCCGCCTCTCAACTTCTTCCACGCCCCTAATAGTCATCCATTCATTGTATGCTTTCTTCTTTTGTTCCACAGGCTGTCTCACCTCTTCATTCCACCACGCTGTTCCTTGCACCCCCCTCCGTCTTCTCTTCATCCCACACTCCACATCACATGCTGCACACATTTCTTCTGTGAATATCCTGCACACACCTTCCACGTCCCCCACCTGCTCCAATTCATATTTGCCCAATTCATATATATATATATATATATATATATATTTATATTCGATGTACTGCTCTCTCGGGTGTCTGCCTTTCCTCTCCTCCCTCCATTCCTTCTTTCCTCTTCTGTCTTTCTTTAGCTACTTCATTCTTTCTTCATTCGTCTGCTTACTGGTGACTTTACACTCCCTCTTTTGTCTTTCCTCCCTTCATGCTTTCCTCTTCCTTCTGCCTGTGGGTGACTACAGTGAGTAACAAACCAAATGGTTTCCTGTACACCAGGAAACCATTTGTTATGCTGGGTGATAACCATATAACCAAATCATAGCGCCTAGTGGTCTAGTGGGTAATTACGTCGCTCCAATCGAATTGAGACGGTGAAGGTTTATATCCAAGGGGTGATTGGGGTTATTGCTCATGTAATGCCACTCAGGGATGAGTGAGGCTGGTCACTCTCATCTTAAATGCCAGGACCACCTTTCCTAGCCCCGGGCTTCTACGCTCCTCATGGGACAACGTAGGATTGGATGATGATGATGATTTATATATATATATATATATATATATATATATATATATATATATATATATATATATATATATATATAGATGCTGCGGAACAGTTCTTACTACAGTTATCGTCCATCCACCTCATAAAATTTTTCGTCATCCTTGATTTACGGTAAAAACTTTAAGAACTACACGAACTGGCAGTCAGCCTCTTAACTTCTTGCCTATCCAATTGTCCGTTCGTAAGATTACTCAAACTTTTAAATAACTTTCGCTGCAAAATCAGGTTTTTCTGTCATTTTCTGTTCGCTTGGCTCCTTTCGCTTTATTGTGTCATGTTTACACACTAACTTTCGTGACCTCTTATTGAATCCCATTGATGTAAGGCACATAAACTTATTTTAATGTGTGTGTAATTCACCGGGTCGGTCAGGATCATTTGATGGTCGTGAACGTCAGCTTTTACCCTCCCGGAAGGGAGCTGAGAGCTCATATAGTCCGATCTAAGGGCAAGGCTGTGACCTTCACACACGCACACACCCGTCCCCTTGCTCAAGGGGAACAGTAACCACCCACTTCGTCAGTGAAACTTTTCGCAACCTGAGTGAGGCGCGAACTCCCGTCTACCAGATGGCAAGCGAGAATGTTACCACTGCACCAGCGAGCGGTGTGTGTGTGTGTGTGTGTGTGTGTGTGTGTTTTATTATTCAACTGCTGTATCACAAGCAACTTTGTTTACCGTTATGGGTAGTAACACTGACTTTTTTTCGTGGTGCATAAGGTTTAATTATGTAACTGGCAGATTTATTGACAATTTTTTCTTCCCTCTATAGTTTCCAGGTCCTATAACTCAATTCTAAAATTACAAATAGTACATGAAGACCTTCAGAGTACTGACAGTCACCCCAGGAACCTTTGTCATCCTAATATCCCTACTATTCTTAATGTAACTGGACATCCTTTGTAGGTAAGGCTTATCATCACAAGTTTTTCCGGACATGATACGTTAACCGTTACGAACATGTTCTTCACTTAACCCGCCCCGTCCCGACCACTTTTTGACCACTGGTACCCCCCAATCCCGACCATTTTTCGACCCTTTTTTTTTTTTGCTAAAACTTTCGCTTTTGGTAAGAAACATCGAAAATTCATAGAGAAATCGCTCACCTGAGGTTTAAAATACTCATTACAGGTAGGAGAGCCTCCTTACCTTACTGGGTTTTCTATCAGGCTGGCACCAAAGAAAACGAGTTCTATGGGAGGATAACTATTTCACACCACTCATAAACGGTATTTATTTATTTACTGTTACGAATTTAAATGTAGTACAAGAGTATATTGGTTTTCAAGCAGTAATATAGGAATTATAAGCATTGTTTCACTCACTAATACCTGACCTTTTTTTGCCACATTACCTGATCATCATTTCTAACTGTTTCTTCCTCTAATGCTATGTAAAGTTTGTCCTCCACATTGTCATTGATTGGGGAATCACTCTGGCCCTGAATTTCGTACCGTGGCATGACATGGCTATACTGGCCAGGTCACTGATAACAGGTGAATTGCTGAGACAATGGCATGCAGGGGAGGGAGGAGGTCATGCTGGGTAAGGCATTGTCTCTGCCTGGCATCTTGTCGAGGAAGGTGTCACGTGTATACGTACCAAAAATGACTCGCGAAAATTGAAAATTGTGGAAATTATGAACCTTGCAATTGCAGGACGTTGAAGTACGTCCCCGGGATTAGCTGTGACAAAACGTAAGGACGTGGAAGTACGTCCCCGGGACGCCGCAGGTTAAGGAAAGTGAAGCGAGTGCTAAGGCAATTATCTATCTATCTGTCTATCTATCAATCTATCTATCTATCTATATATATATGGAGCCTCTGTTGTACAGTGTCCATTTTCGTACATGGGAGAACGAGGACTCGCTCCCAGCCAGGGGAATAAACCTTATGAGTGTTCTCCTGGCCACGTACTGCTTTGGCGGACATAAGAGGTGATCTGGTTGAACCAGTGTCGCGTACTATAAAGTATGCTTGCACCCAGTCCGCTTGGGCGGGCCAATTACGCTTGGTTCACAGAATACACACATATCCAAAGCCACTCCAACATTACACTTATAAGACTTCTCACCCTATATTCAATCTCTACCAGACAGCCTAAGCCACTTGGTGGAGATAGGCTACATCGGTTATATCGTTCCCGCTTCGGTCGGGATAGGCCAGTCCTGCAGTGGGCACTCAAACAGCTGATGATGATATAGATAGATAGAAAGACAGATAAATATAAATATAGATATAGATATAGATAGATAAATAGATCGATTTATATATATATATGTATATATATATATATATATATATATATATATATATATATATATATATATATATATATATATATATACTGTATTCCAGAAGATACTCTTCTAAATGGACAGGTTAAATACAACCTATCTTTACTCATCCATTACACCAGATCTTCCCAAGGCTGCATAAAACCGCCTTGTGGTAGAAGAGGAACAAGATAAAAGTAGTTCATCAATTGTCAGAAAAGACTAAAAATCAGAAGGGCTATTGACTTCACTTACTGACCTTAAGCGTGGTTAAAAATAGGAATATTTCATAGGTAATGAATTAAGTGAAGCAGTCACATACAGGTCAATCAGTTGTCAGTTTAATAGCTCCAACACAAGTTTCATTATCAAGGGGTACCCTGTACAGTAATTTACCACTTAACATAAAACCAGTAATGTGCCCTTTGTGAGCTCATGACGAGTGAACGAGCACGATATTGTCACTTTTTCCCTCTGATACAAAATCATACGTGGAATCTCCAATAATTAATTGCTAGAGTTGATGCAAAAAATACAGTGTTACGACGGAAAATCTTTATTTAACTTGATTTCGTAATTGAGGCGTTCACCAATTAGAGCAGAACACTCCCATGGAAAACTCGGAATTCCAAAGCGTTCTTATGCCTTTATGGGTGAGTATTTACCTAATAACAGAATCTTCTGAATGAATGTATCACATGCAGTAATAATTTCAAATCTACTTCACATAGGAGTAAATTCATTAGCTTCTGCTTAACCTGACAACTGGGTCGGGCTGAGCCACTCGTTTCCAAACTTGAATAAGAGTAAACATCCCGCACTCGCTGCTCTCGCTCGCCCGTAATCATCGTCCCAAATTAAAAGTACTGTAATGTTTGTACAGGAGTTAAAGGAGAGACTGACTGTCTGACTGATAGGTATATAGTCATTTGCTATGGAAAGATTTTACCAACGAATCATCCACCAATGATCACGAAGCCAATTAATCAGAGGCCAGTCGCAGGCTACCGTGTCAGTGTGAAGGAGGAGTATCAATAAATTGCTAGAACCGTTCACAAACTTTCAAGAACATTTGTGCCACCTCAATACATAAAATAAATACCTTGTTGGGGCCGTACTCGCAAGCAAGAAATTTAATACGCAAATTTCTCTCAATTTCCACCGAAGTATTTTCGCTCATCACCAGGGAAGTCACTCCCTCAGCGACCATTCAGCTGCATTAACACTCGCTCAGCAATATCCTCTGATTGCACTATTGCCATTTACACAAGAGATTCATTATCACAGTGGAAACTAACCATGAGATTCGACGACCATTAAGAGAGAGAGAGAGAGAGAGAGAGAGAGAGAGAGAGAGAGAGATTGAGAGAGAGAGACGGGATGCTGCGGTGGTGGGAATAAGCAAGTGTAAGGGAAATCGGAATTAGCTCTCTCTCTCTCTCTCTCTCTTTCTTGAGGATACACGCTAAGAGGCTTCTCTTTCCGTGTCATACTGTGCTATATGGGTATTGATATATTGTTAGTATAAAAATACTTTTTTCCAGCAACAGATGCAAAATTGTACTATTGCGGCCAGGAGTTCTTAGCCACCCTCGTCCAGCCAACTCGTATATGTGGCAGCATCGCATTCACGAGCACTGAAGTTACCTTCGATGTATTTCTGTCGAAAAATATTCCTTCAGCTTTGGGCTTGTGCTAATGGATAAAGCAATTGTAATATTTACTTTGAAGGTTTGACTCTGATAACACAAATATATCATACTGATTATTTAATAACTTGTTTCTCTTATAGAGCCAAGCAAGTGACAAATATGTATATTTGGTTCCACTCCACGACTTCCTGTAGGTCTGAACCAGCGAACTCAAAGTGAACAAGTTCGAAGCATTTATTTGTTAACAGAAGAGAGAAAGAGAGAGAGAGAGAGAGAGAGAGAGAGAGAGAGAGAGAGAGCTTGTATGGTGGGCGCCTGTGATTTCTGGAATAATGAGGTGGTGGCAGACTGGCGAGCAAGGGATGAGAAACCCTGGATTCCTGTGATCCATTGAAAACAGGCCACAGTGTGAATATTTCTTCCATCAGTCACTAGAACTTGCCTTGCTCTGTGATACATACATACAATCATTTCCTGTGGCACCCTCGGGGATGCATAGGGCCTCGATGAACTCACACCATCACATCCTATCTTGTGCTAACTCCTCAAGATCTCCCCAACACTCATCTCTATCTTCCCGTCTCATTGTCCTCACCCACGTCTCTTTTGGCCTTCCTCTACCTCTCCTACCAAGTGCCACCCACCCTGGTGTATCTCGTACTATTCTCTGTCTCCTATACACATGTCCTAGCCACTTCCATCGTGAGAACCTAACATATTCATCGACCGGCTGCACTCCCGTTATTTCTCTAATGCTACTATTTGGTATCCTTTCCCACCACTTAACTCCTAATATTCTTCTAAGTGCTTTGTTTTCAAACACCAAGAATTTATTTTCCATAGTCACTGTGCTGTACCAAGACTCGTGTCCATAAATTAAGATACTCCTAACCATTACCTTATAAAGTTTGATTTTTGTATGCACAGAAAAATTTTTATTATTCCAAATATTTTTAAGCATTCCCATTGCCTGATTAGCCTTCTTTAACCTTTCCTCGAATTCAAAGTTCAAAGAACCATCCTTGGCTAAATAAGTACCTAAATATTTAAACCTATCAACTTTCTTTACAACCATACCTCCAATTACACATTCCTGCGCATTTTCCATATTCATATTGATTATTTCAGTTTTTCCACAATTAATAACCAAACCCACCTTGCGACCTTCACTCACCAAACAGTCCAACACTCTCTGCATCTCTTCTGGCCCATCACAAATCAAAACTATATCATCTGCATAATCTAAATCCAAAAGTTTCCTGTTCTCTCCCCAGAGTATACCTGCACCGGTTTCTGTTCCAACGCGTTTCATAATGTAATCAATGACCAATATAAATGGTAAAGGCGATAGAACACCACCTTGAATTACTCCGGACTTGACTTCAAACGAATCACTCAGACAACCATCAACCATCACTTTACAAAATGTGTCCTCATGCATGTTCATAATGACCCTCACAAACTCCTCTGGTATTCCATAATGTCTCATGATCTTCCCCATAGTCTCTCTCGAAACACTATCAAAAGCCTTTTCAAAATCAACAAAACAAAGACTTAACGGTACTCTCATTTCATTAACTTGCTGCATCAAATGCCTAACTATAAAGATCTGATCATTGCAACCACGTCCCTTTCTAAAACCAGCCTTTTCATCCCTCAGAATACCCTCAACCACCGGCTCCACCCTATTTAACAACACTCTACTGAAAACTTTCAAAGCTATCGGTGACAAAGAGATTCCCCTCCAATTACCACATTCACTCAGGTCTCCCTTCTTCGGAACTTTAACAATTACACCATTCTTCCAAACTGATGGTAGTAACCCCGTCACCCATATCTTATTAAATAGCTTGGTCAAGATCATTATTAATCTATCCCCCTCCACTTTAAACATTTCCGGAAATAAACCATCCTCCCCTGGTGCCTTATTATTCTTTAACTGTTTTACTGCTTTCTCCACTTCTGCAAGCCTCAACTCTCCTGTTTCTATATTTAAATCTTCCTGAGCAGACGGTATATCCTCTTCTGGTGGTATTGGTCTATTAAGAACTGTCTCAAAATGCTCTTTCCATCTATTTTTAATATCTCCATCTTTGGTCAATAAATTTCCTTCCCTGTCTCTAACTGGTATTTCCTTGCGTTTACCTGCATTACCACTCAGTTCTCGAATCGATTCATATGCTATTCTTTGACTCTGTCCATCATTTTTGTTTATTAAGATTTCAGTCTCTGCAACCTTTTCATCCACACATCTTCTTTTATCTCTCCTAGCTAACCTTCTTACTTCTGAATTCAAACTCCAGTACGCAGCTCTTGCTAATTCAATCTCTCGTTCATCAACGCATTGCGTCTCACTCCTCAATTTAGCCTCACCTCTCTTTTTTATCATATCCCACGTTTCCTCTGATATCCATTTCTTTCTCCTGAATCTATGTCTCCTTCCAATCGTACATTCAGCAGTCTCATGCAAAACTTTGTTCACATCCTCCCACATTTCATCTACATTTCTCTCCCCCTCTTCCAACGTTTCCAACACCAAAAACCTATTTCTGCATTCTAATCTGAATTCCTCCTTTTCTTCTCCTTCCCTTCTAAGCTTAACAATATCGTATCTACCAACACCAGATTTTTCCTTCTTCTGAATTTTTAAGTTTAAACCTTATTTTTGCAATGCTGAGTTGATGGTCACTACCAATATCCGCTCCCCGTTTAACATGAACATCTAGCAGAGAACTTCTATGCCTCCTACTGATAGCGATGTGATCAATCTGATTTTTATATTTTCCACACGGCGACACCCAAGTTGTCTTGTGTATATTGCAATGCTGAAAGAGTGTGCCCCCGATGACTAAGTCATTTGCTAGACAAAAGCTTCCAAACCTCACTCCGTTTTCACTCATCCTACTACCAACTCCCATCTTACCCATACATGCCTCAAATCCCTCATTTGAACAGCTCATTACTGCATACATATATATATATATATATATATATATATATATATATATATATATATATATATATATATATATATATATATATATAGGATTGCTTTCGTTAGAATAATGAATTAGGAGATAAATGCTGTTGATTTAACAAAAAGCTGTGCTTAAGAAAGTAATTTGCCTCTCTGTCCAGAGAGAGATATCCAGTTAATGAGAAAAATACTTATGAGTGCCAAAAGTCTCCAGGTGCCAACCACCAGAGAGAGAAAAAAATGCGAACATAAGGCATTTAACAGAAGTTACGAGGCCTGCCAAATTATTTGACAAAGTCAACTGGCGTTACCCAGAATAAAACCCATCTTTCATTTTGTCCGACGAGACGTTCTCCTGGGATATATAAACTCCTTCGTCATCAGCCAAAGGAAAAATTCCCTGTTTATCTCGAGCACCTTATTTACTCATATCGCATAAAATCACGTGTCTGTAGCCGGAATGCAGCCCCTTATCTAAGGCCTGGCAAACTCCCTGTAAAGAGTACCCGGTACTATTTTCTACCGACAGACTGAGTTAAGCAGTGAGACTCATCTTTCGTGTAAGGAAATCCACCCCGCCTCTGTGTGTGTGTGTGTGTGTGTGTGTGTTGATTTGAGAGTCATCTGACTTGTGGAGCATGGTATACTGGTTGGTAGGTTGGTGATTTCACAGGCGGATTAGGTGGAGTGAGTGGGCGAGAGAGAGGGAAAGGGTTGTTGGGCTGGTTAAGTGGGGTGGAGTGGGGTTCGTGCATTGTTCAAGTGGGGTGGGTGGTGGGGCTACCTGTAGGACAAGGCAAGAGACGGGTTTGTGTCGTCCTACTTTTGAGACATTCTGTATTGAGTAAGGTTGTGGGTATGTGCGTTGATGGGTGGGTATGTAGGTGGATGGACGGATTGTGGGAAAACAGGCCACTGGGATTAGGTGATTTGAGTTAATGTCCGAGTTGGGAAAATCGGTCCACAGGGGATATTATTCTGGAATCATGCTTAAGTAGGTATATATATCCAGTGGGTTACAACAGGTCCATCGTGCAATACGTCTGTTGGTTAAGAGGTCTGTGTTTCAACTGCACGCATCAGTGGGTGATATAACCACGTTGGATAACAGGTTTATGGGGAAAATAGGTTCATTGTGAAAAATACATCCATGGGTATACGTCCATGTAGGAAACCTGAATCCATGGAGAGATTCAAGGTCGATGGAGAAATTGGTCCGTGAGGAGAAAATACATCAATGGGGAAAATTAGTTCGTGGGGAATTAGGTTACGTAGAAAAGTAGGCGTTCTTGGAAAAAAAAAAAAAAAAAAAAGGCATTAAGGAAAATAGGTTCATGGGGGATTGTGCTCCGAGTGGTGAAAATATCCATTGATGAAAATATTCATGGGGTGAAAATAGGTCCATAGAGGCATACACGTACTGTAAACATACATGGAGATATTTACAATAAATGGGACCTAAAATATCCAACTTTTAACAGCGATCGTTGCCTGGAATTAGGCTTACCACTGCACACCTTGGACCAAACAACCATTAGCCAGACCCTATTACCACTTCGTCATTCAGTCATTATATTTCATAATTTACTTTCATTTAGTCATTTAGGCATAGAAAGCCAACCGAAAAGAAAGGAAAAATCCCTGTTTAACTGTGTTGAGCACCTCATTTCTCCACCTCATTCCTCTAAAATTTACGGGCACCAGCTACTCTCTCTCTCTCTCTCTCTCTCTCTCTCTCTCTCTCTCTCTCTCTCTCTCCTGGTAACAAATGAATGCTTCGAACTTGTTCACTCTGTGTTCGCAGGTTCAACCCAAAAGGAAGTCGTGGAGTGGAACCAAATATACATATTTGTCACTTGCTTGGCTCTATACGAGAAACACGTTATTAAATAATCAGTATGATATATTCGTGTTATTAGTCAAACCTTCAAAGTAAATATTACAATTGCTTTATCCATTAGCACAAGCCCAAACCTGAAGGAATATTTTTCGACAGAAATACATCGAAGGCAACATACACGGGTTGACTGGACGAGGGTGGCTAAGAACTCCTGGCCGCAATAGTACATATGGAACTAATCTCTGAAAATAAATGCGATAAAAGGCATTGAATTATACTGGCGTAAACTGGGTAAGAATTTACCTCTTCGTGGTCAAAGTAAAATTTCTAATGTAATGGATAGGAGTGATTTGTTACTTTTTTCATTGGTGCTGCAGGTCGCCTACATGAAGTAATTACTAGCGTGCGAGCGATGTTTACTCTCAGTAAAGGGAAGAGGCTGGGTGAAATATGTGAAAATATTCGAAAATCATTTTTGCACGTTCAGGCAGGCTTTCTGAGGAGTTGTGCCAGGTATTGCGACAATTTGTCAACTTTGGGGGAAGTTTTTATTTTTATTTTTTTTTATTTATTTATTTATTTTTTTTGTAAGGGCAACAACCCAGGTCGAGAACAAGGGTCGAGTGCACCTTGAATGCTGTTAGTAATTTTTCACAAAAAAAGAAAAAAAAATGTTGCCATGACAGTCTTTAACCACAACAGTGAGTACGAGTCATCTTTACTTCTGCATTTACTTCTGCATCATGATGCCCACTGATACCCTGAAGGCATTTATACTTTAGGGGGAATATCTGTTGCTTTATATCCTCAGGGAACAAGACACCTAAGTCTGTTTAGGCATTAATGTGGACACAGACCACAAAAAGGTCAAAACAGCAGCCATAAAGTTCATATAACATTAGACGCGTGTTTTGAAATCCTGAGGGTATTTATACTTAGAAGAGAATATATGTTGCCTTACTGCCTTCAAGGTATATGTATATCATCAGTGAACAGGTACCATAGTCTGTTTAGGTACAAATGGATATACATACCACAAAAAAGGTCATAACAGCAGCACTAAAGTTCTTGTAGCCTAACTATAGAAACTCATTGTTAAACACTGTAATTTTTCACATTCAGCAGCTATCTTTTACCTTATGATTAAACCTAGGATCATGAATTTTTCTCAGTTTCTTAAACATTAGTTTGTCTACGAGAAAATGTCTCTCTCTCTCTCTCTCTCTCTCTCTCTCTCTCTCTCTCGAATGTTTTGGGGTATGAGAAATGTTCAAACTGCTGATATATATATGTAACTTTTTCTGCAAACACCGAAATGTTTATTGAAAATCTGGGATAATTTTTGTGATGCTCTATGTAGGGAGTAATATACGGTAATACTTTCAGTCAAACTGATAGAAAATTGAAGGACTAGATAGATTTTGAAAATCTGCAAAAATCTTTAAAAATCATCATATTGCATTTGGCCCCCAAAATATTATACAAAAATACTGAAAACATGTCCAAAATACACCTCTTGAAATGTAATATACATAGTAAATTTTTCATTCCTCTCTGACCATTTTTAACCTGCCCCCCGTACCCACAATGTACGACGCACACTGCAACTTTTTTTCACGCTCAGTCCCCATAACGTACGATGAACATTTTGCTATTGCAAGGTCCGTCGTTTGCACATTTTTCAAATTTCACGCGTGATTTTTGGTACGTATACACGGGACACCTTCCTCTACCCGATGCCAGGCGGGGAAATGCCTTACTCCTCATTTCCTCCCTCCCCCCTCCCGCACTTCATAGTCTCGGACACTCACCTGTTACCAGTGACCTGATCAGTAAAAATATGTCACACCACAGTACGAAATTCAGGGTAAGAGTGATTCCACAATCGATGACGATGTGGAGGACGAAGTTTACGTGGCGTTAGAGGAACAAACAACGAGTAGTGATGAGCAGGTAATGTCGCCAAAAAAGGTGGGGTTTGGTGAGTGAAACAACACTTATATCACCTATATTACTGTGTGAAAAACAATATACTCTCGTACTACACTGAAATTCGTACCAAACATAAAAATAAATACCGTTTATGAGTGGTTTGGAATCGTTACCCCTCCCATAGAACTCGTTTTCTCAGGAGCCAGACGCCATTGAAAACTGAGCCAGGTGAGGGTACTCTTACCTGCAGCAGTATTTAAAACCTTAGGTGAGCGATTTCTCTATGAAATTTCGATGTTTCTCGTAAAAAGCGGAGGTCTGAGCCAAAAAAAAAAGAAAAAAAAAAAGAAAGAAAAAAGAAAATTTGTCGGGTTTTGGGGGTGGGTTGGGTAAGAAAGTGGTCGGTAGGGGGGGGAGGGGTAAATTTCACCCAGCCTTTCCCTCAAGTTTGGAAATGAGATGCCTGGCCTGACCCGACCATCACACTAAGCAGAAGCTTATCACTTTACTCCTGTGTGAAGTAGAGTTGAAATTCCTTCTATTTGTGATACATTCATTCAATGAATTTTATCAACTAAAAACTCAGCAGTAAAGGCATAGAAACCCTTTGGAATCTTGAGTTTTCCAAGGAAGTGTTCTGCTCTAATTGGTGAACGCCTCAATTACGAAATCAAAATTTCAAAAAAATTCCATCATAACATTTGTTTTTTGGTGTCAACTCTAGTATATTGGAGTGAAATTTTTAGAACATGGCGCTCGCTCGCTCGTCACGTGCTCGCAAAGGACATTTTACTGGTATTAGAACGTGTATGTAGAATATTCTCCCCTCCCTTTACTTAAGTTATAAATAAATTGCCTCCCCTTGGATACAGATGATTAATTCTGGTGAAGGAGACCAGGAGTTGCCCTAACCAGATGCGAATTAAACGACAGATGTGCATGCACACCTAATGGCAACACGGACCTTCCACCTTTGGACGCTCGGCTCCTAAGAACTTCCAGCCCAACCAGAAAGACTTCACCTCCTCAGTCCTCCCCTCCCTCTCGACTTTTATGGCTCACCTCAAACTATATACACTCCTTATTTCCACCGTAATAAATAACCTACCCTAGCATCTTTTTAAAGAAACAGCATAGTGTGAGATGGGCGGACCATTCATGACGTCACAATCCATACATGTGCAGCTCTTTCTTGATACACTTCTTGTCTAGGTAACTCTTGGCTCGTTACACAACCTACCGTACCTTCTGACTGACAATGTCTCTGTCTGCCTGCTATTGACTGGCGGTGCCCTGTGTCCACTACCTTCATTGTTAGGGTAAACTGACGGGAGGAAATCTGAGTTGGTAAAGCTGGAAGCAATATGGATTCTGTTCATATGGCACTCCAAGGAGAAATATATTAAATTTATTTGTTGTCAAGTAACATTCAGATAAACTGAACAAACCTCCAAATTTATTGATGAAGTTAAGTGGGAAGAAAATTTATTGACTATACCTACTCTATATTTCTTGTTGATGGTTATAATATATATATATATATATATATATATATATATATATATATATATATATATATATATATATATATATATATAATCAGCCATTGAGGTCCGCTGCAGGACCGGCCTATCTCTACAGAAGCAGGGACGATACAACCAATGTATCTCTAACCAGTGGCTTTGGCTGTCTGGTGGAGACTGCATGTAGGGTGAGAAGTGCTTGTGAGTGTGATTGTAGTGTTGTAGTGGCTTTAGATGTGTGCGTAGTCTGTGAACCAAGTGTAATCGTCCTGCCTTAAGCCGATTGGGTGCAAGCATACTAGTATGCGACACTGGTTCAACCACAGCACCCCTTGTGTCCGCCAAAGTAGCAAGTGGCTTGGTGAACACTTATATATATATATATATATATATATATATATATATATATAGAGAGAGAGAGAGAGAGAGAGAGAGAGAGAGAGAGATACAGATATATATAGATATATACAGTATATATATATATATATATATATATATATATATATATATAGATAGATAGATAGATAGATAGATATAGATATATGGATATATATATATATATATATATTTATGTGTGTATATATATATATATATATATAGATAGATAGATAGATAGATAGATAGATATAGATATATGGATATATATATAGAGAGAGAGAGAGAGAGAGAGAGAGAAAGAGAGATGTTTTTTTATTTACTGTATATATATATATATATATATATATATATATATATATATATATATATATATATATATATATATTATGTATTGTATATCATAACCATGAACTAAATGAAAAAAATTGTTCTTTTTGTGATTATCCTTCATACTCATTAAAATGTACACTCGTGATCACTAATCTCTGACCAGAGAGCTAGCCAAAGTCGTGGCCAGGCGTAGGCTACACAGTCAGACACTCCACCGTCGTTTCAGAAAGGTTTAGTGCTTCAATGAACAATTTTCTAAGCATCACTGAAGCACTTTTGTTTTACATATTATATTACTTTCTCAAGTAATATATGCATGGTAAGAAATAGACAAATATGGTCACAGCTGTTATTTTTAGTCTATAATGAGTGCGTGATATTTGAATTTCATGCACTGTTTTATTAATCTGTTTATTATTTCACTGACCTATTTCTTCATGCCAGCCTTAATCTGAGCTATTAGTAGGTGATATCCACGACTCCCACAGCAGCCGGCATTCACGCGACATATTCTAAGTAAGAATGCTTTATAATACTTATATCATTGACAGAAATTTACTATTACTACTACTTTGAACTGAATGTTTTTGTCTAGTGATAACAGGCCTCGTTGCCCATAGATATAAATAAGCCTAGATGCCACATGACACTACTTTAGATATCTGCGCGGCCGGCATCTTGGAACGGTCCAGGCAGACGATGTAGTATTCCTGACGATGATCAAAGCTTACCACTATATACCTAGAAATGCAACAGCACTGTGCTGCTTTTGGGTGCAGAAAGCGTCGGAATATATCTATGGTGACACCGATAGCATGAGCGGCTCAACTGTCTGGTTATGCAAACGTCCCTCAGCTGCTTCTCTATCCTCCGAAAGGAGGATGGTGGGTTGCAGAAGGGAAATTTAAGCCTGCAGTCCACCGAGTTCACTACCGCCACAACAACAGCCACCACCATAACAGCCACAATCACAACCACCACCACAACCAGCACCACCACCACCACCACCACTACAACAACAACAACAACAACCAACAACCACTACCACCAGCACCACATCCACGACCAAAACCACCACCACCACCACGACAGCAACAACATCCACATCCACCACCATAACAACAATCACAACCACAACAACAATCACAACCACAACAACAATCACCACCACAACAACAATCACCACCACAACAACAACCACCACCATCACAGAAACAACCACCACCATCACAACAACAACAACACCATCACAATAACAACCACCACCATCACCACAACCACCAGCACATCAACCACCACCATCACAACAATAACCACCACCAAAACAACAACCACAAAAACCACCACCACCACAACAACAACCACAGAAACCACCACTACCACAACAACCACCATCACTACAGCAACCACCACCACAACAAAAACCACCACAACAATAACCACCACCACCACAACAATAACCACCACCACAACAACAACGATCACCACCACCACAACAAAAACCACCACAACAATAACCACCACCACCACAACAACAATCACCACCACCACCACCACCACCACCACCATCACAATAACCACAACAATAGCCACCACCACAACAACAACCACAAAAACAACCACCACCATCGCAGCAACCACCATCACTACAACACCTACCACCACAACCACCATTACAACAACCACAACAATAACCACCACAGCAACAACCACAACCACCACAACAGTAACCACCACCACAACAACCATCACAACAACAACAACCACAATAACAACCACAACAACAATCACCACAACAATAACCACCACCATAACAACAACAGCAACAACCACAACCACCACCACCACCACAACAGCAACAACAACCACAATAACCACAACAACCACCACCACCACCACCAACACAACAACCACCACCACCATAACAACAAGAACAACTAACACAACCACCACCACCACAAGAACAACCACCACCACCACAACGGCAACAACGACAACAACCATAAAAAACATCACCACAACCACCACCACTACAACCATCACCACAACCACCACCACCACCACAACAACAGCAGCAACAACTATAACCACCATCACAACAATAACCATCACAACAACCTCCACCACAACAACTACAACATCTACCGCCACCACCACAACAACCACCACAACAGCAACAACAACCACAGTCACCACCACAACAGCCACCATTAAAACCACCATCACAACAACCACCACCACAACAACAACCACAATCACAACAACCACCACTAACAACAACAACCACAATTAACACAACCACCACCACCACCAACACAATAACCACCACCACCACCACCACAACTACAACTAAAACCACCATCACCACCACCACCACAACAACAACAAAAACCACCATCACCACCACCACCAAAACAGCAACAACCACCACTACCACTACAATAACCACCATCACCACCACAACAACAATAACCACTATCACCACCTCCACCACAACAACATTCATTTTCACAGTCTGAATTCGCTCTAAAAACAGCCCCACTATTACATGCTTGACCGCTCCAACGTGGCGGCCGCAAAGATGCATTGCCGCTGTTCTGAAGAATGGGCGATGCGGCATCTAGACTTATGTGTATGTCGTTGCCATCCAGTGGGAATGGTTGCCCTATTCCTACGCGACGTCTTAGCTGCATGCCCTTCTGGTCAAAATGTGTGCAAGTTAATGCCGTTAATTCATAAATAATTATTACGGTATATATGATGCCAATACCCATATATAGTGGCACATGTTATTTTAATTCTTGGAAACTTCTAAATTGCAGACTGATTGAAGAAATGTCGGCCCCTGTCAATAAACACAAATTATTATATTATGGAGGAGAAACCATAAGAATATGGTAATATTATTGATATGAGGGGTAGCACGCTTCAGATCACCTGGTTACAGTTCTTTGCCCCGCCCACTAGTGCGGAGGCTGTGTTCGAATGCGTGGCTCATGTGTGGTCATAACACTGCCCGCCACGCATCCCTGGTCAGAGATTAGTAATCATGAGTGTACATTAAGACGTCGATAATGCATAACACTGAAGTTCATAGCATTTTCATTTTCGCCACCTTATGGCAACCAGTGGTTTCTCACTCCGTACCTTTCACGCTGTCACTGACACCACTCACTATCTTAATAAACGAAACACTCCTTCATTGTTCATGATGAAGGATGATTATTATTTTTTTTAATAACAGAATAGAGGAAGAAAAAACAAATGAATAAAAAAATAATTCATACACCAGATTACTGGTGTCCTCAATTCACAAAAAATCTGTAACAGTTGGACTTGCACATTTGTAAGTTGAAGTATAAGGGGAAACAACTCTGGGGAAGTGAGTTCCAAAGAGATTCAGTTCGGGGAATAAACGATTTCTGATAGGTGGATGTTCTGCAATATGGAGGTGTGACATTCCAGTCATGAGGGCTACCAGATGTCCGTGTAGCACTGAGGAAGGCATGGAGAGATGGCACAAGGGATGCAACTTCATCTGAGCATTTGTCATAAAAGTATCTGTAAAACAATGCAAGGGAGGCAACATTTCTTCTTACCTGTAGGGGAGGTAGTTTATTTGTAATAGCAGTGTTAATAATAATTCTAACAGCTTTGTTCTGAATTTTGTCCAGATGCATTAGTGCAACCTCCCCACATCCATTCCATAAGGGTAAGCGATATTCCAGCTGAGAGTGCACATGACTCTTATAAACTATAGCCAACTGCTCGTCAGTGAAGAAGCTACGAACTCTGTACAATAATCCAAGTTTCTCTGAGGCGGTTTTGGCAAGTGATCTGCCATGAAAGGTCCGGCTGAGGCCATTGCTAAGTGAAATAACGAAAATTTCAATAATCCTGGAGACAGGAATATTAACAGCATTTAAGGTAATAATATAATAATAATCTGGCAATATCTGCCTATTAGTAAATTGTATATATTTGGTTCATTAAATGAGACAAGGTTATTTTGTTCCCATTCAGTGATCCTAGATGAATCTTGATGTACGAGTATGGGGATGGCTGAGGTGAGCTATGACTTACAGATATTAAACTTTGTGAATGAGTATTTAAGTGTGAATGAACTGTGAAGTGTTGATTCATCTGCATATGAATGGATGCGATTATAGGTGACAGACGAGAGATCATTAATATGAAAAAGGAATATGGTTGGAGCCAGAACTGATCCTTGTGGAATGCCGGCATTAATAGAGTGGAAATTGGAATATTCATCATCTACTTTTACTCTTATCTTTCTGTCGCTGAGATATAACTAAATCAGAGGAACAAAAGACGTTCGTCCATAGCAAGGGAGTTTGGATAGCAAGGAACGGTGCCATATTCTGTCAAAAGGTTTAGAAATATCAAGGGCTACTGCAAGAGTTTCTCCATTTTGGTCAATTGACTGATGGATGGTGTGAGTCAGGAGATTAAGCATATCAATGGTGGATCTTTCGTGGTGTAAACCATACTCTCTATCACTAACTTACTGGTTTCAAGGTGTCTGTGCTTATTCATTACGATTTCAAATAATTTACGATTTGAAATACCTTACCAAGAGAAGATGTGATAGCTATTGGTCCGTAATCAGATGGGTCAGAGGAACTACTTTCTTCGGAATTGGGTAGATATTGGCTTCTTTCCAAGAATTAGGAAACGAAGAAGTACGTATGCATAGTATGAAAAATTTGGATGGAACAGAGGCAAGTTCTGGGGAGCACTTTTTCAAACCAAATGGAGGAATTCCATCTGGGCCTGAAGCTTTGTTGGTTGGTAAATTGTCTAGGATGGATTTTACGTATCTAGTCTGTATTTTAAGTGGAGCAAGGGTGGGTGGAAATATGCAAGGAAGTGGAGCAGACACAGTACAAAGCACTTCTAAATTTTTCTAAAATGAAGTGTTGGAAAATAAAACTGCTATGTAAATGTACTGTCATATAAAATTGAAAAGCAAACGTAGCAGCAGATGAAAGAGAAATAACATTACGAAACAGGAATGTAATATTGTAAAGTAATTGGAGCAGCCACAGCTGAGTGACTTTGCAAGATCCCTGACCTACTGAAGTGTTCAGGAAAAAGAGAAGGGTGAGAGGGGACCCTTTAAAATAAGGCATAAGTCTGAATGGTACGGGGCTGTGGGAGAGAGAGAGCAATAGGCGAGTGGAAGTGAGTGGAGATATGCAATCCTAAGGAGAGAAAAGCTTGATATAGTTGGTGACATATTGATACGAGAAGGCGGGATGCTACCTACCAAGTCAAGAAGAGTGAGGAATAAAGCAAATAAGAAGCTAGAAAATCAATGATTTGGTAGGTAGGGAAGATGTATTACTAGGATACTGTAAAAAGAACAAAAATAATGCAAGTGAACAGTATGATGGTAAAGAAAACTGTTAGAGCGACGATAGAGGTGGGTAGCACAATACATACAGACTCCGTGAAAACCATGATAAGCAGAAAGAATAAGTGTGATCAAGAAATGTGGAGAGAGATTCGAAAAAAAAAAATCCGATGAAATTAAAGGTGTACTGAATTCAAGAATGAAGAGAGAGAAAAAGAAGGAGGAAATGAACTCACAGCTGAGAGGTCGAAAAGAGAGAAAAGGAAATTAGGTAGAACTAGGGTCAGAGAGAGAGAGAGAGAGAGAGAGAGAGAGAGATGCTTAAAGCTTTATTATAAACCCTAAACCCAACCGTGGGTGGAAGCTTAACACCTACAGATGCACATAATAGGTCCATTACCTGGGCGGGAAGGTGCTGTGATTAGCAAATCACATCAGATGAGCTATTATGTAGAAATTTAATTGTTAACACAGGTATTTATGAAAAGCCTAAAACATTCAAAATTCAGTGCTTGACAGCATTTCACTTACATTAAGCAAAATCTGGAAACTTGCTCAACCTATGTTTCAAAGTCAAAGTTAGCTGCAAATAATGTGTTCATGAATTCTCTTGGATTCTCAGAATCCACTGCATGGTGCACTTCAAATAAATAAGCAGTGTCTGGATACCATACCAAGAATCTATCTAAGAACATCATAATGTTGGAAATATTTGTTCAAGCGAGCGAAGCGAGCGAGAACACCAAATTTAGTCACAGTTTGGACCCCCGACATAAGAACCCGAGCGAAAGATTTATCGCATCAGCAAGAAATGGGGGCAGGGGTCGGGAGGAAAACTTTGCAGTACAGTAGCGAACTTTTTTGGATATCTCAGCCAGTTTTGAAGTTACAAGAAAGGTGGACACCAGTTTGGAAATTGCATACAAATACTCAGTTATTTTCATTTCATAGACAACCCGTAATTCTCAATAGTTTTTCCGTAAACCGAGGAAACGATTTTTTTTATAAAGCAGATTAGCGTAACAGCCGGCTGCGCAAAAAGTAATTGTCTAAGGTTGCGTGAGTAGTATTTTCCGACAATTGCCGAGAGCAACCAGGTTGTGCCTTTTTAAAAGAAATAATACCTTCTGTTTGGCTTTTGAGGGAAATTTTTGACTGAATGCGAGTCAAACTAATACAATATCGTGCCCTGATCAACGGAAGAAACTCTGAATTTCTTATTTCTGATTCGAATCGGAGCGCAACGAGATATTTGGTGAACGCAATTTTTCTGAGTGATCAAAAAGCAAAGTCATTATTAACCTACTAGGTCCCAAGCTCTAGACCTTAAATTAATATAAGAGGGGTATTGGTTTTAGGAAGTGTGAGGGAATATTTTTGGTGTAATCTAGTAAGTTCTTTTTAGATTTTCAGGTCAGGAAATCAAAAGATCATGAGCCACATGAGACAATATTCAGCACTGCCTGACTTGCTTGCTCGCTTGTTCGAGCATGTTCCACACTTTCAGAGTGAACACCTATTACATGTTTATATATATCTACAAAATTAATAATAGATGGCTCCTCATATTCCTGTGTCAGTGAAAGAGAGAGAGAGAGAGAGAGAGAGAGAGAGAGAGAGAGAGAGAGAGAGAGAGAGAGAGATTCTTGTTGTTGCTGTTGTTGTTGTTTTACTCTCTTCTTCACTGGTGGAGAGGCAGGAGGTATGTTTAAGGCGTTCCGTATTTTCGTTTCAAGATCATGGTAAAAATGATCCTGGGTTCTTAAAAGTTTATACTCACAACTTCATACAGTTGACATTGACCTATATGTAGAATATAATTTTAATTGTGTTTGATAAATAGCTTGGAAATGTGCAAAAAGTGTTAACATGGCGATGTGAGAGGGAGTGACGATGAGGGTTTGTGTTGGGGGACTGTACAGTAGAGGAATAGGTGCTGACCATGGTGGCTATTAGGAGCGGGTGTCAACCTCATACAGATTATCCTCCACCTGGCACGCAAAATCTATGCGTGCTGCACCGCACATGGACAAAAGAAGAAGCCCCATTCTCACTTTCACTAAAAATATCCATCTGAAACTTTTGATACTCATTCACCACGTCCAAGTAATGAGATGTGGGATGCCTGTCACGTTACTCTTGTTCACATCATTATCCTAACCAGCTTCATACTTATCACATCAGCTATGCATCATACTCTGTACTGTATATCACAAGCAAGACACCAACACTGATCATCTGGAAACATACCACCCAATCATACAATTTTTATACACCACATGAAATACAAAGTCCCACAAGAATTGCCCCTAACAATTTAAAAAAAAATAAATAAATAAAAAACACTAGCAAAGCCAGTAGATAAACAAGTAGGGCACACAGTAGCATTTAGGTTTGTTTAAAGATTTCCTGCACATATAGTGCAGGACGGGCTATACATTAGCCCGGTCAGTGGGGTATGGGCTGATTAAAAAATAGAAAGAGGGGAGGACAGGACCTGGGGATTGCCCAGCACACACGTCCTGTCTCCTGGCTGGCTTTGTGGTGTGTGTGAACGTTTAGGTAATCACTCACACCCTAAATGACACTGTAATGTAATGATCAAACTTGCACTCGCTGACTATACTGCAGGTACTGTATAATACAATGACTATAATAAGCATTTCAATACATATGTGAATACAGTAGACAATTTAATGAGGAGGTAAAATTAGTAATGTAGAAACAATTTCAAATGCATACACTTGCAATAAAGGTAATTTTAATTACATCAGTAATACTTTAAGTGTAATCTTGTTACTCTATTTTTCAAGTTTGAAATACATTGTAATCAGGATATTTTTTTATTATCAAAATACGGTACTACTAATTGTAAAATTTTAATCAGTGCAAAATAGAAATATTAATTCCACCCTTACAATATTTCTATCTATATTAGAGAACTATCAGTGCAGATAAAACAATGGTGATGGCATCTAGGGTTGCTGGTGGTACTATCAAAGATGAGGAAGAGTGGCCATATGCGATTTGCCCCAAGGGCCTGGGATGTCATTCATCCTGTGCAGTGTCTGTGATGAGTGGGTGCATAAGAAATGTAATAGCATTAGACACAGACTGCGAGATAATGCTCGTTTTATGTGTGAGGTGTGTCGGGGAGAGCAAGTGGAGATCGTCAGGTGAGAGAGAGGACTGATATTGCTGGTGGGTCTCTCGAGTGTGTGGAGGAGTTTTGATACTCGGGAGACATGTTATGTGCTGGAGGTGGGGCTGGAGCTGGCTAGAGTGAGGAGTGGTTGGAAGCAGCCCAAGGAGCTGTTGCCTCTCCTGACATTGAGAGGGCTGCCCCTTCGTGCTAAGGGATCTTTGTAAGCGGCGGGTGTTAGAAGTGTATTGCTCTATGGTAGTGAAACCTGGGCGGTAGAAAAAAAAGGATATTCTCAGGCTCAAACGTACAGAAATGAAAATGATTAGGAGGGTGAGCAGTACGTCCCTGAAATCGAGTCCTGGGGGGGACTAGGTTTAAGATGGAAGAGTTAAGAGGAAGGATGGTACTGGATGTACTGGTGTTGTGATAAGGATAGGTAGACGGAGATGATTTGGGATGTGGAGAGGATGGGGGACAACAACTGGGCCCAAAAAATGGGAAGTGTTAACGTTAGGGGTAGGGTTGCGAGAGGCAGAAAGAAAAAGACCTGGCATGAGGTCGTAGAGTGTGGTCTCAGTGACAAGGGAATGAATAAGGAGGCTGCCAGAGATCAAGCAGCATGGATAGCCCCCATTAAGTGACCAAGCTCGACGTATGCAATTATGTTGGAGCCTTTATAAACGAAAATGAAAACGATACTGATATCCCTGACATGCCAATGAGCACACTAAGCCAATGTATACTTTCCCCGTCATAACCACCACAACACACCACAATCACCCATCACACATCACCTGCTTCCCCCCCCCCCATGTAACACACCAAGCCATCTTCACTCCTACATTATTACACCTGAAAACTCATTACATTATTACACCTGAAAACTCATTATCACTAAACATGCATTGACCACCAATTCATCGCCCTTGGATAAAGTAGCATTGTGTAAAAAACAGATTAACTGAACATTACATAGTGACACAGAAGAGAAACAAGCAACTTGATCCATTAAACTAAGTTAAATGATTTAGAGAAACAAAAGCAAAAAAACATGTTGTTCCAATTTATATCCTGGAAACTAAGTTAAATTAAACAAATGTAATATTAGTACACTAGTCTTAAAAACATATTTCATTTTTTTCAAAACTGCTTCAAAAAGCTGCGAAAAGTCGCAAGAAAAGTGATATTTACATAGTCTGTAGTATGTACAAATTAGGAATACCATCATCATCCGACAGAATCCATGTCAGGGCTCCAGTGGGCAGCTTACGTTTATCAGGTGCTCATGTGCTTCAAACTTGCTGCCGTGTACAAAATGCAAATTGAAACCTCTCTGCAGGCATGAGCTGAGGAATCGCAGCCCCAGATGCAGCACTTGGCCGCTTCCAATATGGGAGGCAGAGGAGTTGGGACATGGATATTAGTGAACCAGAAATTGATAAAATATATGATCATACGAGTATTTACATGCATGCTTGTGAAAGCTACCGCGATGCAGTAAGAGGTGGGAATCAATACCAAGGAAAGGTCGTGAATATACAGTAGAGGTGTGGGATGGGTTAAATCACCATGAGGATGCGAATGGTGGTGAAGTCAGGGATGAAGATCAACATGGTGAAACTATCTGTCTATAGCCCGACGCCCTAATCCCGCAAAGGGTGGCCGCAGACAAAACGCCTCCAAGTCGCTCTGTCACCCACCATTTGACTGCCCTCCCCCCAACTCACTCCGCCGTCCCTCATATACCTCCCAACTCCATCCCTCCACCTCATCCTCGGTCTTCCCCTCCCTCTCCCTCCCTCCACTTCACCTACATACACCCTCTTAGTCTATCATTCTCCATTCTCTTCACATGTCCAAACCAACTTTGTGTATTTCTCCTAATTTTCTCAACCACATTCACATCCACCTCACAACGTTCCTTCACTTCTTCATTCGTCAACCTGTCCCTCCATGTCACTCGACATGGTCCTCTCAAGTAACTCATTTCCACTGCTCTCTCTCTCTCTCTTGACTTGTTCCCCTCTAGCAAGGTCCATGCCTCGCTTCCATAAGTCAGGGTAGGGATCACAATACTATCATGCAGTGACTACTTAACTTCAACACTCACCTTCCTGTTTCTCATCACTGCTTTCAGTGAACCAACAACCTTCCTTCCCTGCTGTACCATTTCAAGCACTTCAGTCTCATCGTTACTCATCACACTACCCAAGTACTTGAATGCACTCACATACTCCATATCCTCACTATCCAACCTCACTGTGCATTCTGTGACTTCATTCATCTCAAACACCATAACTTTACTCTTGTTTGCATTCTACACACTGTCCCAAATTCATTCACCAAACCTTGCAACTCCCATTCATCTTCACTCAACAATACTGCATCATCGGCAAACCGGAATCTTCCACATCTCACCCTCATTTATTAGAGCCACCCCCACATCCACTGCCCTACCTTGCACCTCCTTTACAACCCCATCCATGTATATATTAAACAACCATGGAGACAGCACACATCCCTGTTTCAGTTCAACATTGAGATCAAAGAACTCACACAGCTCACCATCCACTCGCATCGTATTCCTAGCTCCTTCGTACATACTTTTCACACCACTGTACAGTTTCCCCTCCACTCCATATATTCTTAATACCTTCTACATACCTTGCCTATCTATTCTATCATAAGCATCCTCCAAGTCCATGAAGGCAGCATACACTTTCTTTCCCTTCTCTAGATACTTCTCCACTAAACATCTTAGAACAAATATCTGATCTACACACCCTTTTCCTTTCCTAAATCCCCCTTGTTCTTCTCCAGCTACCTCCTGTGTTATATGCCTCACCCTATCAATGAGTATTCTACCATAAATTTTTCCAGTCACACTAAGAAGGCAAATATCCCTGTGGTTACCACATACTTCTCTCTCCCTTTTTCCTTTGTATAAAGGAACAATTATACCTAATTTCCAGTCATCTGGAACCCTTCCCTCTTCCCATGCCAATCTACACAACTTCCATATCCACTCCACAACGATCTCGCCCCCATACTTCGTCATTTCACCACACACTCCATCAATTCCTGGGGCCTTTCCAATCTTGATCTTCTTCAGTGCTTCCACTACTTCCGCCCTACTGATCTTTTCCTCCCTGTTCTCGTCTCTTCTTTTCCCAGCCATTCCCCAACCACATATACTCGCATTGCTCTCCTCCCTGCTATCATCTCTTCTTCTCCCAGCCATTCCCCAACCACTTATACTTGCACTGCTCTCACACTCTACATTCAACAAATCCTCAAAGTGCTTCTTCCATCTCCTTAGTTTCTCACTCTTCTCCACCAACAATCTATTATTCCCATCTTTCACTCCCGTACTATTTCCCCTTTCACACTGTCTTACTTTCTTTACCTCCTTCCAAAACAATTTCTTACTCTTCCTCGATTTTGCACACAGATTCCTCCCAAACTCTTCATCCACTTTCTTCTTATTCTCTTTCACCAATCTCTTCACCTCCCTTCTCCTGCACACATATACCTCTCTCTCTTCTCTCTCTTATCTTCTCCCCTACCTCTACTCGCTAGCCATTCACTATAAGCCTTCTTCTTTTGTTCCACAGTTCGTTTCACCTCATCATTTCACCATACTGTACCTTGCACACCCCTGCATCTCCTCCTTATTCCACCAACCACCTCACATGCTTCACCTATCTCTTCCGTGAATATCTTACATACATCTTCCACCCCTTCGATCTGCTCTAACTCATACTTTCCCATTCTTTTTTCCACTATGCTCGTATACTCTGCCATTTTCTCACTATCTTGCAAATTTTCCACTCTTCTCACAGGATCTGATTCCTCCTGTCTTCCCCTTCGTCTCTTCACCAACTTTCTTTGCAGACTTACCTTGGCCATCACTAAGTGATGGTCCAAGATTCCATTCCCCCACCCTTTTCACACTCTTGCATCCAACACTTGTCTTCTCATTCGCTCATCCACACACATGTAATCTATCATTTCCTTTCAATCAACAATTTCACCGTCCATCCTCCTCATGACACTCCATGAATACGTGTGGATCATCTTATGCTGAAAGAAGGTGTTGGCTATTGCCAACCCCTTACCAGCACAGATGTCCACCAAAGAACTACCATTCCCATCTATTTCAGCTGGCACACCCCACTGACCAACCGCTTCATCCACTCGTACATTCCCAACTTTGCCATTCATGTCTCCAATCAAAAACACTCTCTTGCTGCTCTCAAACTTGTCCATACTTGCTTCTACACTTGCCCAAAACTCATCTCTCACTCTTGCCACTCGGTCCTCTGTCGGCGCATACGCACATACAATCGCCCTAGCATGTATACCTACTTTCATCCTCACCCATACAATCCTTGCACCCACTGTCCCATACTCTCTTATATTCTCCTTCCATTTCTTGCTTATCATTAGACATACTCCCTCTCTTGCCCTCTCATTCTAATTAACTTCCGCACATATTCCTAAACCGTATTCCCATTCTCACACCCTTTCACCTTTCCATTTTGTTTCGGTCAGTCCATATGCATCCACTTTAGCATCCTTAAGAACCTGAACAATCTCTCTCTCTCTCTTTCACTCCATCATTCACTCCTCTCACGTTCCATGTCTCCACCCTTAGAATGTCCTTTGTCTGTTCCTTAGTCGTCAACGTATGGTCCGTTCTGGTCCGAGGCGCTTTATTCACTTGTTTAGTTAGTTCTTTTTACGGGGTGGGGTACTAACCCACCATCAACCCATGTGGTGAAACACATGGCAGAAATATAGCTCACGATGTAGACCACCAAGGAAGGAGCACATGAAAGAGGGAATCATCCCGGCATCTTACACACCTTGAATAATGATGACATAAAGCAGAAAGAACAGCCACACAGGTTTGGGCGAGAAGGTCATCCTACAGGCTGGATGAGAACGTTCTGAGAAAATGAAGATGCAGGAACACTACATATTACGAAACTATGGGTTGGTCATCTGTTAAATTTTTAAAATCTTCCAGATCCAATGGTAAAACTGATACGACCAAGCATATTGCTCACTTAAGAGCATTTAAAACAATGACTCGCTCATTGTCCCATTCTCTCTTAAGGTCCTTGCAGCGACACCACATCTCTTCCTTAACAAAGCTCTCTTAAGGGCATGCATCACAGAAAATAACAGGCCATCCAAAAGAGGTGAAATTTGCTACCTATTTGAGAAAGGAAGAATCTTGCAGATGAAAATATATAAGCAGAAAAAGCTGGAACACCAATGATGTGACATGGATTTTAGGTGGCAACATGAGGCAAGGAAAGGCCACGATGCTAACGAGATACCTGTCAGCTAAATCATCAATTGGACTGCCGGTACTTGACCTGAAAGAAAAAATAAATGAAGGAAAAACACCCAGTATCATGATTAGAATATGCTCAATCAAAACGAAGGGAACTACACACCATCCAATCCTTATCATATATGAGAGGATAACTGAAGATACCATGTGGAAGAAGGGAGTGCACACACAAGAGGGTCAAAGCTGCCAGGTCTTCATGCAGATCCGTGGACGGTAATCCTTAACTACAAGTTTTGAAGAGGCAGCAATAGACCTGTGTGACACTATTGCCTCACTGGCAAGGAATCTGGCTTCATGACAGTGCAACAACACTAAACTAATATCAGCTTGCAGACTAATCTCCCTTGATAAAAAATCCAGAATGCTGGCCCATCAGGGTCGTTGCAGTCATAAGGTAGATTAAAGAAAAAACGCATTATGGGGGTCGTGGAAGATGACGTTAAGCAGGCCGTTGACAACTTTCAAGGGTGTGTAGGCCATTAGGTAGGAGGTGAGGCAGCAGTTCACTCTACTAGGCATATTTTTGAGGAAAATGATTCTCAGGCAGTATTACTAACTGATGCCTCAAACACACTGAACTCTATCATCCAGTGCTGCAAAACATAGAAATTAAATGCCCATCATTTAAAATCTTTGTTCAGTGCTTAAACTGTCTTGCAAGGTTCTTTTTTTCTTTTATTTTTTTCTTTCCCGGTGTCAATAAACATCATCTCTTGGAGCAGTTTTCCTCCTACGACCACAATGTCCTTTGCGTTTATAGAAACCTATCCTGTCACCTTCAACTAGTCGACACGGCTGACAATTGCGAGGCTGTCACCAACTATTTGTGTTATATCCCCGTAGCTCTTTGATGTGTGTTCGTTTAGTGTAAAGATCTTGCTGCATTTCCTGGGGGTCAGGTCCATCACAAATGACGGCTGCATCAGAACTAATCAGCTGTTGAGGCAAGCACAATAAGATGATGCAGTACCGGCTGATGTACCGTAATAAGTGCACAAATATCAGACCACGTTAAACAGCTGATGTAATACCGGCTGACGTAATAATTGTACTAATGCCATCAGACCACCTTTGATTTTCAATTAAACGCTGACTTTCCGGCATATGGAAAGAGTTTAGATTGAAGTTAATTTAAATCACATTATGTTTCAACTAATTTGCACACTGGTGTATGTCCTTACAAAGATTACGTATCTAGTCCTTCACTACTGGGAAGATTATGGGGAGTTTGAAGTTCATCACGACATACGATTTTCATTAATGCAAATTCATATGCCTGGACCCTCCACGCTCCAGCCCCACACCATTTACTGAGAGGCTTCATTTGAAATACCCTTGCACTAATCACGCCAACTACACCATGTTTTCACTTACTACATTTCCAGCAACCTGAAGGCTTGTTGTATGTATGATTACTGGTATTATAAGAATGCCTATATTTATATTAAAGACATTTCGAACTCAAAGAGTTAAGAGTAACCTATTCAAAACGGTAATTTGTTCTCTATGTTGTAACAATTAAGTTTAAAAGGGAAAACGTTAACTTAATGAATAATTAAACAGAAGTTTCTACAGTACAACTGATTACACTCAGTTTTTGCAACAGTTTAAATATATGTGTTCTTTAACAAAAACGAAAGTTTCCTGTGCTCTCAACCTCCTTTCCTTGATGACAAAGGTAAATATGATTCTAGGGCTGAGGGAGACTGCTCATAATCGCACCACGGCTCAAAGTCAAAATGCGGCCAGTGGTCATTTTATTATCAACAGGTCATCAAAAGTAATACTGCAACTTTATCTAGCATTAGTAAGGCCACACTTAGACTGTGCAGTGCAATTCTGGTGTCCTTACTATAGAATGGATACTAACTCGTTAGAAAATTTACAGAGATGAATGACAAAAATGATACACGGTGTTCGGAACCTGTCATATGAGGACACTGAAAAGATTAAGTCTGCACTCGCTACAAAGACGTAGAGTAAGGGGAGACTTAATTGAGGTGTTTAAGTGGATGAATGATATAAATAAGAGAGATATTAGCAAGGTACTTAAAGTGAGCATACAGGATAGAACTAGAAGTAATTGTTTCAAACTAGAAAAATTCCGTTTCACTGAGGAAATAGGTAGAAATTGGTTTGGTAATAGAGTAGTAGACGAATGGAATAAGCTACCTATACTCGGTTCCACGGAGTCTGGCGCAGTGATTTTGCCAGCCGAGGACAGGTGGATCTGATCAAGGTAAAGAGAAGAGTATACTGAGAGGTAAGTACAGCACCCCCGAGCCGCGCAGATTCTGTGACGTCAAAGTTAATAAGAGAGAGAGAGAGAGAGAGAGAGAGAGAGAGAGAGAGAGAGGTGGGGGTGGTGAAGCAAACGGGAGCTTGACAGAAAACCATCTGCATGAATGGTATGCTTTTGTATTATCAGTGTTCACACAGGTCGCTACTCAACACACTCACAACCTATGTATATTCCTCACGTCATCATTATCTGGGACATGTGACTGGAGGAGAATTACAAAAATTTTGTTTCATTGATCTATAATTATAATAGGTAAACTACATAATGATGATATATCAAAAGGGATAGCAAGCAAATATAGCTTGAGCAGGAAAATGATTATGGAAAATATCCAGAGTTGAAGTTACACAAGAACCAGGAAGCAGAATCGGAGCCCAATCCTGAGGAGACACCTAAAGGCTTTGCAAGAATGTTTTCATTTTTTTCCCTTTGTGATTTCCCTGTATAGGGAGACTTAAGATTCCCACCTCAAGTGCGGCTGTTACTTGTAGCCCTTAATTATATACCTTAACTGTTGGGTGGAGATAGTACACTTATATCTCTCACAAGCTTACATTCAGCAAAACATACCAATATCATTTTTAGTGCCTTGCAATCAGTTAAGGGGAAAAATATAAGTAATTCACATAGTCTTATTCTTTATTTACAATACTTGTATCCCTTACCTGACATGCTTTCTTAGTTTGGATTTCAATTTTTTACACTTCTGAACCTCTCTATTCAGAATCCTTATTCTAAAATATAATCTGCATCTAACAAAGTAGTGTACAACATCTTCAGGCAAATTAACATGTTTACATATTAATCTGGTTAAGTTTTTCATGCATTTCCTTCCAGATCTAAGTGATTTCTTCCCATGATAACATTCAAATATTTTTTCCATTATTTTCAGCTGTTCAAACAATTCATTTGATGGTGTCATCAGCTTGCCTTTATTCCTACAAACCTCTCCTATCCAGGTCCTATCATCAGGTTTAACATTTGTTCCAAGGTATGAATATTTTTGAAATTTGTGGGCAATAAACCCACCAACATACCTTAGGCCTTCTGTTTTCATGCATTCCTCTAATTTCCCCTTTTTGGACAGTGGAGGATACTGTACTATCACTCTTGCCTCCAATATCATACCGTGGGTCAGAAGAGAAAAGCACTGCTGAAAGGAGTAATTCTGACTCTACTGTTTCTGTGTCAGACATGTCATTTGCTGAGTCACCAACACCCTTCACAGAAAATGACCCCTCTAACAAAGAGTTATCTTCATTTTCCTTAATAATATTACATCTGCTCCCCACCAATTCACAATTTCTACCAAGAAGATATGATCTTATCCTATACTTCACCTGAAGTGCAGATGGGTGCTGATAAGAGGCTCCCATTTGCCTCAGATAACGAAACATGTGTTCTATGCAGTCTTGGTTTAACCTGTACGTTAAAATATAGCCAACTCCAAAGCTATTTTGTAGGAATTCATACAGTCTAAGCAAGGACTGGGAGGATACAATTATTCCTTTTTGAAATGGATACAGACTCTCTCTACCCCCAACTTTCATGTCCCTGATAGTTTGCAACATGCTGTTTAAAACATCTGTTTGTGTTTTCAAGTGAATACCAAAACCTGACCTGGACTCTTTTTCTGCATTAGGTCTTTTAGAGTTTAAAACATCAAACCATGCATCTACTAATGCTATGAAGTTACTTGTATCCTCCCAGTCCTTGCTCTTTAGAAGTCCTTGCTTTCCAAAGTATCTAATTGATTTTGCAGTTGTTTCTGAAAGTAACTGTGCAGCTAGTCTAACGTTCATCCTTTTTACTCCTTCTACATCTATGTGTTTGTGTGACAAACGGTGACTTGTCTTTAAATCATATTCACTTCTGATGATTATTTCTCTAACACTACTGTTTGTCACAGTTGGCTTTGAATTTCCATGCAAAGTGAATCCATGGTCTAAAAGATTATTCCTGATGAGCTTTAATAGGTGGGGTACATCAGTGAATACAAAAATTGGCCGATTAGAGGCATATGGGTTTGGGAAAGATGTGCTAGTCACATTAATATCCTGTGTTTTCCACAACCTTACATTTGTGGGTCCTAGATCACTAACAATAGCCACAACAACAAATCCAGCTGCCTCTACTTCAAGAATTATGTTAAATAAAATGTCCCTTGTCATGTCACAGTCAAATTCATAAAACACAAGCTGTTTCCATGGCTTTATCAGTCCTCTAATCATGGCACATTGGACACTACGTTTTGGGGCAAATAAAGTGTCATTTCCAATGTCATATGACCAATCCTGAGCAACTGCAGTCTCATCAAAAGAAAGAACACATAGTCGCTCATATTCAGATATAGTAGAAGCTTGATGCAAAAAGTTAATTACAGAAAACAAAATTCCTGGCTCCACAGCAAATTTGGACACCCACCGGCTGATTGTGGCAGAAGGCGGCAGAGGAAATTTCCACTGTTCCCTTAAAAAACGATAGGCTTTAGGACTTAAGGTTCTTAGAGTCAGAGCTTTACTAATGTCCTCTTCCTGCCACTTTCCTGCGTGGTTAGATGATAAAAAATACTGAGTCTGATTTGATGTAAAAGTTCTCAAAGCTTTGGAAACATCTTGTTGGCACTGGCTTTTAACATTCTTTAATTCATTCCTTAAGGAATCTAACAATTCTTGATATTTAATGTTTAAGGCACGGAAATAATCTCTCTCTTCCGTGACTGCCCTAAGTTTTTTATGAAGATCGTTATTATAGGAAGACATGCGTTGAATGAACTTAAGCAACTTGTTTTCCTGGGGTAGCCTACAGAGGGTGCGCCTGCACCTTGATAATGTGGCTCATCCCCAGGAGGGAGTGTCTGAGTTGCCCCTGGCCGCTCGTCACTTGCTGGCTGAGAGGAAGCTGCAAAATTCAAGATACAATAGTTAATTAACATTTTATTGTTAATTTATTAGGACAAAACCTTACATGTGTATTTGTTATCATGTGGTGTTCGAATTCATTGGATTATTGAGTAAAGGAAACTGCTTTGACATGGTTTGGGTATATGGAAAGATTAAATGGAGGATGATTCGTTAACTTGATATATGTGAGGGGTTATTATTTACCTTTGACACCTGTAGGTCCAGCGATGGTGGGAGTCAATGCACCTTGATAATGTGGCTCAACCACAGGAGGGAGTGTCTGTGTTGCCCCTGGCCGCTCGTCACTTGCTGGCTGAGAGAAAGCTGCAGAATTCGTGGAACATTATTTATATATCTGATTGGGTACACAAAGCACATGATATTTCAGTCCTGAATTTTCCTTATTTAACAGTTGTGCTACAGATAGCCTTCAATTGATCTAAAAAAATAAACATTTACAATGTCCCATGATATATATATATATATATATATATATATATATATATATATATATATATATGAGAGAGAGAGAGAGAGAGGAACTGGATAAGCATGTCACAATTAAGGATCAATTCAATATTTTACTTTTGCTTTATTTAAATATCGAAATCGACTTCAGCAACACCTAACTACACAGGTAATTTATATTTCAGTAGTTTTTATACTCTAGGGTCTCTCTTCATCCTAATTATTGATAAGAATGTTAATAATTTCTCTTGTTCCATTTATACTACATTGGTACACAAGACATCTTTATGCATATTAATTCATAAACCACAAAGAGGACTGGATACCTTTTGGTGTATGTGTTCTAAGATAGTGTAATAATAATAACGTTTGTTATATGACACAAGTGCAAGTGCTTGGTGCATAAAAGTATCATATACAAGTTGTAAGACAATATTAAAAAATTAAAAAGAAATGAAAAAAAGTTATGTTGATATTAAAAACTAATATCATATAATAAAACTCTTGCTATACAAAACACACATGTTAAATGGCAACACTCGACCACCATAGTTTACTTGTTATGCAGTAAAGGAACTTATTGTTAAACTCGGTAGTTGAAGAGTAGGCACTGGTCCTTTCTTGAATTTCCTTTGTCCTGGAGGCACTGGTAAACCAAGCAATTCATACTTAAGGTTGCGTTCAAAAGCAGTACGCACAAAATGACAGCGGCATACAAAACCAGATGACCGATTTTTCTTTGTGTCACATAATTCAATCCATTTTTTTCTAAGTTCTTCATCTTTCGGCAGTGCATGAAAATGTATTCTCTTGTCACCTTTCACATGAATGGATTTGCATCCACGAACTATTCAAATTGTTGGCATGTTCACAAAATTATCTGTATTGCCATAGCCACCCCTAAAAAAAGAAAACGGAGTACCTATCCACAAGCAGGTGTGTGTGTGACTGGCGTGTGTTGAGCAGGATGAGCTGCAGTCTGTATTAACTATGACGTCATGCGCAGACCGAGACGCATTTTAGCTCCCCCTCACCCCCCCATGAAACTACCTTTCATTCTCTTTACCTTGGATCTGATAACACTGCTCGACGTACTCGGGCTGTGATTGGTGGATTTCCGTTGTGTTTGAACGTGCACAAATTGACTTTGTATTTCAACCAAGGCCTCATTGATTTGTAAGATACCGGATTATACAGATACAAATTAAAGCAATGATATCTTTAATGATAAATATGTACCTTTTAAATTACTAGAGATAAACCTGAACGACAATGATAACAAAAAGTAAGTAAAGTCGTGACTGGAAGCATGCAGACAAGTCAGCGACTGTGGTGGGAATTCAGTCGTTCATAGCGAGGTGGTTCCGAGGTCCTGTGAAGGCACGGATGTTTTTCCCACCACTACTACACAGTGTCACAGTCTACAGTCTGCACTATGCCCTTCATTACCTCATCTACTAATATACAACCTGGCCCTAGATATGCTTAGCTTAGCTTCTAATTATGATTTGTGTAAGCACACACACACACACACACACACACACACCTCACTGGGGTCAATACATGCAATTCTATTCTTAATACACATAGTGTACACACATATTGTCATTACCTTCATAGGTAACAGTAGCTTTAAAAATCTGCATTTGTTTGTATTCATAATCAGATTCAGTAGAATTATTTCTTACATGAATAAGTTTGGTGTTTGATTTTCCATAACATTTTTGTATCATAAGAGACAGACATACAGACGGACACCCTATCCCTGGTCACAGTGCATCCTCAAGCATGCATCTCTGCCCCCTCGACAAAGAGCCGGGAAAGTAATGGATTACATCATTGTAGAATGAACTGAATTTTTGTTAATGATGGAAGAAAGGAAAGTAAGATAAAAGCAAACTCCATGAGAAAATAATAGTTGAAATATGCTGCTATAATAAAACCGCGTTCAGTATAAACGAAATCATAATGAAATGAATTTAAATCAGTCGCTGACTTGTCCGCATGCGTCCAGTCGCGACTTTACTTACTTTTTGTTATCATTGTCGTTCAGGTTTATCTAGTAATTTAAAAGGCACATATTTATCATTAAAGATATCATTGCTTTAATTTGTATCTGTATAATCCGGTATCTTACAAATCAATGAGGCCTTGGTTGAAATACAAAGTCAATTTGTGCATGTTCAAACACAACGGAAATCCACCAATCACAGCCCGAGTACGTCGAGCAGTGTTACCAGATCTACCTGTCCTCGGCTGGCAAAATCAGTGCGTCAGACTCCGTGGAACCGAGTATAGTAAAGTAGTTGCTGCCTCTTCCATTGAGAGTTTCAAGCATAGGCTAGATAAGCATATGACAAATAAGGGGTGGATATAGAAAAAAGAAAGTCTTATAACCAATACTAATTCATTATTTTTCCTTTTCAGGTTACATTATGATAGTCTCTATTCTCCTTTCACACTTTCCTATAAAATGTCCACGCCAGTTTTTCTATACTGCTTGGTGTTCTTTCTGACTTTTTCCTGCCGGCTCGGCTGGAGGGTTTGGAGGGCGGGGGAGAGCCTTCTTCTTTGCTGTCCTTATCTCATTCTAGTAGTTTTGTTACTCTTCTAGGAGCTGCATAGCATGGGCCAACCGGCCTACTGCAGTTATCCTATCTTCTTATGTTCTTATGTAGGAGTGGGTGTGCTTCCGTGCATCTCTAGTGGCGTAGACTGTGATATCCTCGCCTCTAGCATTTCTTTGCCACCAGAATGGGTGTTAAAGGACTAGATCTTACTGATTACAAATGAAAATAGAATCATTTGGCACCCATGTGCCGTTTTTGTGACCCGCCGGTTGGTCCCAAACCATAGATTGTCCTGGTACTCAAGTACTCTGTATCTTCTCGCATAAGGGAGACAGATTACGATAGTAATTATAATCCCACACCACAATGCTGATGTTCAAATGGAGAAGGGGTGTCTGCATAAAGGGTGATGGACGTGAAAATCGAAGTACTCTAATCTCTAAATTGGTGAGTCTGACCTTGTATACGCCAAGTGTAGAATTTTAGAGAGTGCGAATGTGTGTAGGCATATAAAAGGACTTACAATGAGCATCATAAAAACATTCATCAGTTCATTATCTTCATCTTTTGTTTTTAATTTTTAATTTTTTTTTTTTACAAATCCCATTATTCTAACATGGGCGTATATGCATCTGACATTTCACTGAGCTATTTCAGCCTGTGTATCATAGCTTGGTAAGAGACCCAGATCTGAGGGTCTGTCACTTTTTTTCAAGTGTTTTTTCGAAGATAAACTTCCTTTCGGTCCCCATCATCCCCCCTTAGTTTCTTTCACTGTAGACAGGAGACAAATAGGGAATATTTTGTCTTAGAGACTCTAGTAACATAGTCTTCTCAACTTGCACTTTGAATACCGGTAGGCCTAAGTGAATTTGTGAATGAGGTTTTAACCTTACATAATTGCATGACTAGTTTCCAATACTTAGTGGCACTTCATGTTCATGTAGTATCTCTCCGGTCGGTGTTCGCGACTCAGTAGGGTACTATAACGGCAAGCTTCAAGGAGGAACAAGAAGCACTCTCACAATGCAATATCCTCACCCACCAAGTGGCCTAAAGGTTAACAGTTTGACTCTGCCTTATGAACTTCACCCCCAATTGTTTACTTCCAAAATTGATTTCCTTCAGCATTGCATAACACACATTCCTTCCACCAAGTTTCGTTCAAATTAGATGAAGACTCATTCTCATAACCATGCCTGTGTCTTTAAACTTTCATCTTTCTCAGTGACATTGGCCTTAGTTTCAAAACAGAATCTATATATTCCTGTCTATCCTTAAACTCATCTAAAAAGACTGAAGTTGTCATCATCATCATCATAGTCTAGACCTCCTTCCCAGGGGTATGGGGGGGTGAGGTAGGGTCCAGAAAGGCAGAAATAAAATTGATAGAATTAGATAGTACCAGTAAGCAAAGTTTGCCCAGTTGGATAAGGCAGACTCGCAATCATTCATCATTCAAGCCCCCGGAATCGGGGCTTCGCCTGATAGGTCAGAATACATTCCACGTATAGCTTCACACTCACGCATCTGAGAGTCATTCCAACGACTCTGAAATTAAAATGGGGTCTCAAACCCTAGTCACGCATTCCTCCCGACAAAATTCATCTTGCCAATGCGATAATTTGTCAGTTCCCTAGCCACATTGGCTGCTATATTTCTTTCTAACACACTCATTTGCCGTATCTATCCACTCCATTCTTAGCCTTCCACGCCTCCTCCAACCTTCAGATTCGCTCAGATGTATCTTCTTCACTCTATTCACGCCCATTCTCTCCACATGACCAGTCATTAACCCCTCCGTGGCCGCCGACGTCGAATGACGTTTAGCCGATCAATGGCCACTGACGTCGTTTGAGCGCGGCCTGTAGAAAACGGCGAAAATTTTTGGGAAGTGAACGAACGTTATGAACGTCTTCAGACTGACCTACGCTACCCTCCCACACACCCCACACGTCAGTACACCGCGCACTTCCGCGATGAGTGGACGTCAAAGTTCTCACTCTCACCAGGCCCCTACCCCCACCTGGCGCCACCCTCTCCGGCCCTGTAGGCGACTCACCAGCCCCGAGATTAGGTCGAAGCTGTTTCCCTGTGGGGGAGAGAATGACGAGGATCGACTAGAGTCTAATATTGAAGTGAGGAGTTTGGTAGGGAGTAGTGATGACAGTGGTGATGAGTGGTTCAACTCTCCCACTACAGAGGAAGACAATGACTCAACAGAGAGTGATAGCAATCGCAAGCCACCACCACGTCGCCATACAGATCCACCACCAACCAAGAGAAGAAGGACAGTAGTGAAGTGGCTCTTCACTAAGGGAGATGGGGAGGAGGAAAGGAAGGCTGGAGTGCAGGTGCACTCAGCCCATATCACTGCACCACATCACGCCACTGTAACCTCACCTCCCCGCAAAACCTCTCGCTCCACCTCACCACTTCCTACCACTTCACGAGCCACTTCACCACCCCCCACCACTGCCCGTGCTACTCCTCCACCCACCACCACCACCTCCAGGGCCACCTCACCACCCACCATCATCGCAGGCACCACAGCATCACCTCGCATTATCTCTCGTGCCACCTCACCACTGCAAAGCAACTCTCCTGCCCCATCACCACCTCACATCACCTCTCGTGCCACTTCACCACTGCCCAGCACCTCCTGTGTCCCCTCATCAATGCCCAGCACCTCCCGTGCCTCCTCACCACTGCCCAGCACCTCCCAGGCACCCTCACCACTACCCAACACATCCCGTGCCCCCTCACCACCACACCGTGCCACAGGGACCTCATTCTCAGAACCAGGAGTCAGGACTGTGCAGCAGTGAGGATGGAAGGTGCACAAGACTGCCTCATAGCATGGAGGGCAGCAGAGTCGTGCAATTCTCGCCTTCATGAGCTTCCTATAGGTAGAGAGCAATGACGGCCTTTCGACCCAGGACATACTACTTTGACGACCCTAACTCTGGAATCAGGGACACGACTGGACAGACGGCGACGAGCTTGATGATGAGTTATTTCCTGCTATTTTTTGACCTGGAACTCATGACGCTCATAACTGATGAAACAAATAGATTTTATGCACAGACGGCAGCTGGCATGGCACATGAAGAGACCTAAAGGACACGACACTGGACTGACGTGATGGTGCCCACAATGTATGTGTTCATGGCATTGATGATGCTGATGCCCTTAGTGAAAAAAACATGCGCTAGTCGACTACTGGACCACCGATGTATTGACTCAGGTCGAAGTATTCGGCAAGTACATGTCACGGAACACGTACCAGAACATCCTCAGGTTCATTCATTTCAGTGACAATACAACCTTGGACCCAACAGACAGTTTGCATACGATCATAACGGTTTTGGAAAACCTCAAAGGCAAATTCTATTGCTTTTTTGGGGCTTTTCAAAAGCTCGTGATCGACAAGTCGCTGATGTTGTTCCGTGGCCGTATATCATTCAGGCAGTACATCCCATCAAAACGACATCGTTTTGGCATAAAGATCTGTACTGTGTGATTGTTCTACGGGTGTTGTCCTTGATATGATTATTTACACAGGTGCAATGACTGATATTCTGCACAATGATCGTCTTCGGATTTCTGGTGCTATTGTAAAGCAAATGATAGAAAATTATGTGGGTAGAGGGCACATCCTCTACACAGATAATTGGTACACCTCTCCAGAATTGGCAATGCACCTGCTAGCACGTGGGATTGGTTGCTGTGGCACAGTATGGTACAATAGACGTGGAATGCCAAAGTTTAGTGATGTGCAGGAAAGAGGCACAGTTGTGTTGCAGTGTAGCACGGAACTCTTTGTCCTGTGTTGGTGAGACAAGCGTGACATGCACATGCTGTCAACTGTGCACACAGGTGCTCTCGTCGACACAGGGAAACGAGACGGGGCAACAGGCGAGCGTATTCGTAAGCCGAATGCAATCACGGACTACAATCGAACCATGCGCTTAGTTGACAAAAGCGACATGCAGATTGGTAATGTGGAATGCATTCGTCGTTCTGTCAAGTAGTATAAGAAACTCTTTTTCCACTTGGTGGACATGTGCGTGCTGAATGCGCATCACTACTATTGCCAGAAATCATGCAAGATGATCAGTATGTGTAAGTTCATACATGAATTGGTGTATGAACTCCTACAGGAATACGGTCCGGTGTCGTCAATGCCACAGGGACTTACAAGTGCTGTGACACACTCACACGACAGGCTTGCTGTGAAAGGCTGGGCTTCACAGCACTACCTTGAAAAGTTACCACCACCAGCTGAAGGTCAAAGTCTCACCACAGGCGGCAGGAGTGCACAGGTGCGCTGCCACGTCTGCGCCACCACAGAAAGGCGGCCACGGCAGCTGAAGTTTACCACCTGGCAGTGGCACTCGTGCCAGGTTCCCCTCTGTCCTCCCTGCTTCCCCGAGTATCATTCCCTTGCAAGGTACTAGCTGTGTGGACGAGTGCAGTGTATATAGTGTATAGTACTTAGGGTAGTGATACGAAGTAAGATACAGAAGTATAAGATAGTGGTATTGTGTAAAGTACATTATGGTTCGTAAGTGACTTTGGTACAAAGACTGTGTTCCCAAGACAATGAGTTATCTCTGTTTACTCTTGACCTGCTATGGGAGGGCAGAGATGAGTAAAAGTTCTCCTGCACTGACTTCCTTCATCGCATCATGCACTAGCGGTGGGGAATTATTCTGATCTGTATTTATTTCTCTTATGCCAGCCTCCTTCTATTTCCTTATATGATTATTGCCCTAGGTAGAGTGGTAATGATTGCAGATTCTATTTGTAATGCAAGTGAACAGGGATAGGGTATGGAGAATGCTGTTTTACAAGGCAACCGTGTGATAAGCGGATTTTATCGTATTTTGACCGTGTGAAGTTAGCCCCAACAAACTTTTAGCCCCTTCCACCCAACCCTGCCAGCCTTTCCAGTGTCAACGTATGTTTCTGTATTGTTATCCACGTATTTTTTTCCCTGTCTATTAGTCTGAATTACCCGTAATCAATGCCGAATCACGTAGAAAGCAATAGAATCGTCCGTAGGACGTATGATATCACACTCAGTTACCGTGCGATACTCCCGAATTTCTTATTTTGACCGTGTGAAATGTTGGGAAACATACAGCCTTACCCTTTTCCTTTACCCAGGCAGATAATCACACTTTCCCACCCTCACGACAGACAGACAGCAACATACATTTAGGACTGACAATTCAACCCTTTCATTACATTCTCAAACCATGGGCACAACTCTAACATAAAAAATTGCTCGAAACTACCATAAACATATTTTATATCAAAAAGATAAAAAAAATTTCATAATAATTTTTTTTTCCAGCCATTCCCAACAAATTATATACTGAAATCATTCAATATCATCATATCTCATATATGCGTAACATTTCAGCACCATTGGCATTGTTTTGGGGTAAAAAAAAAAAAAAACAGCGAAATTGCATTACGGAACCAGACCCGGGTAACGATATCGATTGCCGATATTTCTGCAACTTCGCACTCCATTGCAAGCCACAGAATGGGTCTAGGAGGCTGGGATTTGCACTGTTAGGTGCGTCTGAACTTTCTCTTCAATATGGCTAGAAAAAAAATCAGATTTCGAAACTTCAAAAAATGGCCCCGGCGTCGGTCTGGGGTGCACGGAAAATTTCGGCCCTTCGACACGGAGGGGTTAATAAAAATGACAAATAAAACACAGGATGTGGGCGAGCCTTGTTTTACCCCATAGTGTGCATCCACACAGTGCTCAAACAAGTGCTGGCGACATGTAAGCAACACAGTGACGAACCTGCAGCAAACATATTGGGAACAGCAGCGTCCAGATCATGTTGGGAACATCATGATGGAGTCTCAAATGCCTGGAATGGAAACACTCATCCCATCGCCTCTACCACCAGTGTTCGAAGCTGCACTGAAACATATTTGCATACACTTGTCTAAATACTGTTGCTTACAAGTACCCGAATATGTTGCCTGCCATGTTGCCAACATATGCTCAAGAGCACGTGTGGACGCATCCTAATGTGATAGCCACCAAAGCAGTTCCGATCCAACTTTCCGTCAGGCTATACATGACAACCATAGCAGACAACATCACTGAATTATACCCTATGCACCGCAACATACGAAATAAAACCTGCTGTGGTACCCTATCATAGGCTTGCTTATAGTCTGCAGTATAATGGTTACAGAAATAATATGTTTCTTTTTTCTGATTAAATCACACAACAAGCGTAGACAAACAATCTGCTCAATACCTCTCCAGTTCCTCTGTGTCCCAGCCTGTTCTCTAAATGGCTTGACCCCTCCGTGCCCAAAGGCCCAGAATACGTGCACGCCAGGCCGACCCCCGGGGCCATTTTTTGAAGTTTCGAAAATTGATTCTTTTTTCTTGCCATATTGAAGAGAAAGTTCAGATGCACCTAACAGTGCAAATCCCAGCTTCCTAGACGCCCAGGGGCGCTGCCGCAACGCAACTGGGCAGGTGTTGTTATTTTTTTTTTTACCTCCCAAAACAATACGAATGGTGCTGAAATGTTGTGCATATATGAGATATGATGATATCGAATGATTTCAGTACATAATCTGGTAGGAATGACTGGAAAAAAAATTATTATGAATACTTTTTCACTCTTTTGATATAAAATATGTTTATGGTAGCTTCGAGTTATTTTTTACGTTATCGTTGTCCCCATGCTTGGAAAAGGGAGCGAAAGAGTTGACTTTTCGGTCCTAAAAGAAAACTGCACGTCCTCCAAGGTTAGACTCTGCCACCGGAGAATAAACTGGAGGGTCAGATCCGATTAGCAATATGGAGGTTGAGTCGCAACTTCGAGCTCCCACACCACGAGCATGGCTAAAAATAGAATCGTAATGCAGTTTCAGAAGTCTAATTATTACAAATACAGATACAAAGCAGAAATAAATAAGTTTACAGACAGGGAAAAACGTATTTTCTCCGTAATAGCATGTTCATCTTTATCATTTTACGATCATCTTTATCATTTTACATTGTTGTTTTCGCAATATATATCGCTGTCTCGTAAACAGGGTGGTTGTATGTGTTTTGCAAGGGAGGAAAAAGATTGTATTTTCGGTCTGGGTCGAGATAATGGGTGTAACTATGTTTTTTTAGGCATGGCCACGAGCGAAAAATCGTACATCCACTCGTCACGACAGCAGGTGGTGACCTGAGAGTAGTGACAGATGATATGTGAGAGGGTGAAGTCAAAGTCAGTCTCATGTCCCAGATTTTCGTTCACTTCCCGAAGGTTTCCACAGTTTTCTACAAGTTGCACTGCATCAAATGATCTGGTGTGACATATCCTACAGCACGGCCCTATATTCCCCAACGATTCTGAAGGCAAGTCTTTAGTCATTACCACGAGATGGCACACTCAAGCATTCGCAGCAGACAGCTTACATAGCCGGCGAGTGTTTGGCCAGGGATGAGGCGTGAGACCACCAACTGGGTCCGAGCATGCGTGGCATGTCAGTCAGCAAAAGTGCATCGCCACACCAAGACACCACTTCAACCACTACCCACACCAATTCAACGTTTCCACACGGTCCACACGTTGACATCCTTGGCCCCCTCCCCGAATCTAGGGGTAACCGCTATATCTTAACATGCATAGATAGAGCGACAAGGTGGGTCGAGGCCATGCCCATGCTGGACGCTACGACTGACCGTGTGGTATATCACTTCCTGACATCCTGGGTCGCTCGTTTTGGCGCCCCACAGGTCATCATCACACACCAAGGCCCCCAATTCGATTCTCGGGCCTGGCAGGACCTAATGGACTTCCTGGGTGTTAAACACCACAGAACCTCTGCATATCACCCTCAGGCAAATGGGATGATTGAGCGCTGCCATCATCGCCTGTAGGAAGCACTGAGGGCACTTCCCCACCCAGTGAATTGGGTGGCTGCGCTGCCAATCCTCCTCCTAAACTTGAGGGTTATGAAGAAGGAGGACATCGGGAATTCCCCAGTGGAGCTAACGTACAGGGAAGACCTGAGGCTGCTGGGGCAGTTCGCCCCGCAACCAGGCATGCTGGCCCTGATTTTCCTCCCAGAGCTCCAGCAGGCAATGCAGGCACTACGACCAGTCCCTCCCCGTTCTCGCCAGCACCAGACGACATTCATCCCACACTCCCTACCAGACGCCGAACAGGTCTTTATGAGGAGTCAACGCACTTCACCACTCCAAACCCCATACGAAGGCCCATACCCTGTGATCACAAACTCAAACAAAACAGGCACGATATACAAATAGGGGAAACCATCAACAGTCGCTCCAGACAGAGTCAAACCGGCCACACCACAAACCAGTCACACAAAACACCCTACACGTCATCCCCCAACCATGCCGGCCCACCGACAACATGCACAAAACCAACACCTCAACTCCCAGCACCAACACCTACATGCACCACCTGCACACACACACACACACACACACACACACACACACACACACACACACACACACATCATCCCCTTTGTCAATTCGTACCCTCCGATATTTGTCATCACCACACACCGACTCAGGCGTCATGCAGTACAGCAAACCTCTACCACTGATGCAAACACACCCTCACTACCACCCACACTACCATCCACAAACCCTACCTCCAGCACTAACCCTACTACCACTAACCCATCCTCTCCATCAATCTCACACGATCCTACCTCTCACCTTACTTCCCCACCCACCATCCCTCAACCCGTCCTTACACCTCATCCACCCTCTCTGTCAATCCCAGCTCCTGCCCCTTACCCAGTCCTTAACCCTAACCCATCCTCTCCGTCAACCTCAGGCGATCCTACCCCACACTCTTCCCCGCCAGTCCCCACCTCTCCCCGTCAATACCCCTCATCCATCAACACCCGTCTTTCCTGTAATTCCTCCACCACTAACCACAACCCTACAATCTACATCAATAACTACCACATGTACCTACGCGCAATCAGGCCGTCTCAGCAAACCACCACAATTTTACACTCCAGCATAATCTGATACCTACATTGCACTCGTATGGTACAAAATTGTTTTTGTGTGTGTGCTACCTCGTATAATAGCTCAATTGTAAAGGCGGGATAAATCTCTCATTCATTTGCTCATAATTACTAAACACTAGTCAAATTCTCATACAGAAAGTTTTGCATGGCTACTATTTCTTAGTCTATAACAACTGCTATTTGTAATTAATGGATTCAAATCACTTTCCAATGTTTGCTCACTTTGAAAATTGTGTGTGTATATATATATATATATATATATATATATATATATATATATATATATATATATATATATATATATATATATATATATAGTCACTACTCGTTTTACGATGGGGTTACGTCGTCATACCTTATTGTATACCGATTTTATCATAAATCAGGAGATTGAAACACATTACAAAAGGGGGTTATGTCAACTCAGCTTCCCAAAGTCACCTACCCAAGACTGAAATAAAAATGACAACCCACCCTAATCACTTCCTGTGTCGGTCCAAGTCGTCTCCAAGACCAAAACAAACACTATCACACCAATACAGGCGGCGTTACTCACGTACAGTAAATCGTTGCAACAACACAACAATCACACTTGCGTAACATTGGCCTGGTGCTACACAATGTATAGGCCTACTGTAGCACGATGCTTGGCTGAGAGGTGACGATAGCAGGGGAGGGGGGCACAAGTGAACGAGTGGAAAAGACAGGACTTTGAAGGGATGGTGGGGCCACAACTGAACCAAAACAATGCTCTGCACGCTGGGGCCGCCATCTTGCCTGAGACAAACGACTGTCACCTTGCGTGTGCCTGGCACTTCGTACGAAATTTTCCTAGGGCAATGTCGTTATATCTGGAAATTCATCGGAAATCGGATTTTGGGGTGGAACTTTTCTCTTATCGTTGTAGCGAATTATCGTATGCCAAATCAACGTAAAACGAGTAGTGACTGTATATATAATTTTTACCTTGTACCCTAATAATTTTTTTTCTCTTTTCTTCCTGTTTTGTTGCCATAAACGGAAAGGGAGAAGGGGGAGTGCTGTGGCGTATATTACACCACAAAGTACTGTACCTCGCATTTCACTTACACACATGGTTTCCTTCCCTCGTGGGTTTTCTGCATTTCACCTACACACATGGTTTCCTTCCCTCGTGGGTTTTCTGCATTTCACCTACACACATGGTTTCCTTCCCTCGTGGCTTTTCCCCACCTTGTTCTCAGAATTTGCATGGCTACTCGTGCCGCTACCAATAGTATTCGATTTCTCATCCTTCCTCATCTGTACCAGTGCCACTTCCAATAATATTCAATTTCTCTTCCCTCCTCACCTGTAGTGGTGCCTAAACCAATCAAATAGCCTATTCAGGCGACCTAGGGCTACTGGTGCCCCACCTACCTCATTAAGGGGCTTAAAACTGAGCGTGCGACCTCGCTCGCTCTCCTTTTCCACTCAGAACTTCACCTGGTTGCTGCATGTCTTGCTCTCTGTCTCTCCTGGTAAAATCTACCCACGTGGTACAACTTTACATATACGATACACATAAACACAACAGCCCAGCACTTCCGCTTCTCACTAAATTCATTACTCATAATCTTAGTCTGTAACTGTTTATTCATGCAATTAATTTACATATGCTGTGATATAATGGCCTTGTACTATTTTGAAATCATGCAATAACACTGAATTGTTCCAAGTAAATAATCACTACCCTGTCTATTTCTTCCCAACACATTGGCGTTTATTTATCCTAACCATTTGCCTTGGTGTAGCCCCTAGCAAAATATATAAATCCATAACCAAAAACGACACAGTGGTGACCCCAATTTTAACAACAACACACTACTGTTCACATCACGTAAGAATATGCTGAGTAAATTATCATTATTACAATGGAATTGTCTTGAATATGGCAATGCAGTGAATCAGTCTAAAACTAAATGTTTTCGTGTTAAATGTCAGCCGTGACAACGTCGATCCGTTGATGGTGGACCGTTTAATTGTTGAAGCTTGCGAGTCGTATATTTATTTAGGTTCGCCGTTCACCTGCAAGGGGTCGGTGTCCTCCGATGTCAAGTTTCTTTCCGAGATGAAAATGCCACACGTACTAACATTTGTTTCTTTTGTTGAGAAGAATAATGATGTACCGTTTGTTGTAAAAAATCGTGTTTTTGACGCAGCATTGACGTCATCACTTACGTATGGCACGGAGTCATGGACTGGAGCAGACTTAAAACCTGTAACCAAACTTTTTAACTGGTGTTTAAAACAATTATTGGGTGTGAGAAGGTCAACTTGCAATGATATAAGTACGTGAAATTTGGTTACTCACCCATAAAAGATATGGTTAGATCTATCCAACATAAGTTTTTCCATAATATGTGGCAAGAGCGATGAACCTATGGTGATAACCCTCTGGCTCATGCAATGTAGTTAATTACGAATATGAACATTGACACCAGTAGATTGATAAGAAAATTTCTGGACAGTGAGGTAAGAGATCGTAACGGAGATATGCAAAGCGCAATATTGAGTATTTTAGACAGTATTCTACAAGAAGAGTGACTTATACTGATATAAACCTACGTTACTGTAGCTGTGCATAGAATCTACCCTGAGAAACACAGAACTGATGAAAAATATTGCCTGTCATTTACACAGTTTAGAACAGGTGGGCACTGGTTAACATGCGAGACCGACGGATGGTATAGAGGAGGTTGCGGTCGTATTCTCATTGATGAGCGTCTGTGTCTGTGTGGCGAAGTCCAGAAAGAAAAGCATATGGTGGAGCAATATACACTGACTATGTCAGGGACACATATCACTTCACACATGCAACAGCTGCTTTCCAATAAATTTACCTTAGACGTGGCCTGGAAAATATTACATTGTATTTTGGGCAAATATTACTGATAGCTAGCGCTTATCCAATGATATTTGCTGGACTACAGTTATTTTTTGTACTGATATTGATGTTATAGAGCAGATGGCATTGTATGTTAATGTTAATTACTGATTGTCAGCGTTATTCAATGTTACTTTGTGAAGAACAGTTATTACACACACACACACACACACACACACACACACACACACACACACACATATATATATATATATATATATATATATATATATATATATATATATATTGGAGTTGATATTGTAATGCGTTGTGTATTGTTGTGGTAAACAAAACTCAGTCTATCTATCTCTTTGTCTACACACATACTCACTTAAAATCATAGCAAGCTCAGTAGCAGACAGTATCATCACGCTTATTCCTGGTAGTCGTGAAATCGATAGGTGTTCAGAATTGTGTCTAACATACATGGATCTTATTAAAGATTAGGTAGAATCAGAAGATGCACACACACACACACACACACACACACACACACACACACACACACACACACACATACGAATCTATGCAAACATTAAATAGGTATAAATATCATTAATGGGAACGTTAAGGTGAAATATGGAAAATAAAGCGCTCATGAGGGGATGCTGCAAAGTCTGATTCGTATTCTTGTGAACTTATGAGGTCTTCTAACACGTCTTCCATAGTGTTACATTTTACATATTACATCATTAATTTGCTTGTTATTTACGTCGTTTCATTACTGATATGAACCACATAAATAACCTCACCAAAAATATATTATTACTGTCCAAAATACAGAAATAACATGATAAGAAAGGTTCTGTGAAGCTACTACCTACGAAAATACGACTCCTAGTTGGAAAGGGAATGGGTATCAGCTCCATATCTATGCTCCATAAACGACATAGTAGCACAACGTCCGTGGGTTATCTTTATCAGTGAATTATAACAAAATACTGAGGCAAAATGTGCAGAGAAAATCGCTTAGGAAGAGATGCTATGAAAACACAAAATCATATAGGTTAATATACGACCCTCACTGCACCGGCCTGTCCAGAAGATATACACGCTCTTGGGGGATACTGGTTGGGGTCGTTGCTGAGTTGGAAGGATTTGTTACCCCTACGGGAACACACACAGGAGAGCGAGAAGAGGAGCATATTGATCGAGTGGTGGGTAGAGGGTCGGTGTGAAATATGGAAAAAAACGATGGAAATTTAAGAAAAAGTGATAATGGTTAAGATGATGGAAACTAGGAGAAAGAATGAATGAGAGAGAGAGAGGGGGGGGGAGAAATAGATGGATATATAGACAGATAGATAGACAGATAAATACATAGATACAGACACAGACAGAGACGAAGGGGAGGGTATAGCCACACAGGTGAGTAAGCGTTGTTTGAAGGACTCAAGCAGATGAAACATACAGTAGACATTTTTGAAGAGCGGAGCGATGTTTACTCTATATTCAGCTGCGAAATGAGCGCCTGGCACGACCTGCCCCAGCCCGACACGACACGGCCCGATCGCACTGGTTTTAAGGGGCTAATAACTTGCCTAGTTTGTGAGACAGAGAAGAGATTCTGTCAGCAGGTAGCAGATACATTCAATATTTTAGTTTCTAGCTATATATTTACTCATGAAACCAAAGAAACTCCCTGGAATCCCATCTTTCCAAGGGAATGTACCAAGGGCGTCAACTGACAGGCACTTCTATGAAATCGAATTACAAGAGATTCCCTGTTGTAACACGGTTTCCTTGCATGAATTCTGACAATTAAATATCGAATATTGCGCTCATAATTTTACATGAACGTTATTTCCATGTTTACGGAAAGGAAATCGCTCCATTTCTGAGTTTTATCATTCGATCAATAGCCAAGCGTTTACCAACGCAGTTCGTTGACACAACAAGTCGGGAGCAGAGACTTGAATACAGTGAGTGTGATAAATGCTACGAGGCTTGCTATACGCACATCCAGAGAGACTACGTGAGAGAGAAAACGTGAAGAAGAAATTTTTTTTTTAGCTCAATTGTTCTTCTGTTATTGTTCAATTTCCTCTTCAAAAATGCTGAAAATTTACACCAAGAAGAAATTGTGATGATAGGCATATGAACAAATGCTCGCTCACTCGTCACACGCTCAAAAAGTGCACTTTAATGGTTTTTAAAAAATGAACAACCACAGTGATATCAAATCATTAACATCATAAGACTGTCTCTTACTTTGTTCTCTGGGACACATTCCCATCCACTTACACACCAACCCACCTCCCTTGCATACTTACCCATATGTCTCCCCTGTCCACCTATACCTGCTCACCCTGGCAACACACCCCATCTACCCTCCCTGCCCGCCTCTTCCACTCACCTTCCACCCTTCTAACCTTCGTCCCCCCTCACGTACCACATAAGCATCCAACCCACTCTACCAACCCTGCCTACACGTCTACCCACCCGGCCCAGCAGTCCCACCCATCAACCCTGCTCATCGACCTGCCCAGTCGACTCACCCACCAACCTTGCTAACCCACCAACCTTGCTCACTCAACCACCATATGCACTCTGTCCTACTCGCCTGTTCACTCATAAATCCACCTACCGATCTTCCTCCTTCCCCATCAAGCTTCAACAACAGGATGACTTGCAAACTTACACAAAGAGAGGGAGAAGAGGGGCACAGCAGCTTTTGTAGTCCATATGTTCATTATAAGAGCTTCATGTTCGCTAACATGCACTCAGGTCAGCTTCCATTCATTATAATCATTAAACTGTTTAACTCCAAGTTCTGCACAAAGCAGTTCAGTTCAGGTCTATTTTAGATATTTTGCTCCTCGTGTCTGACATCTTGCAATAGATCTGACAGCCGTTCTGCAGTGCTAAATCATTCTCCTGCTTGCCACACACCTTCACATACAGCAATGCCACCTCGGATCATCATCAACCATCTGTACTGAACAAGCCAAGACTTTCTCGTTTGGCACTAATATAGAGATATTATCGGGATGTTAATATGTTAGTGGTTCAAGTATATATATATATATATTTTTTTTTTATGCGAGGAAGAAGGAACCAAAGGCCATGAGCCCGCAGTAACAGTTCCCTCCAAGAGAAAAACAAAATACAATAGAGAGCCAAATTCAAGATCCGATCATTTTGAGATGCCTGGACACACTACGTTTGAAAGACTGGAGATCATAGGCAGAAGGAAATACAGACAGAGGGAGACAGTTCCAGAGCTGACCTGTTGCATAAATGAAAGACTGGGAGTAACGGTTAACTCTTGCATTAGAGAGTTGGACAGAAAAGGGATGAGAGTTTGCTGCCAGACGGGTGCTACGCGCCCGTCGTAGAGGTGGAGGAATGCAAGCAGACAGTTCAGAGGAGCAGTGACCATTAAAGTAGCGATAGAAAAGAGATAAAGATGCAACAGTGCGGCGAAGAGACAGAGGTTGAGGGGAGTCAGTAAGAGGAGGAGAGTTAATGAGACGAAAAGCCTTTGACTCCACCCTATTGAGAAGAGCTGTATGTGGGGAGCCTCCCCACACATGAGAGTTGTACTCCACACAGGGGCGGATAAAACCCCTGTATAGAGTCAACAATTGTGCAGGGGTAAAGAAAGAGCGGAGTCGGCTTAGCACACCCAATCTCTTGGAAGCAGATTTTACAAGAGATGTAATATGATCTTTCCAAGATAAGTCCTGAGTAAATGAAACCCCAAGCATGTTCAAGGATGATGCAGGATTAATCTGAATATTGTTAAACATTAGTGGGTATACCTGTGGAAGATTTTGTCGGGTTGATAGGTGTAAGAACTGAGTCTTAGATGCATTAAAGACAACCATATTATTTCTACCCCAGTCAGAGATATGAGCCAAGTCAGACATTAGGTGTGCCATAGCCTCATCCCTTGTTTCTTGAAGTAACTGTTGAGATGGGCGTTGCGGGAACCGAATGGAAAGGTGAAGGGTGGAGTCATCAGCGTATGAGTGGATAGGGTTAGATGTACAGCTTAGAAGATCATTGATGAATAAAAGGAAGAGAGTTGGTGATAGGACAGAGCCCTGAGGAACACCACTGTTGATAGATCTAGGAGAAGAACAATGGCCGTCTACGACAGCAGCTATAGAACGACCAGAAAGGAAGCTAGCGATGAAGGCACAGATAGAAGGATAGAAACCGTAAGAGGGCAGTTTGGAAATTAAAGATTTATGCCAGACTCGATCGAAAGCCTTTGATATGTCAAGTGCAATGGCAAAGCTTTCACCAAAGTCCCGAAAGGAGGATGACCAGGAGTCTGAAAGGTAGGTGAGAAGATCGCCAGCGGAGCGTCCCTGACGGAACCCATACTGACGATCGGAAAGAAGGTTGTGATAGGAAAGATGCCTTAAAATTTTTCTATTAAGAATTGACTCGAAAACTTTTGAAATACAGGACGTTAAAGCAATTGGACGATAGTTGGAGGGTTGGGAGTGGTCACCCTTCTTTGGGACTTGCTGAATGAGAGCAAACTTCCAGCAAGAAGGAAAGGTACAACTTGACAGACAAAGGCGAAATAGTTTGCCTAGGCAGGGTGTAAGCACAGAAGCACAGTTTTTGAGAACAACAGGAGGGACCCCATCAGGCCCATATGCCTTGTTAGTACTGAGGCCAGTAATGGCAGAAAATACATCAACTGAAGAAATTTTAATGTCAGCCATGAGGAAGTCAGAGGGGGGGAAGTGATGGAGGAACAGCACCGGAATCGTCTAAGGTGGAATTGGAGGAGAAAGTCTGTGCGAAGAGATCTGCTTTATCAGTAGAAGAAATAGCTACAGAACCATCAGAGTAGAAAAGAGGAGGGAAGGATGATGAGGTAAAGTTGTTAGAAAGATTTTTGGCAAGGTGCCAGAAGGAGCGGGAAGAATTCGAGTTGGAGAGTTGAGAGCATTTAGTATGGATGTAATTATTTTTAGTAGAGCGAAGAACAGACTTAGCACGATTCCGGGCAGAAACGTAAATATTATGTGATTCAGGGGTGGGTTGGCTCCGGTACCTTTTGTAGGCCTTCTCCTTGTTGCGGACAGCATTAGAACAAGCGTGATTAAACCAAGGCTTTCTTGTGTTAGTCAAAGGATATGAGAAAGGAATGTATGCTTCCATGCCCGAGAGAATAACCTCCGTAATGCGCAAGGCACACTCAGATGGCTCACGGCCATGGAAGCAATAATCATTCCAGGGAAAATCAAAGAAGTACTGCCTGAGGGCCTCCCAGTCCGCGGCTCCAAAATGCCAGAGACGACGTTTCCCTGGAGGGTCCGCAGGCCGTACTGAAGCGATAGGACAGGTTAAGGTAATAAGGTTGTGATCGGAGGAGCCCAACGGAGAGAAAAGATTAACAGAGTAAGCAGAAGAATTAGTTGTGAGGAAGAGGTCAAGTATGTTGGAGCTCTCTCCAAGGCGGTCAGGGATACGGGTAGGGTGCTGTACAAGCTGCTCTAGGTCATTAAGGATAGAAAAGATGTAGGCTTGTTCACCAGGTGGATCCGTGAAAGGAGAGGAGAGCCAAAGGTGGTGGTGAACATTGAAATCTCCAAGAATGGAGATTTCAGAGAAAGGAGAAATGGACAGAATGTGTTCCATCGTAGAAGTAAGATAGTCGAAGAATTTTTGATAGTCAGTAGAATTAGGGGATAAGTAAACAGCACAGATATATTTAGTCAGAGAATGGCAGGAAAGCCGAAGCCAGAGAGTGGAGAATTCAGAAGAATCAAGTTCAGGAACACGAGAGCAAGATAAGTCGTTGCGTATGTATACACAACAGCCACCTTTGGCTTTGAAATGAGTATAGAGAAAGTAGGAGGATACAGAAAAGGGTTTGCTGTCAGTTGCCTCAGACAGCTGAGTCTCCGTTAGAAAAAGAAGGTGAGGTTTAGAGGAGGAGAGGTGGTGCTCAACAGAGCGAAAGTTTGAGGAAAGGCCGCGAATGTTGCAGAAATGAAGAAGAAGAGAGTCAGACAGTGGTTCCAGGCACCTCGAGTCGTCACCGGGAGAGGGGCAGATGGCGGGGTCATTTATGGTCCCCCCTGGGGACTCCGAGGCTGGGTGAATTGACGCCATTTTGGTGAATTTTGAATAGGAAGTGTAGTGTGTACTGTGCATGTAGTTTGGTGAAGATAGATAGAGAAATTTGTACTGGAGAGCATGCTGGCCTACTCTCTGTGTAACTGAGACACTGAAAAAGTGACTGCATTAACGAAATTCAGATAAACATATCGTTCCTTGCCCTACCCAGGGATCACACCCAAGTCCTGTGAGAAAAAGACCACTTCTCTGACCATATGACCTTAAAATATCAAGTTATCTCATGTCATTTGACTGCTTTAGGTCAATGAAGATTAATTCACGTCATGCCCAATGCGAGTAGGGAAAGTTCGGCCTTGCTGTACTTTTGCTATTGCTTTCGAGATATTGAAGTAAATGATCAAAATTTTAAACAAATAAACTTAAAGTAAGCTACTAGCACTTATTAGGTGATTATGACTCATCAGTAATTAGTCTCTAGTGACATGCAAAAAGCAAATTATAGTGCAACTGACTGAGAGTAGTGGTTAAGAAAATGAATGATCACCAAAGAATAAAAAATGGGTTTACGAGTTGAAAAGAATTATTGCGAAGGACTGGAAAATTTTGGGTGGTGATTCAAGAAAACGAGCATACATTGTGAAGACGAACACTGTATGAGATATGTGCTGCGGATGAAAGGGAAACATGTTGAAGAGGGTTAAGATGGGGATTCAACGGACGGCAAACAGATATTAACGTTAATATAGGCAGGAAAGGAATAGGTGGGACAATCTGGTATTAGGCCAGGTGATGTAGCAGGGCGGGGTATTCCATGATGAGCGTGCGTGCGTTGTAGATTGGACTTTGTCAGTGCGGTAAGAAGGTTAAATTAAAACTTTTTTCAAGAACAACTAGAGTGATAAATTTATTAGGCTATCACCTGGTTTCATACACATGGTGTCATATGACAGTTTAAAGGCTGGTAAGCGCTGTGAAAGATGGGGGAATTTTTTGTGGGGGTGGGGAGATTGTGTAGGGGTGGAGAGGATGTGTCGGGGTAGGGAGGAAGTCTGGGGGGTTTAGATTTAGATTAAGATTTAAATACATTTATTGTGTACATATTTTTTATGGGCATACTTGAACACGCATTTACGTAATTTCTTATTGCGCTAACTTGCATAAAATGCGTGAATGAGTTAAGATAATTATATACATATATACACACAAGTAGCCTACTCAGGTACATAGATGTACGTGCACGTGTACACCCGGCACTGCATGAATGCACCATACTTCCTGAGCAGTGTGCATGGCTGATAAAGCAAACTGGCAGCACAGCACCACTCACAGAATAAGGATGGAAGGAGGACTGGGGAAGGAGGCGCCGACACCACCACCAGTGCTCTCGTCCTTGCTCCTGTTGAACTGGATTCCATTTAAATAGGACAGAGCAAAACAAGAACAGCACCAGCACCACCCTAAACTCCCAGCCCCACCTCCACCCCGATGTGAACACCGCTGTGCCGCCCCCGCGCCACCCCAGGTCCACACACCACTCCTAGGTGGCGGCAGCACCGCCTGTATGCTCACGCTCACAGAGAAGTACTTATACACATAGATTAAAGAGAAACACATACTGCTTCATACATATATTGATCATAAACTATTACTGATGTAGGCACACATCTATAAATAAATGCATGCGATTACACAAACTCTACGTAGTTACATATCTATTCATGCATACATAATACTCGGCTATGGATATATATATGACAAGGAATGTATTAGTTTTACGTGGGAATGATTAACTAAATAATTCCGTTTTATATACTTGCATTTCGATATGATTAATGATACAGTGAATATACTGATGAGATGCAGTTTGGGCTTATGCCAGGCTAAGGGACTACTGATGCCATATTGATTGTCTGCCAGCTTCAAGAAAAGTATATATGGAAGAAAAGGGCTCTGTACTTGCTTTATTTGTACTCGGAGAACGACTTTGACAGTCCCTAGCTAGGTGGTGAAGCAGGCAATGAGAAGGAGTGGCTAGTTGGAGTGGTTATGGACCTGCTATGTATGTAGGTGTCTGCACCCAAGTGAGAGTGAATGGAAATTTGTGTGATGAGTTTTCCGTGAATGTTGGCGTCTATCAGGGGTCAGTCTTAAGCCCCTATTTGTTTGTGATGCTAATTGAAGCTCTCTCACGTGACTTCCAAGATGGACCCCCATGGGAGATATAATGCAGATAACTAGTTGCTGATTGCACAGAATGAAAGGGAGGCAGAGGAAAGATTTAGGAAGTGGAGAGACGGAATGGAACGCAAGGATTTGAGAGTAAATGTGGACAAAACAAAAGTGATGCATTCTAGGGTTGGTGGCGATACTGTCAAAGAAAAGGGAGTGACCATGCACGGTTTGCCACAAGGGTATGGGAAGTAACTCCATCTTGTGCAGTATTTATGATAAATGGATGCATATGAAATGTAGTGGTATTTAAAGGTAAAGTGCAAGATAATCATGCGTGCAGTGCATCAGGGTGAGCATAGAGATTGTCAGGCATGACAGGATTGATTTTGCTGGTGAGTCTCTTGAGTGTGTGGATGAGTTTTATTACTGGGGGACATGTTATGTGCTGGAGGTCGGGCTACGGTAAGGAGTGGTTGGAGAAAGTTCAGGGAGCTGTTGCCTCGCCTGACGCTGATAGGTCTCTCCCTCTGTAGCTTATGAATCTTTTGTACGAGGCATGTGTTAGGAGTGTAATACTGTCTGGTAGTGAGACTTGGGTAGTAAAGGAAGAGGATATTCGTAGGCTCAAACGTACAGAAATGACGATGATTAGATGGACATGTAGTGCGTCCTTGAAAACGAGGAATGGGGGAACTAAGTTAACGAACGGTTCAAGAGTTGAGAGGAAGGATGGGACTGGAGTGTAATGGTGTTTTGATGAGGAGAGACAGATTGAGGTGACTTGGACATGGGGAGAGGATGGAGAATGACAAAGTGAGAAGTGTGTACGTCGGGGGTAGGGTTGCGAGAGGTAGACCGAAAAAGACATAGTATGAGGCCACAGAGTGTGGCCTCATGAATAAGGGACTAAAATCGGACGCTCCCAGAGATTGAGCAGCTTAGAGTGCCACTAACAGGTGACCAAGATCGAAGCATGGAAGCCTTTTGGAGCCTTTAAAAACTATACGAACGACGATTAAACAGCCAAATAATTTGTTCAGTGAGAGTAGCTTTGGTTGTTTCTGAACTGTGACAGTGAGGAAAAATGTAACACAAAGTGTTGTAATATGTGACCATCGGACTGAGCACACAGTTTTCGCTGTCTCTCAGCATCAATGGCTGTCACTGTGAGGAGATTGGGAGGTGGCGTAGAGGTGGGGAGGAGGTGTCGGGGTGGGTGAGTGTAGTTTGAGGATGGGGAGGTAGTGTGGAAGTGGGTAGGTAATGTAGGGTTGGGAAAGTAGTGAGTGAGTAGGGAGCTAGCGTGGAAGTCAGGAAGCATTGTGGGAGTGGAGAGGCTGTGTACGCATTGGGAGAATTGTTATGCTGGTCTGAAGGAAATATGGAAGTGTTGAGGCAGTGTGAGAGTGTGGAAACTGTGCTGAGGTATGGAGACAGTGTTGGGATGTGAAGGCAGTGTGGGAATGTGGAAGTAGTGTTCGGTAGGGGACGCAATGAGGAAATAAGAACTTATTATCGGGGTGTAGATAAGATGTTGGGGTGGAAAGGCAACGAGAGGTAGAGAAGCAGTGTATGGATGGGGAGCAATATGGGAGTAGGGAGGGAGCATGAGGGAGAGGGGGCAGTGTGGGGGGATGGGGAGGAATTGTGGCGATAGGAAGTCAATGAGAGGTTGCAGCCGTTGCTGAGCAACCATGGTCTCTCTGGACGAGAATATCCGCCCGCTGCAGCCGAGCAACCACCCCTGAAGAGCCTAAATTAGAGGTGGAAAGCTAATGTGAGGATTGAAGTGTGGAGGTATCGTGGGGGTTGGTAGTAGGCAAGGGTAAGGGGATCTATGGTCGGGGGTAAGAAGCCTGGTTGGAGTGGGAAACAATGTGGGAGGAAGGAGCAGTGTGGGAGTGCAAAGAAAATGTGATCGGTAAAGGAAGTGGCAGATAAATCGGCCAGTTAGGGGGCAAGAAGATAGATTGAAGCTGGGGAGACAATGAGGAGCGGGGATGTTACTTTGGTCTTGGGGACGTATTGTGGAGATTGGTTATTAGTTTGGAGCTGGGAAAGCAGTGTGGAACTGGCGAGTTAGTTCGCAGCTGGGGAGACAGTTTAAAGCCGGAGAGGCTGGTGTTGAGGAGGCAGTGCTGCGTTGGTGAAATAGTTTTGAGATGAGAAGGCAGTGTGGGTGTGGAGAGGTACTGTGCTGCTCGGGAGGCAATATTGCCAAGAGGCAAGGGAGATCAGTGGTGCGGCATGAAGAGCGGGGCTGGCAGTGTGAGAGAGGACAGAGCACCGTCTAAGGAGGTAATAACAGGCTGACTAGGAGAAAGGCTGAAGAGAGAAAATTATAAAAATAAGAGGATCGTTAATAGTGAGAAATAATGGGAGAAAAAGTGGAGGAGAATAAAGTATAATTTAATAAAATGAGTAATCAAGAGAGAGAGAGAGAGAGAGGTTGAAAGGAATCAGTAAGAAAGGGGGAACTGATGGAGCGAAAATCCTTTGACTCCAACCAATTTAAAAAAAGCTATATGTAGCGAAGCTGCCCATTCACGAGGTCTTTACTCGAGTACAATCCGTGTACAAAGTCAACAGCTGTGCATGGGTAAAGAAGGCAGGGAATCGATGTAGCACTCCTAATTTCTTGAAAGCACGCAGACTTTGCAAGATTAGTAATTATGAACTTTTCACGATAGGTCCCGACAGAATGAAACCGCAAGAATATTGACAGATAATGCAAAGTAAGTCCGGTCTTGTTGAATATTAAAGGATACTGTAGTTGAAGATGTTGGTGGGTCGAAAGATGTAGAACTGAGCTTTCAGTGCATTAAAAATAACATTTTTTCTTCTTCTTCCATCAAAAACATGACCCAGGTCGAAAACTGGGTGCATCATAGCCACATCCTGTGATTTATGAAGTAACTGCTGTGATGGGCATTGTACAGTAAGCAGTAGATTGAAAGCCTAACGGTGGAGTCAGCAGCGTGTGAATGGAGTCAGCTCAGAGGGTCATTAATGAAAAGAAGGAAGAAGGTGGTGAAAGAGCAGAACCCTGAGGAACAATGACCGTCTTCGAGAGCAGCTATATAAAGTCCAGAAAGGAAGCTAAAGGTGATGGCACAGACAGAAAATCGAAACCATTAAAGAGCTATTTGGAAATTAAAGATTTATGGCTGAATCGGTCGAAAGTCTCTAATATATCAAGTGTTTTGGCTAAGCTTTCGCCAACGTCGCAAAATGAGGAAGGCCAGGAGTCTTAAAGGAAGGTTAAAATTGCCAGTGAATTGTCCCTAGCAAAACCCATACTGGTAACTGGAAATAAGATTCTGATAGCAAAGGCGTTATAATTTGTTTATCTACGAATAAACATTAGGATGTTAAAGCAATTGTGGCTAGAAAATGCCAGTATTCTTTGAAAGTGGCTGAATGAGAGCAAGCTTCCAGCAAGAAGGAAATTTACAACTCGATGGCAGGGCGTAAGCACAGAAGCACAGTTCTGCAGAACGACAGGTGAGACTCCATCATCCTCATACGTCTTATTTGTTTTGAGTATAATAAGGAAAAAACGTTACATCGGTTGGAAGATTTAATGTCAGTCATGAGAATGTCAGAGAGGGGGAGGAAGTGGAGGGACAGAATACTTTTTTTGTGTGTGGAATTGGAGCTGACCGTCATCCATTCACTTGATGTAGCGCTACCTACTTCTTCCGTTACTTTTATCATTCTTTTTGTCTGTCAGTCTTCCTCTTTTCCTTTACCTTCAGTTTTTCCTGTCACTTTTTATTACTTTGTTTTTCGTTTCAGTTGGTTTTACATTGAGTAACATGCCTAATTGTTCTTGTAAGTCAGGTTACAGTTTTCAACACTGGTGAATGACCATATAACCAACTCATACGTGTTCACCACGTAAGGGTTGGAGGAGGGTTAGTGTCCCTCGCCGTAAAACAACTAACTTAAAAACAAACGGCCACCCCTTACGGGATTGTGGCGTGTGGCTAAGGATAGAAAGAGAACTAGAACTGAAGGAGAAAAATCGAGGCAAAGAGATATGCGTTTTCAGTAGAGGAAACAAGTACAAACCGATCAAAGAGAACAGAGGACGATAGAAGGAGGAAGAAAAGCTATCTGCAAGGTTTTGGGCAGAGTGCCAGTATGGCTGAAGTAATTTATAGTATAATGAAGAACAGACTTGGCACGATTCTGGACAGAAGCATGAAACAGACAAGACTGAAGGATGGATTGGAGAAGGTACGTTTTGCAGACCTCCTTCTCGTTGTGGACAACGTTAGAACAATTGTGATTAATTTAAGGCTATATTTGCATTAGTCAGACGGTAAAAAATATACGTCCATTCCTGAGAAAATAACCACTGTAATTCGCAAAGCGCATTGAGATGTCTCCCAGCCACGAAAGCATACATCACCTCAACGGAAATCAAAGAAGTACTGCCTGAGTACCTCCCGATCTACAGTTCCAAAGTGGCACGTACTGCTTCTTGTTAGGGTCCACTGACCTAATTTTAGCCATAGGACAGGCTACGGTTCAAGTTCCCAACAGAGAGAAAAGATTAACAGTTGTAATGGCTGTCAGGAAAATAGTAGGGTGCTGTGCAAGTTTTCTAAGACAGAAAAGATGTAGACTTGTGTAGCAGGCAAATTGGTGGAATGGGAGAGCAAAAGGTGCAGGTGAAAATTTAAATAACTTACAAGAGAGATTTCAGTAATGTGACAGACGAGAAGAAAGTGTTCCATCATTTAAGTACGACGGTCAATGAAATTTGTATACTTGTCAGAATTATAATATAAGTAAGAAGCCCAGATTATTTAGTCTAAAGATGACATGACAGCTAATACCAGAATACAGGCGATTCAGTGGTTCCAAGTTCAGGAATATAAAAGCAAGATAAGTCATTGTATACATACGCACAAAAGCCACCCTTGGCTTCAAAACGAGTATAGGGAAAGTAGGAGGATACCGAGAAGAGTTTGCTATCTATCACTTCAGGCAGCTGAATCTCAGTGAGGAATAGGTGAGGTTCAAATGGAGAGAGGTAGTGTTCAACATGGAGGAAATTAGAGCAAGGACTGGGAATGTGCAAAAATGAATAGAATGAGTCACACAATGGTACACCTCCCTTGGTCATCACCTGGAAAGGGCCAGATGGTGCCGGCATTTATTTTTCCCCTCCTCGTGAAGACTCTAAAACTGAATGCTTTAATGCTACTGTTGTAGTTATCAAGCAGGAACTGTGCAATGTACACGTAGTTTGATGTAGACAGCTAGAGGAAAATGTATAGCAGAATATCCTGACCAGTTGCCGATGTTACGGAAACAATTAAAAGGGTCAGTCAAAGGGGATGGTTATCGTAGTACTCGTAGTTGCCGAGCTTTTCCAAAAGTGTGTTAGATTGAAGGGATTTAAGAAGGAGAGAATGTTCGTTCCACTTGTCGTGGATGGCGGGAGAAATATAAAGATGAGTCTGGGATTTGATTGCAATTTACTTCTTCAGACAGAGTATCTCACAAGGGCAGTACTGAGGCGAGAGCGGTTTTATGCTTGCTAACTCCGCGCGCTCTGTTCCTGCCTCTCCTCACCATCGCTCTCTCTTAACCCCTTCTGCCCTGTCTCTCCCATTTCCCCTGTATATGACTGGTTGTGTCAAGTGTAAGGGCACGGGTGTGTGGAACTTTCCAAGCCTGGGGAGTTTCCGTCAGGCGTCACCCTGTGCTGTGTGTTATAATTCCTAACTATAGAATGTGCAGCGTTACTTCCTCTAGCCCTCTCACTTAGGCACGACTTTCTTCTAACCTCCAAATTACATATTTAGCTATTATGTAGTGTGTTAGGATATTTTAGTGTCCTGACGTGGTCAGAAGCTATTCCTCAGGGCTGTGGAGTGGGGGGTTCTAGCTCTTCCTATCACCAGTTCATCCACCTCGTAAGTACCATCATGCTTGGATTCTGCTACAGTCTGCTCCCTAAGCCAAGCCACCAGGAAGGGATGCCAGTTACCGGTCTTCAGTGTTCTGAACAATATTTTCCAAATCATAAACCCCCAATAATTTTATTCGAGTAGATGTTGCCGCAGTTATAGATGCATATACACAAACATTTTAATCGTCACTGATAATTACTGTAACATCTAACTGTATAAAGGGAAAATAAAAAAAATAGTTCTTATTCTCCCAGTCAGCAAAATAAATAAATAAATAAATAAATAAATAAATAAAAATAATGAAAGTAGGCGGGAACAAGGAGCAGGCAGACAATGCAATACTCATGAATCCACAAGTTAGTTTAACAGCTGAACACTTGATTTTGTCCAGTGGCCTTAGATTTCGCTGACTGTTCTTAAAATCGAGTCACTTCATCCTTGGCATGCTTCCAACTCTTCCACACAGTGTAGTCAATATCAGAACAGAACAGTGCCGTGGTGAAGGTGAATCCTGTGAAGTCTGAAAATTCACCAGAGCATTACAGCTGGTAGATATACAATCTCGGACGTGAAAAATTCCCCACCCATTGTTGATCCAGTCCCCTTCTTTCCACTCTCCAGCCACTATGTGGTGCAGAGGGATGGAACTACGTTTAAGCTAAGGAGCTGGGTTGAAAGAAGGTGAGGAGTCTTGGTAGAGACGTGAAATACAGGAGTACAGTGGAAAGACAAGATGAGACTTGATTTGCTTCAGTTAGGACAAGAAATATAAGCTTTTGGTAAACAATTAAATTATGTGTTGTGCAAAGGAGTACAGTACCTGAACTGGTGAATAATGGTCTGTCTCGGCTGGGAAACAGTCAGCAAACAAACCGACGGTTGAACTTTGTATGGCTTAGGAAATAAAAACTAGGAAGGAAAAAAAATGATGATTATGGTACTGTTTGCCCATTAACTCTCTGTAGATTGATAGTGGTGTCCGAGTTGGAGGGGAGGGAGGGAATGAGTGAGTGAGTGAGTGAGTGAGTGAGTGTGTGTGTGTGTGTGTGTGTGTGTGTGTGTGTGTGTGTGTGTGTGTGTGTGTGTGTGTGTGTGTGTGTGTGTGTGTGTGTGAGTGTGTGTGTGTGTGTGTGTGTGTGTGTGTGTGTGTGTGTGTGTGAGTGTGTGTGTGTGTGTGTGTGTGTGTGTGTGTGTGTGTGTGTGTGTGTGTGTGTGTGTGTGTGTGTGTGTTTGGGGGAAAGTTTACGTGTCTGGAGGAGGGTACATGGCGAGGCAAAGGTAGAGAGAGGAAGGCAGGAATCCCAGGTGTTTCTCTCAGTGCCTTATCCCTCTCACATTCTCACATCTATCATCCCTTTTGAGATTATTTCCACTCCTCCCAGCTTGTGTTAGCATGTACTTCTTCAGTGAACACATCGGTAAACCCACAGAAGTTATTAATGCTAAGGACAGTTTGTGTTGTCTAAATATACTGCAGTTTGTTGGATAACATTGTCTTGTAGTGGGTTAATGTTGAATTAAATGGAAATTTTTGAAACGCATGTGAATCATTTGTCACATATAAGATACGTGAAGCACTTCCATCCACTTCCATCACTCCTACTCCATAGTGATTGGGTAGTGGAATGTATAGGACTTGACAAATAGTTGATGGGTCATTTTTTTGACAATAAATGAACCACGCAACTTACCTTTTCCTATCTTGCCTCACACACACACACACACACACACACACACACACACACACACACACACACACACACACACACACACACACACACTAGAGAGAGAGAGAGAGAGAGAGAGAGAGAGAGAGAGAAATAGATAGATAGGTAGATAGAGAGAGAGAGAGACAGATAGATAGATAGACAGATACACACAATAATAAACATCCGCTAAAGGAAACTGGTAGTTTTTCAAACTTGTAAGTCTCCTCTGCCTCCATATCTCTCTGACACATGACAGTTAGTGGACGCATATTTCATTAGCCAGGCTGCCGGTCGGCCTACAGGCATATACATCTGATAGGCCTTTGGTAAAAGGAAGCTTAAATTTCCAAGGATCTAGTCCCCTTTGCGATAGCAAAGTGAGTAGCTAATGATGCTACCTACGAAACCGATTCCCTCTTAGCATTAGGGTTTGAATCCTGATATAGAAAGATGATGCCACTTGATACCGATGTCCATCTATCCTTATTGGGTTATTAGGTAAAATGAGTACCGAATGTATGGTAAAGCGCTGAGCAGAGAGCAGTGACTTTGTATTCTAGTTGTATCTCAGAGTAGTGGATAAGTATCCCAAAACAGGTCAAATGCAAAATTAAAGAAAGGGGCACTGCTATAAGCAACTCAGAGTGTCTGCCTGCTTCCCTTTACATTCAGTTCTTACCTTTCCTGCACCATAACATGTCTCTCAGCTTTTGGAAGCCATACTGTATCTCAGTGACCACTCCACCTTTGGTTGTGCTACTTTACGAACATAATGAACCATAGTAAATTTTATGGCTATAGATTTTCAGGCTTCTAAAATCCTGTCGTCTACCTGTCCCCAGTCTCCACTGTCTCAGTAGCTTAATGATTCTGATTATATAGCTTTGCTCACACACTGTACCTTGATTAGACTTTAAGCTGTGGAGGTGTTATAAACCACGTCCGTGGTGCAGCAACTACGGAAAAATAAGATTTTTTCACTAACTGTTTTCATACGTTTATACCTAACCAAAAGCGTTACATTTTATGGGGTTCCATAGATCGTCCAGGAACGGAGGGAGTGCGAGTTGAAGAAAAGGTGCTTTTTGCGGTCAGCAAGTGCGAGGCGCCCACGTGGGCGCAAGGCAGTGTTGGAAGTGGCCGCCGCGCCGTATGTGGGAGAGAAGTTTGGGAGATGACTTCGTGCTTGATAACACCAAAAACCAAGTTATTCACTAATTTTCGGTGATAAAGATACTAGATGCACTGCACTATGGCTATGGATATAATCAAGAGCAAAATCATAAAGACTACACTTATAGCTAAACATACCACGCAAATGTTATTGTAATCAAGGTGGTAACGCATGTGCTTATTTTTCTAACATTAAATACTAGTTCGGCAACCCTAGGGGAATCATCTGCAGGGTAGAGCAAGGAAAGGCAAAGCATGACTGGGGTAGGCAGGGTAGGTTAACGAAAGGCAAGGCATGACAGCGCTGTATTTTTAGCCAAACATAGGACATGAGAGCAATTAAAATCAAGATGTCACCACACGGGGTTCCCTATACGTTTTGGATTTTCTCACTCATACATCACTTAATGTTATCACTTTCGACTACAGTGTCACTAATAACGTACTGAAGCAGCATAATTATGGAGAAATGTCACGTGAGGGAAAAGAAAATGAAACTTGCCAACACGATGATTGTCATTTATTTACTTATTATTCTGCCACTAGCTATGAACGCAGTTCATTTTCTTTCTCTATCAGTAAGTTACCTTTGGTCATATAACTATAGAAAACCAGCATATCTCTGTAGCAAGCATTACTTTTGCTTTCGTTGGCGTGTAAGGCACTTATAACACTTACCATGTCTCCAACAGGGTCTTTACACGTTTACCTAATCTTCCAAAACATTCGTGTGTTCCCTGTATGAGAAAAGGCACAGTAGGGTGGGGATATTCAAGGCATGGTAGGAAAGGGCATGGTGGGGTAAGGAAAGACAAAACATGGTAGGAAAAGGCAGCGTAGAGTCAGGAAAGGCAGGTTAGAGCAGAGAGATGCATGGTGTTGTAAGGAGATACAGGAAAGGAAAGGTAAACATGGCAGGAAAAGGCAGGGCATATAGGGTAGGGAAAGCAAGGGATACGGTAGGGAAAAAGTAAGGCAGAATAGGAAGATGCAGGGTAGGGTAGAGAAAGCACGGTAGAATAGTGAGATGCAGGTATGGGAAAGGATATGCAGGAAGCGAAATGTAAAGCATGACAGGGAAAGACAGGGTAGGGTAGGGAAAGGTAGGAATGGGAAGGCGGGGTAGGGTAGGAAAAAGAAGGGTAGGGTAAAGAAAGACAGGTTATAATAGAGAGATACGGGTAGAGTAGGGAAATGCAGGGTAAGGTATAAGGAGATGCAGGGTTGGGTAGGAAATGCCAAAACATGGCAGGGAAAGCCAGGATAGGGTTAGGAAAAGTAGGATATTGTAGGGAAAGGAGGGATAGAGTAGGGAACGGCAGGCTAATGTAGGGAAAGGAGGGGTAGGGTAGGGAAAGGAGAGGCAGGGCACGGAAAGGCAGGGTAGGGAAAGGCAGGGCAGGGAAGGAAAAAGCAAGGTAGAGTAGGGAGATGCAAAGTAGAGTAAGGAGATGCATCATAGGGTGGGGTAGAGCAGAGAAAGGCAGGATAGAGTAGGTAGATTCAGGAGAGATAAAGAAGAGAATGGGTAGGATAGGGAAAGACAATGCATGACAGGGAAAGACATGGTATGGTAGGGAATGCCAAGGCAGGGAACAGAGAGGCTGGGCCGTGTGCTCAAATTACAGCAATTTGCTTATCATTTCCACTTTCTCTCCGTTAACAGTGCTGCCAAGTTGTCACTAGGCGGTATGTGGTGCCATTCAGGCTGCTGGTCTTGCTTCCCAGTCAGTTGTGCGGTGAAGGATTTTTTTTTTATTTTTTTTTTTATTTTTTTTTTTTTTTATATAAAGAGAAACAAGGCACTGTCCTCACTCTATGACGGCTAGTAGCAGACCGACTGGTGCAATGCCTCCTGCAGCCTGGGAGGGATCCAAATGAACATAATCACTAGTTACGCGGCAATAATTCACCACGAAAAATACGAAAGTTCCCGCCGTCTTCTGGAAAGTCTTTCACAATATTCTTTGAGTATTTTCCGAGAATGTTTCCTGGTTTTGATGTTTTTAATTCTTTTTTTTTAAGTGGTGAGCAGCATTTAAAAGGCAGTCTTTGTTTACCTTTCCCATTGGCGCCGAATACAGACGAACGCAATCTTGTGTTGCACCTAAGACAGATACATACCATTTTAGGACACCATTTTTGGGACGAAATTACTCTTATATGATGCTGAATTATCCAAACCTAAACAAGGTTTTCGCTTCTCAACCCATCCTAATTTATACTAACCTTACTCAAACTATTGCTTATGTATTTTCCTTGTTTGCTGATGGATCCTCTTCATACTCGAAAACGCACTTCTGCACATGCTCTCAGAGTCACTGAATCAGATCAAAGGCACTCATATCTGACGGGTATCTGCACCTGGGACAATCGTCCAATATCTATTTTATCAGATTTTAAAGCAATTTTCCCCGCCAATTTCTTCAGAAATAGTGAAGATAAGTTCCACACTCCACTCAAAACTCACACAGTCGTTTGTTACATTCAGGGTACCTACAAATTAGTCTTATGTATGCATATGAGTTTATATTATAGAGGCTCACATTGACAGACCACGACTTTATCAGTTTCTCTTCTCTCTTCCTCCCTATTTTTCCCCATTTTCCTCTGCCTCTTTTCTCTTTTTCTGTTTCTTTCATTTATTCCTTATCCCTCTCTCTTATTCATTTTTTTTTTTCCGAATCTAAAGGGCAGAAAAGAAAGCAATAAGAGAAAATTCAGTTAAGGGGGAAACACGAGAAAATGGCGTCCTCGACCCTCTTTTCACTTACCAAGACGATGTTACCTAAGCCCAGGGAGGCGATTCTGAGCTCAGTGCAGCTGCCATAAAAATAGTTTTGCTCTCTCTCTCTCTCTCTCTCTCTCTCTCTCTCTCTCTCTCTCTCTCTCTCTCTCTCTCTCTCTCATCCAAAAGTTATAAAATAACGCAATAGAAAAAGGTAAAATTAAAAAAGACTGAAAAAATAATACAATTCATTTGGCCCGCTGTTTAATTAACGACCACACCACGGTAGGATTGTTTCTCTCTCTCTCTCTCTCTCTCTCTCTCTCTTTAGCCCAAATTATGACTTAAATCAAGAGGTTTTTTTATAAGCTTGTTTAGATTTCTACTGTAGTTAGTTTCCTAACAAATGAAGAAATAACTCGTTGTTGTCAATCTCGTCATCCTCCAGGAGTAATTCATTAGAGGACCGTATTGTTCCTTTTCATTACCCGCCTACCTCTGTACCTACTGACAGTACTCTCCAGCCTTCCTCTCGACTGCCTTGGCAACTTGCCTCCCTGGCCACATACCTACCAATCTACCTGAATTCCTGCCTTCGCCCCTGTCTTTCCATCTACCTCCCTAAATGCCTACGCTACTACATAACAACCTACCTCCTTACTGCCTTGCCTACCTACCTTTCTATACGTATCCCTGTCTACCTTCCTTCCTACCAGTGCCTCCCTCCCTGCCTACCTCCGTCATTGACGGACTAGCGCCACAGGCACACTTTTTTGTTTGTTTGTTTGTCAATTTCCAGTGTGTCGTATTAATTTTCCGATGAGATTTTAAGTAACTGTATTTTGAACACCCTTACCTGTAATACCAGTTTCGTGGATTCTTTTGGACACTGTGACCTTGGTGTTGGCAAAAGCATATCGATAACTAGGGCGAAGGCACGCCTCACGCGCTTCTGTTATAGACATATACATTCATTATACCCATTTCGGATGTAGAAATATACAAACATACAACGTTCACTATATCGCCAGAAGTAATCTATCAAGCCAGTATTGTATAAGACTACTGCAGAACACATTATTTAGATCCACACTGATCTAACTGTTACCTTATTCCATAGCAACCATAGCTAGTTCTGGATTTCTTTTCTACCTATAAGAAGTGACTGTACATACTACTCTATTATAGCGTATCAATTGGTTTGTGCTCATATGATTAACCTGATTTGCCTGTGCCATCTTCTACTTTTAACCATTCGTTTGAAACTGTTGTTTAAATTACCCATTTCTTGCTTTTCGGTGCACTATAAGGAACACAAACCATTGTTTTAGGTTTCAGGTAATGGGTCATTCATTTAAAGCACAGGAATACATTGATAATACACAATATCTTTAGAAAAGCAAAAACAAAAAACAAAAATTCGAGCAGATACCATCACTTTAGTTCACTTGTCCACGTGTCCCAGTAAGCCTCCTAAATCCCAAAATTTACTTGAAGATTATATTTCCTTACAAAATAATCGCACATACGGTACCATAAATACTGAAGCAGCATTTTACCAAGGGTATCAATGACTGCTTTCACCTGAAACATGTATACTAAACGTTTTGAAGTTTTGACAACGCTACAATAAACGATTTCGTCCCACATCTTTATTCAGTTATTTTCTAGATCTAGCCATTAACAGGATGAACAAGCAGGACTACATTTTGCTTAAAAGAGGTACAAGGTAGGGTAGTGGATGTTGGAGTGGCCCTGGTGAGAGAGGATAGTGTTTGGAAACTCCCTGTACTGTTGTTTGCAGATGATACTGTGTTGTTGAGTGAAGGCGAAGTGGAGCTGCAAGGCTTGGTGGATGAGTTTGAGAGAGTGTGTAAGAAACGGAACCTAAAGGTGAATGCAGGGAAGAGTAAAGTGATGGTCTTTGAGAGAGGTGAAGTTAGTGAATGTACAGCGAGGTTGGATGGTGAGGAATTGGAAAATGTGAGTACGTTTAAGTATTTGGGTAGTGTGATGAGTAAGGATGGAGGTTTGGAGGGTGAAGTGCTTGAAAGGGTGCAGCAGGGAAGAAAGGTTGCTGGTTCTTTGAAAGCAGTGATAAGAAACAGGGAAGTGAGCATGGAAGTGAAAAAGTTACTACATGACAGTATTGTGATACCAACTCTAACGTACGGAAGTGAAGCTTGGACATTGTTGGAAGGACACAAGTCAAGAGTGAGAGCAGTGGACACAAGTCAAGAGTGAGAGCAGTGGAAATGAGTTATTTAAGAGGAGCCTGTGGAGTCACGTGGAGTGACAGGCTGACGGATGAAGATATAAAGAAGCGTTGTGGTGTGGATGTGGATGTGATAGGAAGCGTTATGAGGAACACACTGAGGTGGTTTGGCCATGTGGAGAGGATGGAGGGTGAAAGACTGACGAAGAGAGTGTATGTGAGTGAGGTGGAGGGGGGAAGAGGGAGGGGGAGGCCGAGGATGAGATGGAGGGATGGGGTGGAGAGGTATATGAGAGAGGGGGGTGTGAGTTGTGAGCAGGGCAGTGAAATGGCGGGGGACAGGGAGACTTGGAGGCGATTTGTTTGTGGCCACCCCAAACGGGATTGAGGCGTCTGGCAATAGATAGATAGATAGGATTCCTTTTATTTTAATAACTGTTTATTATGCAAAATACAATCCCGGCAGACCAAGACCAAAGAAAAGAGGTGAATATATGAAAGATACGATTATGGATTAAGCACATGATCTGGAAGAAACAGAATGAGAGGGCAAAGGAGGGTGTGCGTACTGCTTCATGTTAGAGATGGAAGGAGAGTATACGTGAATGTGGGTCAGTTAGATCTCGGATTATTTAGGGAAGAATCAAAATGGGAATACAAGTTTGAGAGGAGTGATGGAATGTTTTTGAAGATGTAAATGGGAAATATCAGGGTAGATGGGCTGGTTCGTGAGTGGGGCGTACTGCTGAAGTGGTTGGGAATGGCAGTGTTCTGGTGGACATTTGTGTGAGAAAAGGCTTGGCGGTAACCAGTAACTTCTATAGGCAGAGAATGATCCACAGATATGCAGGGCAATGACATGAAGGATGGGTGGTGAGGTGGAAGACTAAAAGACAATAATTAATTATGTGTGTGTGGGTGAGCAAATGAGATCTGTGTGGGAGAGAAGAAAGTATAGAGGTTGGGGCAGTGGACTATCTAATCATTAGATATTAGTGTTAAAGACAGGTGTGAAAGAACTGGGTGAACAGGGAAGAGATAGACAGGAGGAAGGAATTCCTGTACAGAGAGTAAATAGGTTGCAGGAGGATGAAAAATAGTGGAGTACAAGAGAGAATTGGAGGAAAGGCCGGGTTGATATGAATTGGAGTAGGCGTAAGAAGTGGAAGGCATGTGTAAGGTATTTTGTGCAGCAGGTAAGGTACAGTAGCATGGCCTGAGGGGGGAACCCTGGGTGGCACTGGTCACCCCTGAAATATGCATGGCCACCTCAGAGGTCACCCTGTATTTCCCCAAACCACCACAGAGTTTTCCTTGGACCAACCAAAGTTTAAGCTAGGCCAACCCATTTTAATAACCCTGGCTACGCCTCTGGTGACGTTATATGCGGGGTGAATAGGATATGTTTGCAAGTGCACGGAACAGCATGATGGAATAAGGTGAAATGAGCTGTAGCAAAGAAAAATTCATATTGTCCTTGATGGGAAATCGAGGAATGGAGGATGTGTTCAGAAAAAAAAAAAAAAAAAAAGAGAGAGAGTTATCTGCAGAAAAGAGAAGAAAAGACTATTTAGAGATAATAAGAAAAGAATGGATGAGGAGTTTGAAAGAAACATGACGATAAAGTGGAGGAAATGAAAAAAGTTTTCTAGAAGACCGAGTAATAAGAGAAGCAGTAGAGGAGTGAAAAATGGAAATTTTCGAATGTTTGTGAGAGTGGGGGAAAAAAAAAAAAAAGGAGCAGATGGAGAGAACACTTCAGTGAGCTGTTGAATAAAAAGAACGGAAGCAGCTCAGACTTAAGTGGTTGGAGGATGGCTGAAAAACAGAGAGGCAAATAGGAAGGAAGAAATCAGAGGGATGGAAGAGATCAGATGGATGAAAAGCGACAGTGAAAATAAAAATGGAGAACGCCCCAGATATTTATGAGCTGTGTGATGAAATTATGAAATATGGGGGAAAGTCAGTAAAGGAATGGGTATTGATGATATGCAGACTGACCTAGGAGGAAGGTAGGATTTCAGGGGACTGAGAGTAAGGTGTAACAATTCCCCTATACAAAGGACAAGTGTGAAGTTAAGTGTGTGGCTATCATACGTGTATTTGTATTTGTCTTTTCAGGAAAAATACGTGGTAGGATACTTATCGACAGAATACGGAAAGAACCAAGGAATTAATTACAGAACATCAAGGGAATTTTAGAAAGGAAGGAGGTTGGGTAGATCAGATATCCGTTCTAGATGTTTGGTGGAAAAGTATCTAGAGACGAGGAAGAAGTTGCTTGTTGCCTTCCCGGATTTGTAGAAGGATATGACAAACTAGATATGCAGGGACTATGGAAGGCACTAAAAATATTCAAAGCAGGCTGGGTGTTGATGAATGTTGTGTAAATTACGGTGCTAGGGCTTCAATGAGTGTGGATAGTGAACTAAGTGAGTCCTTTGATTTCGATGCTGGATTGATGCAGGGATTTTTCACTTTTCTGTGGTAGTTCAGTTAATATATTGATGGAATTATAAATCAGACGCAAGCTTGGGAACTGTAGGTTGCAGTGTCACTAATGAGAGGGACAGCAGGGTTTGGAAACTTCGTGATGTTTACTAGTGATAATGTATTGTGAAATTTAGATGAATTTGAACTTCAAGACCTGATGAATGAGTCTGGGGGTGTTTGTAAGAAAAGGAATCTGAAAGTGAATAAAAATAAGTGTAAAGATATGAGCTCCGGGAGAAATTTAGGCACAGAACCGACTGCGAGTCTCGATGTTGAGTAAATTAAGAATGTGAGTTAAATCAAGTACGTTGGCAGTGTGATGTGAAAGGATGGAAGTATAGAGAATGGATGAGTAGCTTGAAGGGGTACAGCAGAGAAGAAAGGCTGCTGGTACAATAAAAGCACCAATAAGTGATGGGGAAGTGGGCATGGAAGTAAAATAAAGAAAAAATAATAATAAAAAAGTCGTTTCCAGACAATATTGTGATTTCCACTATAAAATACAAAAGAAAAGCTTGAATCCTGTTGGAAAGACACAAGTCAAGATTAAGGGCAATGGAAAGGGTTCTTTGAGAGAAATACATGTGGTTACAGACAAATGATGAATTAAAGGAGTATTGTGGTACTTACGTGAATGTGACTGAAAATGTTATTAAACACATCCTGAGACGCTTAGGCCATGTGGAGGGAATGTGAATGACTGAATAAGAGAGTGTACTGAATAAGGTGGAAGGAGAAAAAAAAGGATAGGAAGACCAAGGACAATTTGGAGGGATGTAGTGCAAAAATATAATTATGACAGAGGGGTGAGCGAAGGGGAACAAGGCGGCGTGGAGGTGATTTGTCTGTGGCCATCCTTTACAGGATGAAAGCGATGGGCTATAGATAGATAGAAAGAAAATACAATATAGATATATTTTTGGCTGTGGTTCCTGAGGAAATGGTGGGAAGAAGAACTTAGAAAAAGGTTATGGTTGGTTTGTGTCTATCTGAGGCAAATGAACCGCTTCTACAACCTGAATCATTAAGTCATGGTTCCATGAAATTAACTGAACGTTCGTTATGAGGCAGGGAATAAATCTCCTTGGATAGCACTCAAAAATACCTTCCAATATGATTACACTTGGCCATCAACTGAGATGAAAAGGGTTAGGGATCTTTGTCGAATAAAAATTTACCAATAATAGAAAGTATACACACCCACACCCACTCACTCACCCATACCACCAACACACACACACACACACACACACACACACACACACACACACACACAAACTTAATGCGTAACAGGGACATATACGGTACTTAACATAATGGTCTGACGTAACTGTTGTGAACATGGGGAGTTGCTCATAAGGAGTTTGAAAGTGGGAAGTTGTGACAAAAGGATTTTAAGTATGAGATGTGACTAAAAAGTTTTAAGCATGGGGAGATGTTATTTAATAATTCTGTGCAATATGCAATGAGAGTTTTACCTATTTTCGACTGGTTATTTAGCATATGTTGTCTCTTTGATCTGTCATCGTATTTCTGCCTCCCCGGTATCCTGTCTATAACCCCCACACTCACTTTTCATACTTTATCATGGGTCTGTACACGAATTGGTTTTCTAACATTTTTTTCTTCGCCCACTTCTACCCCTGTTTATTGAATCTCTGTCAGGTTTTCAGAACATTTTTCGCACTTCCCCTCTTTTCAGCAAAGAATTTGAGACGATCTTTTTTGGTGTCATGCATTCAGTTTTTCTCATACTCCGATACTTCATACACACATATCTTAATATGTCTTGACCTTTTTGTTTCGCACAAAAACTCTCCTTCCAACCTCTTGGTCTTGCTTTCTTCACTGTCAACGATTTGACAATTGTTAAATCTTCTTACTATCATAAAAGCCCTACTAACTCGCAATCGGCTTACACATTCCCCCCGTCTAATCATGATTTTTCTTTATTTTTCTTCTGCTTATCTCCATTCCCAATATCCTTAAACTTCTATTGTTTTAACTCCAAGTTTCTCAGCGCTATCCTTTTTCTTTCGCAGAGTTAATATGAGTCTGGCTTCCTATACTAGAGATTGCCGAAATTCTCATTTGTCTATCCAGCCAACTTGCAATATCTTCTCATTACCTCCCTGGACAGTATTCTTACAATTATTATGATCCTTCTGCTCCTTTCCCCACATACACTCTGTCAGTATTCTTATATAATTACTTCTTCATCCCCATTGTCTTCCCAGCTTCACATATTTACAATCTGCCCTGCCGGTCCTTCCACGTCCACACTTTCTCTTAGTTACTGCCACGGTGGGGCAACTCTTCCAGTCTTCTACCAGATAAATTTCTTTATCACCTTTCTCTAATTATTATTGTTTTTGCCCTAGACGCATTACATTTCTCGAATGAAGAGTACTTTGGTTTTATTCCATTGTTCTTAGTGGTGTTGTTCTTACTCTCCTTACCATTACTTGTTGACACAGCATCGCGCCTTTAAGTCTGATCGACTGGCCTGAAAAGATATGTTATGGACCTAGGCCTGATATCCCCAGATACTTTAAACGAATTTTAGGTTAAGTCTTTTATATTGATTTTAAAGTCCTCATTGTGTAACAAGGTAAGTGAGTAACCACTAAAAGAAGGCGTAAACAACCAGACACCAAAACAATCATCCCTATAAAGGCACATGTACTATTCGGTTTCGAACGCTGTTACGGTGCTGTGTGAGTGTAAATCTGTCTGGCTTTCTCGCCTGTTGTTCTGTATTTAGTCCGTTGTATATGAGGTAAAGTACATCCTAATATATGTATTTATGTATAAGAACCATAGCTTAGGAAATACTATGTTTTTTTTGGTTTTTTTTTTTACAAATGTTGCCGTCCTACATTCAGACCTACTCAGAGTTGCTGCACAGGCTTCATTGTATTGATTTTATTAAAGCTAGTGAGTTTCATGCCTAATGTTTGCTTCGTTTACCAGCGTATTTGGATAAGGGTTTATAACTTCTTGGCTTTCAGGAAGGTTTTATTCTGACTGTCGATTGGTTAACAGAAAAATTCCTGTCTGAGGGACAATCTGAATATATATATATATATATATATATATATATATATATATATATATATATATATATATATATATATATATATATATATATATATATATATATATATATATATATATATATATATATATATATCAGCCGTGGCTCAGTGGGTTAGAGCGCTCCGCTCTGGCCGAAGGGTCGGAGGATCGAATCCACCCAAGGGTCATTGGTAGACATCAGGAAGGGCATCCGGTCATAAAATGCTACATGCTCCAGTCCAAAAGTCCTCTACCCAGAGGTAACGCTTTAGCCCTTCGGGGATACCAGGCGTAAAACCAAATTATTTTATATATATATATATATATATATATATATATATATATATATATATGTATATATATATATATATATATATATATATGGAAGGAGAGTGGAAAGGTTACAAGAGGATGAGAAAAAGTCAGAGTATAAGAGAGAAGTGGAGGAACGATTGGGCAAATATGAATTGGAACAGATGGGAGACATGGAAGGTGTGTGTAGGATATTTACAGAAGAAATATGTGCAGCGTGTGATGTGGTGTGTGGAAGGAAGAGAACACGGAGGAGGGGGCAAGGAACAGCATGGTGGACTGAAGAGGTGATACAGGCTATGGCACAAAAGAAGAAAGCATAAAATGAATGGATGAGAAATAAGGGCGTGGAAGAAGTTGAGAGGCGGAAGAGAGAGTTATATGTAGAAAGAAAGAGAGAGGTGAAAAGATTAGTAAGAGAGAGTAAGCAGAGAGTGGATGAGGAATTTGAAAGGAATTTGAGTGTAAATGGAGGGACTGTAAGAAAATGTTCTGGAAAGAGGTGAAAAGAGTAAGACAGGGTGGAAGTGAAGTTAGCAGGGGAGTGAAAGATAAAAATGGTAGATTACTAGTGGAGAAGGAAGAAAAAGTGAGCAGATGGAGAAAACACTTTAAGGAATTCTTGAACATAGAGGATGCAAGTAATGCGAGTATAAGTGGCTGGGGAATGGCTGGGAGAAGGAGGGAGGTGAGAAGACAGGAAGAAATCAGTAGGACAGAAGTTGTGGAAGCAATGAAGAAAGTTAAATCTGGGAAAGCCCCAGGAATTGATGGAGAGTGTGGTGAAATGCTGAAGCATGGGGGAGAGATAGTAGTAGAATGGATGTGGAAGATGTGCAGATTGGCCTGGGAGGAAGGTAGAGTCCCGGAGGATTGGAAGTCAGGTATAATTATTCCCTTGTACAAAGGAAAACAAACAAGAAGCCTCGGACAAGGACTGACCAAATGATGATGACCCAGGACCGGACAAAGGACTTGGTAATGAGTACATGGAACGTAAGAGGAGCGAATGATGAGGTGAAAGAGAGAGAGATTGTCCAGGTGCTTGAGGGTGGGAAAGTGGATGTATGTGGAATAACTGAAACAAAATGGAGAGGAGAAAGTGTGAGAGAATGGGAGTATGGATGGGGTATATGTGCAGGAGTAGGTGAGAATGAGAGGGCAAAGGAAGGAGTGTGTATAGTTGTGAGTAAAAGATGGAAGAGGAGCATAAGACAGTATGGATCAGTTGGGTCAAGGATTGTGTGGGTAAAGTTGAAAGTTGGAATACAAATGTGGGCGATTGTGTGTGTGTATGCGCCAATGCAAGATCGTGCTAGAAGAGTGAGAGAAGAGTTCTGGACAAATGTGGAAGTGTGCATGGAAAAGTTTGGAAGGAATGAGAGAGTGTTTTTGATTGGTGATATGAATGGTAAAGTTGGGAATGTGAAGATGGATGGAATAGTTGGTGAGTGGGGTGTGCCTGCTGAAATAGATGAGAATGGGAGTGCGTTAGTGGACATTTGTGCTGGGAAGGGGTTGGTGATAGCCAATACCCTCTTCAGGCATAAAATGATCCACAGGTATACATAGCGAGTGATGAGAAGGGTGGGTGGTGAACTGAATGAAAGGAAGGCAATGATTGATTATGTGTGTGTGGATGAAAGGATGCGAAGATGTGTAAAGGATGCAAGAGTGTATAGAGGTTGGGGAAGTGGACTTTCTGACCACTACTTGGTGGTGACCAGAATAAGAATGCAAGTAAGATGGAGGAATAGAAGAAGAGAAAGACGAGAGGAAGGAGTAGTTGCAAGGAGAGTGGAAAGGTTACAAGAGGATGAGAAAAAGGCAGAGTATAAGAGAGAAGTGGAGGAACGATTGGGCAAATATGAATTGGAGCAGATGGGAGACGTGGAAGGTGTGTGTAAGTTATTTACAGAAGAAATATGTGCAGCATGTGATGTGGTGTGTGGAAGGAAGAGAACACGGAGGGGGGTGCAAGGAACAGCGTGGTGGACTGAAGAGGTGAAACAGGCTGTGGCACAAAAGAAGAAAGCATACAATGAATGGATGAGAAATAGGGGCGTGGAAGAAGTTGAGAGGCGGAAGAGAGAGTTATATGTGGAAAGAAAGAGAGAGGTGAAAAGATTAGTAAGAGAGAGTAAGAAGAGAGTGGATGAGGAATTTGAAAGGAATTTGAGTGTAAATGGAGGGACTGTAAGAAAATGTTCTGGAAAGAGGTGAAAAGAGTAAGACAGGGTGGAAGTGAAGTTAGCAGGGGAGTGAAAGATAAAAATGGTAGATTACTTGTGGAGAAGGGAGAAAAAGTGAACAGATGGAGAGAACACTTTAAGGAATTGTTGAACGTAGAGGATGGAAGTAATGCGAGTATAAGTGGCTGGGGAATGGCTGGGAGAAGGAGGGAGGTGAGAAGACAGGAAGAAATCAGTAGGATAGAAGTTGTGGAAGCAATGAAGAAAGTTAAATTGGGGAAAGCCCCAGGAATTGATGGAGTGTGTGGTGAAATGCTGAAGCATGGGGGAGAGATAGTAGTAGAATGGATGTGGAAGATATGCAGATTGGCCTGGGAGGAAGGTAGAGTCCCGGAGGATTGGAAGTCAGGTATAATTATTCCCTTGTACAAAGGAAAAGGGGAAAAAGAAGTGTGTGGTAATCATAGGGGCATTTGTCTTCTTAGTATAATAGGAAAAATGTATGGTAGGATACTTATAGACAGAGTTAGAGAAAGAACAGAGAAATTAGTTGGAGAAGAACAGGGAGGCTTTAGGAAGGGAAGAGGTTGTGTGGATCAGATATTCATTCTTAGATCTTTAGTGGAAAAGTTTCTAGAGAAGGGAAAGAAGTTGTATGCGGCTTTCATGGATTTGGAGAAAGCATATGACAGGGTGGATAGACAAGGATTGTGGAAAGTGTTAAGAATATATGGAGTAGATGGGAAGTTGTTGAATGCTGTGAAGAGTATGTACAATGGTGCGAAGGCTGCAGTGCGTGTGGATGGTGAACTAAGTGAATTTTTCTCTTTGAAAGTTGGCTTGAAACAGGGATGTGTCATGTCTCCATGGTTGTTCAATCTGTACATGGATGGGGTAATAAAAGAGGTACAAGGTAGGGTAGTGGATGTTGGAGTGGCCTTGGTGAGAGAGGATAGTGTTTGGAAACTCCCTGTGCTGTTGTTTGCAGATGATACTGTGTTGTTGAGTGAAGACGAATGGGAGCTGCAAGGCTTGGTGGATGAGTTTGGGAGTGTGTGTAAGAAACGGAATCTAAAGGTGAATGTAGGGAAGAGTAAAGAGATGGTCTTTCAGAGAGGTGAAGTTAGTGAATGTACAGCGAGGTTGGATGGTGAGGAATTGGAAAATGTGAGTACGTTTAAGTACTTGGGTAGTGTGATGAGTAAGGATTAAGGTTTGGAGGGTGAAGTGCTTGAAAGGGTGCAGCAGGGAAGAAAGGTTGCTGGTTCTTTGAAAGCAGTGATAAGAAACAGGGAAGTGAGCATGGAAGTGAAAAAGTTGCTACATGACAGTATTGTGATACCAACTCTAACGTACGGAAGTGAAGCTTGGACATTATTGGAAGGACACAAGTCAAGAGTGAGAGCAGTGGAAATGAGTTATTTAAGAGGAGCCTGTGGAGTCACGTGGAGAGACAGGCTGACGAATGAAGATATAAAGGAGCGTTGTGGTGTGGATGTGGATGTGATAGGAAGCGTTATGAGGAACACACTGAGGTGGTTTGGCCATGTGGAGAGGATGGAGGGTGAAAGACTGACGAAGAGAGTGTATGTGAGTGAGGTGGAGGGGGGAAGAGGGAGGGGGAGGCCTAGGATGAGATGGAGGGATGGGGTGGAGAGATATATGAGAGAGGGGGGTGTGAGTTGGGAGCAGGGCAGTGAAATGGCGGGGGACAGGGCGACTTGGAGGCGATTTGTTTGTGGTCACCCCAAACGGGATTGAGGTGTCTGGCAATAGATAGATAGATAGACAAAGGAAAAGGGGAAAACGAAGTGTGTGGTAATCATAGGGGCATTTGTCTTCTTAGTATAGTAGGAAAAGTGTATGGTAGGATACTTATTGACAGAGTTAGAGAAAGAACAGAGAAATTTGTTTGAGAAGAACAGGGAGGCTTTAGGAAGGGAAGAGGTTGTGTAGATCAGATATTCATTCTTAGATCTTTAGTGGAAAACTTTCTAGAGAAGAGAAAGAAGTTGTATGCGGCTTTCATGGATTTGGAGGAAGCATATGACAGGGTGGATAGACAAGGATTGTGGAAAGTGTTAAGAATATATGGAGTAGATGGGAAGTTGTTGAATGCTGTGAAGAGTATGTACGATGGTGCGAAGGCTGCAGTGCATGTGGATGGTGAACTAAGTGAATTTTTCTCTTTGAAAGTTGGGTTGAAACATGGATGTGTCATGTCTCCATGGTTATTCAATCTGTACATGGATGGGGTAATAAAAGAGGTACAAGGTAGGGTAGCGGATGTTGGAGTGGCCCTGGTGAGAGAGGATAGTGTTTGGAAACTCCCTGTACTGTTGTTTGCAGATGATACTGTGTTGTTGAGTGAAGACGAAGGGGAGCTGCAAGGCTTAGTGGATGAGTTTGGGAGAGTGTGTAAGAAACGGAATCTAAAGGTGAATGTATATATATATATATATATATATATATATATATATATATATATATATATATATATATATATATATATATATAAGATATAATCCATCTATCTATCTATCTACCTACCTATCTATTTATTTGTCTATATATATCCATCTATCTCTATATGTGTCTATCTATTTATCTATTACATATATATATATATATATATATATATATATATATATATATATATATATATATATATATATATATATATATATATATATATATATATATATATATATATATATATATATATATATATATGTTTATTTATTTATTTATTTACATTTTTAAATGCGATACTTTCATCCCGTGGGAAACTGAATCTAATGTTGGCCAGCAAAACCAGCGAGATGACATACATGATTTACTGATGAAGTTTCGGTATACATATAAACTATTTTCCGACCTAAATGAAAAAATAAAACCAGTATATAATTTCCTTAAACTCAGAGTGACATTAATGTAAAAGAACACGGACCAGAGCAAATTAGCATAAAATGTAGTATATCTGATTTACTAATTAAAAAAAGAATATGTCGAGGATTCGTGTGAACCAAGGAATGATCGTAGCTCTGCTGAAAGAGGCTCCGCTATAACTATCGTCAAGTCGTCCCGTCCAGTGAACTTATATATATTTTTGTTATGCATATCGACCATTGGTGCCGAAGCCTCTGCTCATTAAGGCAATATATATATATATATATATATATATATATATATATATATATATATATATATATATATATATATATACACTTTCATACACACGTATCTCGAAGCACTGCAGTGAGATGTGTGAATTTGAAACGGCAGCCAGACCTCATGTGTCTGGTAACTGTGTGTGTGAAGGAGGGGGAGGTGGGGGATTTGGGGCAGAGGAGAATTTGGTGATAGGTTGGGAATCACATGTAAATTTGCAGTGTATGACTTGGACGGTGTGTTTGAGTTAATTTACTAAGGATAGATGAGAATATAATGCTAGCATTTTATGAAAAAGATTACGTAGATGTCTGTATAGTTAGTGTTGACACGAAAATTAGAGAAGTTTGCTGGGTTCGGACAGAGGTCTGAATGCTTCCATTCCCTCTCGACTTAAACATGAAACGTTTCCCCAGGAGATATTGGTAACGATATAAAATATATTTTGTGCTGACTCAAAAACAAAGCCACTATATATATATATATATATATATATATATATATATATATATATATATATATATATATATATATATATATATATATATCGTTTCAGTGTCCACTGCAGGACCGGCCTATCCCGACAGAAGTGGGGAAGATAAAGCCAATGTATCTCTACCAAGTGGCTTAGGCTGTCTAGTAGAGATTGTATGTAGGGTGAGAAATGCTTGTGAGTGTAGTGTTGGAGTAGCTTTGGATGTGTGTGTACAGTAGTCTGTGAACCGTAATCGGTCCGCGCAAGCCGACTGGGAGCAAGCATTCTTTGTATACAGTACAGTAAGCGACACTGGTGCAACCACAGCACCCCTTTTGTCCGCCAAAGTAGTACGTCGCCCGAAGAACACTCCCAAAGTTTATTACCCTGGTGGGGCGCTAACTCTCGTTCTTCTGTGTACGAAAATGCACACTCTACCACAGTACCACAGAGGATCCATATATATATATATATATATATATATATATATATATATATATATATATATATATATATATATATATATATATATATATATATATATATATATATATATATATATATATATATATATATATATATATATATATATATATATATACCTATACAGAATGACCCAAAAGAACCTTCCACATTTCGAAAGGCTGTATCACTGGCAGTAGTGAGGCAGGAGGGGCGGGGCTAGGGTCTGTTAGTAGCCCAATCCCAACCATCCTCCGTCGCCAACATGGTGTGGTCGGAAACACACCATGCATTCACTGTCGAAGCGTTCTTCACAAATAACAGTTCTGTGATTGCCGTGCAGGCGGCCTGTCGAAGATGTTTCAGAATTCCGCGGAACCAAAACATTCCAGATCAGAAGACCATCTTGCAGTGGGCTGAGAATTTCAGGACAACAGGCCCAGCTTTAGTGAGTTCTGGGCTATGGCCAACTATGATGCAAAGACTGCCTACATTCATAAACTCATTCACAAAGTAAGTGTAAAGAGACACAGGCCTAGGAAGACCCCTGACAATCCTGGAAAACGTCGCGAGTTCATACTTCATACAATGTTGTTTACAAGAACGAAGCTTATCTAGTGTGTAGAGCAGCATTTGCATCTATTTTTGGGATTACCAGGAAACGTGTTATATGTGCAGTAGGCAAAACAGCTTCCACCCATGTTGCTGTGTTGGACCAATGCGGACGTTACGAACCTGGCGGAAAAATTACAAGAGATAATGCGCGATGTGTTAGAGATCACATCAATCAATTACCGACAGTGACAAGGCACTACAGTCGAGTCAGAAATCCCCACAGGCGTTACCTGGAGTTTAACTTGATCATCTCTAACCTTTATCAATTGTATAAAGAGTGGATGACTGCCAATCATCCTGCAGTCGAAAAGGTGACCCAAAACTATTACCACAAGACATTCACAAAGGAATTTAACATTGCTTTCCAACCACCTAAATCGGACACATGAAGCACATGTGATAAACTGACCACTTCCATCAATTCTGCCACCACTGAAACTACCAAACAAAACTTGCAAGACCAGTTACAGCAGCACAGGGATAAAGCAGCAGAGGGACAGCCATTAATGAAGGAGAAAAAAGATGAAATAAAAGACAATGTCGCTGTTATTTGCTTAGATTTAAAGCAGACTATTTCCATCCCCAAACTCTCCACAAGTGTTGCATACTACCATTGCAAGCTGTGGATGTATAACTTTTGCATTCACAACTTAAAGACGAATACATCAACAATGTTCGTGTGAGACGAGATTACAGGTGGGCGTGGCTCTGTTGAAATCGCCAGCTGTCTCAAGAAATGGATTGCCACGGAGTACGATCAGAAGGTTTTCAATCATCTACCTGTGTTCAGTGACAACTGTGGAGGGCAAAACAAAAATGTAAATATCATCCTTACTTATCTTCACGAAGTGCACAGTGGACGATTAAAGACCACAGAACATGTTTATCTCACGCCAGGCCACTCTTTTTTGCCATGTGACAGTGCTTTCGGAAATATTGAAAGGAAATATCCTTGAGAGTAACATCTACGACTTTACTCTTACTGCAGCATTATCCAGAGTGCAACTTCTTCTCTGTATCCAGTTGTGAGGATGCACCAGCAAGACTTCTTGGACATTGACGTGTTAAAGCAGTACGTGGTGAATCGTAAACCAAAGAGTGAGTCTGTTTCCTTCCAAGACGCCAGGATGTTTATCTTCAGTCAGTTATACATGGAAGGGTATTTTATTTGGATGGCCTACAGTGCTGCACCATTGACTCCTGTCAGGTTAATGCCTGGCAAAAAGAGCTTCTCCCGGAAGGTGTTCAACCTCAGTGACGTGCCACTCCCACAAAAGTATGATGTGCCCATTCCCCTGAAGACTGCAAACGTGGCAAGCCTTAAATGTTTGTTGGCGTTCATTGTTACAGTGAAATACCCTTTCTTCAAGCACCTACTTTCACACCAAGAGAAACAGACACCAACAAGTATGCCACCTTCTCCAAGCAGCGAAAACGACTTGGAAGAGGAGTGTAGACAACGATTTGTTGGATTATGACTGACGAGGTGAGATAGTAGTTTTTTTTTTTAAATCAAACAATCCATAAACCAAGTAAGAAATTAGAATACAAATTCATATTAATACAGGTATATCCTTCTATAATGATATTGGAAAGCATTCATCATAATGTTTCAGAATAATGATAATAACCACAGGTAAGAGGTTTTGCTTTGATATTTTTAGTTTTATGTTTCTCATTGTTGCAGAAACATTATGTGATGGTTTAGGAGGCTGCGAGCTGAGAAAATACGCAAACCTAATTTATGAAGACTCATGGCCACCCCCTGACCCCATAACGCCTTCATGCAGATACACCACACATCCGACTAACTCCACACACAATGATTGTTCTGCCTGCTGCAAGATCGTCTTGGCTCTCGTCACCGGTGTGTGAGTTTTTATTTCAAAATGTATTCTCCCTGACTACACTTGGATTTATGACAGTTCTTTTATCTTTAGTGCTAATCATTTGTTCAGGTTTACAGAAAGAATCAATTATTATTATTTTTTTTATTCGTCTTGACAGGCATGGTGTGGGCCGAGTGGTTGGTTTCCATGACCCAGCGTTGGTCGGCATACTGCCATTCATTTGTGTGCCTACTGGTGAGTGTTTTTTAAGAAAATCTATCATTATTGCATTATTGTCTTGAACTGTTTTTTAAGAAAATCTATCACTATTGTCTTGAATTGTTCATAACAATTACATTATTAATGCATAGTAAACTGTCCAAAAACTTCCGTTTTACGCCTACTTACGAACATTTTCTAAAAATCTTTATTACTATGCAGGTAATTGTTTGCATTGATTCATTCCCCCTCCCCCGACAGAAGAGGTGCTAGACTGAGAGTGGATGGTTGCAGCATTGCCTGGTAGCAAGAGGGAGGGTGTGTGGATGTGGATGGTTGGTCGTCAAGTGCCATGTAGCGGAGTATGTGGGCCTCATAGCGGCAGTTTTGTGGCACCATTGTTATAACTCATATCAAGTTTGGTTTGTATTCTTAAGGAAATTATATTTTCGATAAAAATGTATTATATTTTGTAATATCTCTGTTCCAGAGACATCCCATTTAAAGATCTTTAGTGGTATGCCGTTTTTTCATGTTTGTTTCAGCAAGTGTAAATTGTAAAACGATTATTATACTGGTTTAGTGTCCCCATGTTGGAAGGTTTTCATTAGTTGATGTGCTAATGTGAAACGTATTATTGTCACGAATCAAATTCGCAACATTTTCCTTTTGTGAGAAACCACGAACTATTAGTGAAAAACTCACTGTGTATCGCTCAGTTGACCGTTTCTCTCTCCATTTCGATGGTATACTTTTCAAAACATTCGTCACTGTTTCAAAGGTGACCGATCTAATGCACGTCATTAAGTGCTCTACTAAGCGATATTATTGTTTCTTTATTGTTCACCCCTGTCTGCCTCGACCGTTAAAAAAAATGCGGCCATCGTGCTCCCTTTCTTTTCCACGAGTTATTCAGTCAAGTGTCTGTCGTGACGGAGTGAGGTTCTGTGCTCCAGCAGTGAGAGAGGTCAGCTAGCACCCAGACTCCACTAGACTACAGTTCTCCAGGCTCCCACCCTTCTTGGTGATACACTACATTCATTGACCAGTATTTCCTTTTTGTATTTTCCTAGGTTTAAGAGGTTAGTTAAGTGTGCTGTTTCCTCACATGCTGGCCGGCTGCGCCGCATGTTGGTTTTTTTAGGCGTAAGAATTTAGCTTTTGAGTGAGTGAGTACTATCTCTTTATTTGAATTCATTTGAAGTGTAACGTTGAATTTATTTCTTTGTAATCAATAAATTTAACAGTTCTTTTTCTTGAGCTTAATGTAATGTAAAATCGTGTTTCATTTCTCCACAATTAAGCTTATTTCCCTTATAGCTCCTAGCTTGCATAAACGTTTTGCCATTCATAACTGGTACATAGGCCAGTCTTGTTGTATTAAGCTTAAAATCCGTTGTTAGGAGTTAAGCATCAGCAAGAACCTGATATCATTAATAGTATTAGTTATTTATTGTCAGGGGTGAAGTCACTTTCTCCAAAGGCTAACAGTACTAATAATCAGCATTTGTGAGTAATTAGTCTCTGCTGTGTACTATTGAGAAAGTTTATAAATTCCCGTTCTGAGAGTCCGGCGAAGCAAGCCGGTATAATCATTGCTTGATTTAGCAAGACAATTCATTGTCCCTGCTCTTCAGTATTATTGAACATTATCATTTAAATAATTGCTTTTATTTTAAAAACCTCGTGACAATTATTAGGATGTCACATCCATTTTCCCTTTCTCATTAGAAGGAGGGCGATTGGGCGTGATATGCTGTATGGTGAGGTCCTGCTCGGCACTGGTTTTCTTCCACAACTACCACCACCATCGCTACCACAGCTTCCACCACCATCACTACCACTAACTACCACCACCATCACTACCACTAACTATCACCACCATCACTACCACTAATTAACTACCACCACCATCACTACCACTAATTAACTACCACCACCATCACTACCACTAATTTACTGCTACTACCATCACCACCACTAACTACCACCACCATCACTACCACTAATTAACTACCACCACCATCACTACCACTAATTACCTACCACCACCATCACTATAACTAACTACCACCACCATCACTACAACTAACTACTACCACCATCACTACCACTAATTTACTACCACTACCATCACTACCACTAACTACCACCACCATCACTACCACTAATTAACTACCACCACCATCACTACCACTAATTACCTACCACCATCATCACTATAACTAACTACCACCACCATCACTACAACTAACTACCACCACCATCACTACAACTAACTACCACCACCATCACTACCACTAATTTACTACCACTACCATCACTACCACTAACTACCACCACCATCACTACCACTAATTAACTACCACCACCATCACTACAACTAACTACCACCACCGTCACTACCACTATCTACCACCACCGTCACTACCACTAACTACCACCACCATCACTACCACTACCACCACCATCACTACTACTACCACCACCATCACTACCACAACCACCACCATTACTACCATTAACTACCACCACCATCACTACCACTAATTAACTACCACCATCATCACTACCACTAACTACCACCACCATCACTATCACAAACTACCACCACCATCACTACCACTAACTACCACCACCATCTCTACCACAAACTACCACCACCATCACTACCACTAACTACCACCACCATCACTACCACTAACTATCACCACCATCACTACCATTAACTACCACCACCATCACTACCACTAACAATCGCCACCATCACTACCACTAACTACCACCACCATCACTACCACTAATTAACTACCACCACCATCACTACCACTAACTACCACCACCATCACTACCACAACTACCACCACCATCACTACCACTAACTACCACCACCATCACTACCACTAATTAACTACCACCACCATCACTACCACTAACAACCACCACCATCACTACCACCAACTGCTACCACCATCACTACTGCTAACTACCACCACCGTCACTACCACTATCTACCACCACCATCACTACCACTAACTACCACCACCATCACTACCACTAACTACCACCACCATCAATACCACTAATTAACTACCACCACCATCACTTCCACAACTGCCACCACCATCACTACCACTAACTACCACCACTATCACTACCACTAACTACCATCACCATCACTACCACAACTACCACCACCATCACTTCCACAATGGCTGCTCCTCGGTGTTGGGGGAGGGGTCATTGTTTGGTTGAGGCTGGTTGCTAAGCATAACAACAAGGATTACAGAACTGAAAGCAAGGGATCCACGACGTCCTCATTGTTTTATATAATTCATACGAATTTTTCAGTAAACAATGAGACCCATGTATGTTTATCTTTCCTTATTAGGCTACAACCAAAACAAAACCATGGAACTGCAACATGCTTGATTTGTTGTATTATGCTATATACTAGACCAGAGGAATCAAATTCCGCATACGCTAATGCTCCTTTGAAAGCTGTACAAAAAAGTTTTAAATTTTTAAACCTTAAATCTTGCATTATTTTCAGGCAAAGTCCCATTAATTTTGATAAATTTGCATATGCTATCAGCAAGAAATGCATTGTTTGACAAGTATTTCTATGGTATTAATAAGAGCCAAAGCATTGATAACTGCCCTACGTTCTTTTAATTGCATTTACATCAGTGAATCACGTGTTTACCGGTAATTGTATAGTCTTCACAATATTATTTATACTTCTTTGAAATTTTTTTTTCCACTCTTACTTGGATTTAGATTTCACAGTTTCGTAAATGGAGAATGGTATGGGAAAACCCACATAACAAAACAGGTGTTAATGATCCGGTTCGACTCGGACCATCTTCATGTACTGTAATGACAAGTAAATAGTGGATACGTCTTGTTGTGTGTGAGAGGGTGGGGGATAGGGGTGCTAGTGGGAGGGGGGGGAAATGGATGGAGGGGAGAGAGAGAGAGAGAGAAGGGGGGAGATGTAAGGGAGAAACGAGAGGGAAGGAAAGAGGAGGGAGGGAGAAGCGGGTGAGAGGATACGGAAAGTTGCTCTTACGTCTGGCAGTGGTGAACGACGTCTAGCCCTCCCACATTGAGTTAGTCGGAGGGAAGAACTTTCGATACGTGACCATTGCGTTATTATTTAACAGAGAACTCAGAAAGATGCTTAATGAATCATTAAAAAATACAGTTTTTTAAGCGATGCAGATTATTATTTTGTTAGTCATCAGTTTACTAGTGAGACGTAATTTTTAAACTAACACTCTTGCAAGTGTTTCCCACATAGCACTCCTGTAGATATTTCATGCCACAATTCCGTCAGTACTAAACATAGCAAAATCAGATATATATCATATCTAAGAAAATGTAGTCCTTAATGAGGTATAAAACATTGTTGTACTATGCTATATTTAGGAGACAAGAAATTGACCAAGCGACGGTGAATGACTGTGCCCAAGTACCACAAGTTGCGCACGCTTTCCTCACATTTACTGTAATTTTCTTGTTTACGTTCGTATGGCGCTTGACTCCTTGTGGCAGGCAGTGCGTCATAAATTCTTGGATAAAAGAAGTCTATGGGGGGGGGGGAGGTGAATGGATCCATGGGGATAAATACATCCTTAGGTTAAAAAGGTGCATGGGATAAACTGGGCCATGTTAGAAAGTAGGTTAATGGTAGATAATTAGTCTATGGGGAAATTAGGTCCATGGAGAAGAATAGATCCATAGGAGGAAATACATTTAACGGGAAGTTGGGCCCATGGCAGAAAACAGTTTCCATATAGGAATATTGGCCAATGGGACGAAAAGAAGTCCATGGTGGAAAACAGGTGGGAGGGAGGGAGATGACCTCTTGGGGATGTAGCTAGATCCAGATGTATGTGAGTGTTTTCATTATTATCACACTAGTCCATTAAGAACTTGCATTTTCCACACCAAAATTAACACTATACAGTAGTTAATATTTATAACAGATTCATAGCCTGTCATGATTCCCCTTCTTTCTATGGCGCCCTTAGAATCATGGCCCCGATGTTGTGAACTACCGTTCAAATACTATTTTCCTACCGTCTGCCAATCATATCTAGTTTATTTCACTCTGAATTCCCTAAACCTTTTCCCTTCTTGCTTATTATTGCCTCCATGACTCAGAATTTAGATACATTGTCTGTTGTTCCTTCCAACCTTCCTTTTCATTTTTCGCTTCTTTCTCAGCAGCACATTTTCCAGACTTTGGTTTCTATGCAAGAAATGTATCCGGCTTGAGAGGCTGCTAATGGTTGCCGTGGTAGTGGTGGTGAGTGTAGTGTGGAGTGGGATGTCTGTTGGCAGTTTCCGCCCGAAATATTAAGGTGTGGTTTTAAAATCTCTTTCCTGTGGACACAGGTAAAATACAGGGGAATCTGGCTGGGTTGTTTTCTGCTGGGCCGATGTTCATTTCGTTTTTCTTCTTTACTTATATATTGGAGCATACATTCTTCCGTTGCAACATTTATTGGTTCATTTCTTCCAGGCAGACTGACTATGGTGTTGTTTGTTATGTGTGTGTGTGTGTGTGTGCTTGTGTGTGTACATATCCGTATACACACACACACACACACACATATATATATATATATATATATATATATACACACACACACACAGACACACACACATATATATATATATATATATATATATATATACAAACACAAACAAAAATGAATATATATATATATATATATATATATATATATATATATATATACACACACACACACACACATATATATATATATATATATATATATATATATATATATATATATATATATATATATATATATATATATATATACACACACACACACACACACACACACACACACACACATATGTCCATAATGGACAAGTAATTGCAACGCCCCGTGATGAACCGGCAAGATGTCTTGATTAACTCAGTTTTTATCATCATCATCATCATCATCATCATCCGGACCTCCTGTCCCACCCAAGGGCAGGGTGAGGAGTAGCAATGTCCAGAGAGCACAAACTTGCCCAATCCAAATAGGCCAAACTTCCATTCACTCATTATTCAAGCCCCCCGGAATCCTGGCTCCACCGGATATGCCAAAAACATTCACAGCATTCTGCAGCTTCACAAAGCGTATCCGATTGAGTAAATCCGGACGCTGCCATGCTCACAAGGGGTGCCAAAATCCCTGATCACGCACTTCTCACGAAATTCATCCAGCCAGCTCGATCTCTTGTCAGTTCCCTAGCCTCACCGACTTCCAAACCTCTCTTCCTGACACACTCATCCACCATATCTTTCCACCTTCTCCTTGGCCTACCTCGCCTCCTCCCTTCTTCAAATTAGCTCAGGTATACCTTTTTCACCACTCTATTGTTATCCATTCTTTCCACATGACCATACCATCTCAGGACACTCTCTTCGATTCTGGTGTCCACCGACTTCCTCACTCCACCTTTCAGGAATCACATTATTTCGTATCCTATCCACCCTCTGTACTCCACATACATTCCTCAGCAGTCCCATCTCCACTGCTCTTACTCTTGACTTTTCATTTTCATGCCACACCATAGTCTCACACCCATATGTTAGAGTTAGCAGTAACACTCCCTCATGTAAGCCTCGTGCAGATGCAGCACTCAAGCCTGTTTCTTATCAAGGCCTTCATTGCTCCAGCCACATTTCTTCCTTGTGTCACTCTACTGTCAACTTCTTTTGCACATTTTCCTCTCTTTTCTATCACTGTAACCAAATATTTGAACTCTCACCAATTCTAGTCTCCCTCCATTCACTGTGACATCACACTGGGAGTCACCTTCTCTATCAATAACCATCACTTTACTCTTCTCTACATTTACTCTCAAGGCAGGACGCTCACAAACATCAGCAAAACTCTGCACTAGCCTACTGAGTTCTTGTCCGGTACTTGCAAGCAGTACTGCATCATCAACATACAACAAATTTGAGATATTCCATCTTATCACCATTCATTACTAGCGCCATCCCTCTCTCCATGACTCGTGTTTTTACTTGTCTCATCACCTCATTCATATATATATATATATTGAACAACGAAGGGGACGTCACACAACCTTGTCGCACGCCCACACCGATCGAGAACCACTCACTTAGATGCCCATTAACCCTTACACATGCATTGCTATCATCATAAAAACTTTTGACAGCACCTAACAGCTTACCATCTACACCATAAATGCACAAAACTTTCCACAGTCACTCTATGTCTACTTTGTCGTATGCTTTTTCCAGATCCATGAATGCTATAAACACCTTATGGTCCTTCTCACAAGCCTTCTCTGCTACCTGTCTCACTGCAAATACTTGATCCACACATCCTCTGCCACTCCTAAAGCTACCCTGTTCATCACTCACTAGGACCTCTGATATCTCTCTTACTTTCCCTATAATAATTCTTCCATATACCTTCCCTACCACACTCAATAAACTTATGCCACGATAATTCTTGGACTCACTTCACTCATCTTTATTTTTGTACAGGGGTACAGTCACAGCCTTTTTTGCATTCTGTAGGCACAGTTTCAGTCATCCATGCCTTCTTACATATCTCCAACAAGCACTTCATTCCACTCTCTCCACTACACTTAAGCATCTCTGCATACACCTCATCAACCCCAGCTGGTTTCCCATTTTTCAGCCGTTTCACAGCGCTCTTCACCTTTGCGAGCGTCACGTCTCCTGGCACTGCATTCCTTCTCCGCACACCCCCAAAACCAATCATGTTTACAGCCGCTCTGCTAAATTAATCGTGACCAATGACTAAAATTTCTCCGTTCAGCATCTCCCAGTCTCCTAACACTCTTACCTTCTCTTCCTCAGCAAGTGCCATCATGGAATGTACATAGTACATTTCTTTTTATTTCTCTCACTAAAGCTAAACACCCTTCCTTTCATCATGCATGTCTTGATACTTTCCACAACAGGATGACATGCAGAGGAAACCACAGTTACCCTTAGATGCACATTTGTTTCATGTCACTACGTGGAATCATGTTAAATGTTTTCTATGCATTCCCAAGAAATATAAGTGCTAGAAGAAGGACCATATTGGGCTAGAGTGAAGTGTCTTGAATGTGAAAATTCTCTAGTGTTACTGACTGGGACGTTCTCCCAGAGATGCTCCCACTTTTAAAGATTTATCCGTGTTTTTTTATTTGTGTTATTTCTTTGTGTTCTGCTATGTACTCTAAAATCTCTCCATCAGTCTTACTGTTTCCAGTCTCTCTTACTTTTGACCGTGCTGATATTCTTACTGACTATAGGATAAAACTAAAGTCTTTGATCAGACTTCTGTTCTAATTCCACTTTGGACAACTCCGTAGGTGTTCCTCCACCTGCGTACCCCTCTAACTTTTTTACCGGTCATAGACGTTTGTACGGATAGATTTTCTGTACACTCTGTCCTTCACTTGAATTATGCATCCTCCTGATAGGATCCGTTCTGTTGTTGTAAAAATATTTTATAGGGTGGTGCAAAAGTAGGTTGACATTACAGAGGCCTTCCAGGAAATCAACACCAAGTTGACCTGTGCATTACTGTGTATCGAAGTGTGGCTGACAGACTCCAGGAATGTGTCAATGGTGAGGGCGGAGACTTTGAACACTTACGAGACTAAAAGTGTGTCTTTTGCTTTGGAATAAATGTTCAATGTCAACCTACTTTTGCACCACCCTGTACTTTGATGTGGGCATCCTGTGCATGCAGGCAAACTTTTTTGTCTTTACGAGAACGTAATTTTCTTTCTAGCTGATAGTTTGCTCACATTCAGACTGCTAACAAGAAAGATGATCAGCCCTTACTCTCCCACTATCGCCAAACTTCCTGACACTCTTGTTTTTCTTAGTCTTTTACTTCAACTTGAATATGATGACTATGAACATTCAAGTTTTCGTAAGGTAATCTTTTCAAATACCAGAATGTCTGTCAGGAACACTCCATTGATGATATTTTCTTTCATATTCACAGTTATCCTTGTACTGTGACTTTACTGAAACTCTGGTGTTATTGTAGACATATCCAAAGCCTTTGACTTAGGCTGACACATCTTTCATTTGCAAATTGTTTCTGATGGTCTTTATATTTCTATCTGTATTTTCATCTGGTCATTTTTTTTCCTTGCTTGTTTGCAGTTGCTGCTATAAACATCCGGTGCTTTTCCCGAATACTGTTTTGATGATCAAGATTATGTACTTTTGCAAACTCCCATTTCACATTTTATAAATGATTTCTGAGCTGTATAATTATGAAATCCTGTTTACTCAGGAGTTAACAGCCCCACCTTCATCTTTGTACTCGTTTCACACAACGAGTGACCAACAAGACAATTAACTCAAAACTCACATGAGGAAGTCAGGCATATCTAACTACTGATCTGCTCATTATTTTAAGTTGGTTCAAGAAAATAGTGTTTTGGAGGCCCAGTATTTATTTCACTTTTTTTTTTTTTTTCACTGCGGTTTTCCACAAACAAAACCATCACTTTGCAGTCAACAGTAGTACAGTCCCTGAACTTCCCCAGAATTCTTGATTTTGCAATTTTCTCTTTCATTGGCAGATTTATTTTGCATCTTTTGCAGTAGTTGCTCCCAGAGATTTTATGTCCTCCACTGATCTATGTCTTTGGTCAGGTGAGCATACTAGTCACTGGCAGCACAGTAATTCTTTCTTCTGCTAAGAAATCTAATATATTATCCGGTGTTCTCAGTCCTTCATTTATATACTTAAGTGATCAGTACGAGAATATGCTTCCTCTTTATTTCCTGTTTCAAGAGCATTTATCGCTTTAAATCCAAAATTAATTAGTCTTGACTTTCAGTCCTCTTTGATTTTTTTTTGAAAAAGAAAATCAGCCATGTTACTTTTCCTTTCCTTTATTTTAATAGAAAACTTGTTAATCTGTCTCCATACTTCGGGTATATTGTTGTGTCATTACCGTGGGAGACGGAAAGCCATTAGTATCATATTTGTAGTTTCACATTTGTTCGGAGCTGGAAGACTTGAAGACTTGGAGCACAACTCATCCACTTTAATGAGGATCTGAACCTGATAAAATGGAAATCCCAGCTATCCCAAAAACATAAATACATAATGTATCTCTACTCTTTTCTGAACCTAACAATTTAATAACGCTTTCAGTGAACAAGTGCAACAACCCTGACACAGACAGAGGGCTGGTACTACAGTCCCAGACAGATCATCTTTTCACTCTAAACAGTCTAGACCAACATACCCATATCCCACACCAAGCCCTCTTCCTCCCATCATCTCCAGACATAACCTTCTGCTCCCCAAACCTCGCTCCCACTACATCATGGAGAGTGGTCAAAACCCTAGGCTCTGATCACCTCGCAATCATCATCACTACCAAAACCAGAATCACCCCAGCTGGCCACAAACACACATACACTAATTATAAGAGAGCCAACTGGGAGGCCTTTGTAATTGAAACAGACCATTTCGAAACACTAAACAGTACACCCATCACAAACATCAACACCGCTGTGCACACTTTCAATACAATCATACAAAACGCAGACAAAAGACACATCCCTAGAGGCAACAGAAAGAGACACAACCCCAACTTCACACCAGAAATTCAAGGCCTCATCAGACAACGGGACACTGCGACACTCCCCAACATCCCATACACAAGACACCATACAACAAATAAAAGAACTCAACACTCAAATAAACAGTAAAGTATCAGAACAGCAAACACTAAACTGGAAAAATTACCTCCAAACACATGACCACAAAACAAACATCAGCAAACTCTACAAAACACTAAACAGCATCACACTTTCCAACAGCAACACCGCACAATCACACGCTGCCATCACAACAACAGACACCATATCCTCAAACAGACAACAAGCAAACACTCTCATCAATCACTTTTCACAAGTCAGCCATTTAACACCCCATCCCGAAGACCGACGTATCATCAGACGTAAGAGACAGTTCCCCACAGACCCAGACAACGCACCTTTCACTTACAACCAGACGAAGTACATCATTAACAACCTCAAGCACTCATCTGCCTGTGGACCAGAGAACATAAGCAACATTCACCTTAAACACCTAGGACCACAAGGCATACAAGCACTCACCAACATATCAAACTACAGCTACTCACACAACATAATACCCAACATCTGGAAGCATGGCAATATCATCACTAACCCTAAACTCAACAAAGACCCCACGTACCCTCCTCACATCGCCCCATCACACTCCTCTGCACCCCCTCTAAAGTCATTGAATGACTGATACTACAACTAGTCACACCTCACATTCCCCTAGCCCAGTCACAACATGGCTTTAGGCCACTTCACTCCACAAACACCCTTCTTACAGACCTTACATAGAGAGTATTCGATGGCATGAATTCAGCTAGGCCACCACACAGAACACTCCTAGTCACACTAGACATTAGCAAAGCTTTTGGTGCCATCCCCCGCCACAACCTCACAAACAAAATACTCAACACAAATATGCACAATAACACAAAAAGATGGCTGGCAAACTACCTAGCAGGGAGATGTGCACACGTAACATTTGCCGGCCAGTCTTTTAACATCAGAAACTTCACAAACGGAGTCCCCCAAGGATCTGTTTTGTTCCCTACACTCTTTAATCTATACATGCACGACGTACCCACACCCCACACACCACAGATACACATAGCTTCCTATGCAGATAATATAACACTTACATGTACACACAAAAACGCAAACACAGCTGCACACATCATTCAACCTTACCTCAACACACAACACGAATGGTTCACCACAGACAGGCTCAAAATAGCCTCAGCCAAATCTATAGTGACTCTTTTCACAAACTGGACAGCAGAACACAGTCACATCCCACACCTCACCATAAACAACACTCCCCTACCATACACACACACACACCCAAAATCCTTGGTGTAACATAGAATACATCGATGTCATTTAAACAACACATCACAAACATTAAAAATAAAATAACACCAAGACTCAGTGCTTTGAGGTCACTTGCCCATACAACATACGGACACAACAAAGAAACCACCACCACAGTATACAAACAATACATACTTTCAGTGATGAATTATGCAAGCCCTGCCTGGGCTTCTAACCTCACCAAAACACACTACAACACTCTACAGACCATACAGAACAAGGCCCTAAAAATAATCACAGGCTGCACAGTACTACACGTACAGACTACCTACATCAAGAAACCAAAGTCCTCAAAGTCAAGGATCACCTAGACATGAGAGGCACCCAGTTTCTTGCTGCAGCCTCCAAAAACCCACAACATCCACTACAATACATGGCAGCACATCCACCCACACCAAGGAACATCAAAACAACACCCAGCACACGATACCATACACAAATACTGTCATCTCTCCCCCCTCGCCCACCTCAGACCAGCTTCCAGAAGCATATCCACACTCAGATCACTCGCCGCTCCATTCAGTCACTTAAAGACAACACACAGCTGCATGCACGGCCTCCTGACATCCACCCTTCTGAATCCTATCTTCCTCGTGAGGACAAGGTCCACCTGGCCAGGCTGAGATGTGGGCACCATCCAGCCCTCTTAAGCTACCAGAAGAGGCTGGATGACTCCTTTGCTGATGCCTGTCCAGGACGCAACACAGCACCCCATACTATTAAGCACATTATGGAAGACTTCACTGCACACAATCACCTACGCCAACAACACGGCCATGGCCTTTCTAAGGGGCTCGGGGCTGTTCGGCCAGACTGCCTAGGGAACGACTACTACTACTACAATTATGATAGACACACTGCACAATAACCTGTAAACCAAGAAAGCATCTGCTACACTGGTTGGTAATCAAATAACCAATTCTGAGTTTTCCCTGCGTGACGTGGATGCTGTCAAGTGGGTCTGCGGTGGATTCGTGACTCGCCCAGGAAATAAAACAAGGAGGGGAGGGAGACTGATATAGTAACAGTTGACTAGAGAAAGGACGACGTTCTGAGAATGGCAACTTGAGAAGTAAGGGCGGGCAAATAAGTCAGTGAAGGAAACGAAGACCAAGTAGGCCCTTGAAGATTCAAAATTGGAAATAAGGGTAAACCGTTTGTCTAAGACAGAAGGGCAATATAAGTTTGTGGGTGGTATGGGGTAAATATTGTGCGTGTGTGCTAGAATGGATAAGAGTGAGGTGAAGGATGGTGTATGTGAATACTGTGTTACGAGAAGGAAGGAGAGTATAATGGAGTAATAATGAAGGTAGGAATAAAAGCAGGAAAGGCTGAACTTATCAACAGAGGATCCACTGGTTAGAGTAAAGACAGAGTTTTGGGAGGGTACAGTGGCATGCTTTGAGAAGTATAGTAATGAGAGTGTTTCTGACTAGATGTATGATTGATGGCACCCAATGACACAAGCTGATCCACAAGTATGTCCACAGAAACCATAAAACTGGAGAAAATTTGATTACAGCCATGTAAAGATTGATTTGTGTGTGGACGACTAAAATGAAGCCTGTGGTTGGTAATATTGTATGCAGTGAACTGGAGAGTGGCTTTTCTGATCATACAGTAATGCGGAAGATCAAGTTGGAAAAGCAATGGATACAGAAAAGTAGACGATAACAGGGGAAACAACTCTGGCAAGATGTGTAGAAACGGTACACGAAGAGGAAAATGAGTCGGATACAATAGGGGAATGAGAAATCAAGTGAACAAATATGATCTGGAGCAGCTGAATGAAATGAACGGTGTGAGTAATGATTTTTCAGAAACCTATGAAGCGTGTGCGGTGGTACTTGGGACTGGGAGAAGTGACAAAGGGGTGAAAGTATCACCGTGATGGAATGAGGAGATAAACGAGCTGTGGAGTAGAAGAAGGCATATTGCACCAGAATGGAATGTACAAGTAGATGAATTAAAGATATGGAGAGAAGGAAGAGAGAGCTGTTTGTTAAGAAGAGGAGGGAAGTGAGAGATTTGTGACAAGAAGTAATATGAGGTTGTGTGAGGACTATGGGAGTAACATAAATGCTGATTCGAGGGAATATACGAAACTGTCTTGGAAGGAGATAAGGAACCAAGACAGTGTCATTTGGAATGTAAAACAAGAACTCAGTATTAAATGGGACGAATGCTGGTAGTGGAAGAAAGTAATCAGGTGGATGGAGCATTTTATTACTTGTTGAATTAAGAAAAGGGGAGCAGTGCAATTATACTTCGTCGGGGAATGTCTGGTAGATGAAGGCAGACATGAAAGAATAAAGGGATTATTAGGATGGAAGTGTCAGAGGCATTGGTGAAGCTCAGAATGGGGAAAGCATTAGGAAATGCTGAAGTATATGTTGGTATAATGAAAGACGGGGAAGAAATAGTAACTGAATGGGCTTTGAAAATATGCAAATTGACTGTGAGGAGGGAAGACTGCTCGATGAATGGAAATAATGTATAATAGTTCCCTACGTGACAACAAGTTGGTTGGTGGAGGGTTAGTGTCCCTCCCAGGAAAACAAAGGAAAACAAAACAAAAACAAGAAGACTCGAACCAGAACTGACCAACTGGTGATGACTAAGGACCGAATAAAGGACATGGTACGGATTGCAACAGGGAAAAAGTAGTGCAAATGACGAGGTGAAAGACAATGTCCAGGTGCCTGACGACACAAAAATGGACGTATGTGGAATAACAGACTAAATGGAGAGGTGAGAGCGTGAGAGAGTGGGAGTATGAATGAGGTATATGTGCTGGAGTAAGTGGGAATGAGAAGGCAAAAGACAAAGTATTGTTGTGTGCAAGAGACGGAAGGAGAATATAAGACAGTAGGGATCAGTTGGCTCTAGAATTGTGTGGGTAAGATTGAAAATACTCTACGACTACAGATGTGGGCGATTTTGTGTGGGTGTATGCACCAACGCAAGATCGTGCAAGTAGAGTGATAGAAGAGTTTGAAAGGAATGAGAGAGTGTTTTTGATTGGAGATATCAATGGAAAAGTATGGCATGTGAAGGTGGATGAAGTAGTTGGTGAGTGGGGGATGCCTGCAGAAGTGGATGATAATGGCAGTGCTCTAGTTGACATTTGTGCCAGGAGAGGGTAAATGATAGCCAAAACTCCCTTTAGACACAAGATGTTCCACAGGTATACGTGGCGAGTAATGAGAAGTGTCGGTGGTGAACTGAACGAACAGAAGGCAATGTTTCGTTATGTGTGTGTGGATGATAGAGAAGGTGTGTAATGGATGTAAGAGCATACAGAGGTTGAGTGAGTGGACTTTCTGACCACCATATGGTCGTGGTGAAAGTCAAGGTCTAAATGCAGTGGAGGAATAGACTGAGGGAAGGGCAGAAGAAGTAGTCCATACAAAGAGGGTAGAAAGGTTGCAAGAGGATGGAAAAATGGCAGAATATGAGAGGCAAGAGGAAAAGCGATGAGCAAATGTGATTTGGAGCAGATTGGGGAGGTGGATGGGGTGTGCAAGGTATTCACAGAAGAAATCTGTGCAGCATGTGAGGTGGTGTGCAGTAAAGAGAAGACTAAAGGGGATGCAAGGAACAGCAAGATGGAATAAATATGTGAGACAAGCTGTGGTGCAAAAGAAGAAAGCATATAGTAAGTGTATGACAAGCAGAGGCTTGGAGGAAATTGAGAGACGGAAGCGTTATATGAAGAAAGGAAGAGAGAGGTGAAACGGTTAGTAAGAAAGAGTAAGAAGGAATTTGAGTGTGAAGTGCAGGGAATGTGAGATAATATTCTGGAAAGAGGTAAAGAAAGTAAGACAGGGTGATAAAGAAGTTAATCAGGGAGTGAAAGATATAAATGGTAGACTGTTAGATGGACAATAGGTGAGGAGATGGAGAGAACACTTTCAGGAACTGTTAAACATAGAGAATGAAAGTGATGTGAGGGTATGAGGTTGGGGAATGGTTTCGAGAAGGAGGGAAGTGAGAAGAGAGGAGGAAATCAGTAGGATGGAAGTAGTGGAAGCAATGAAGAAAGCCAAAATGGGGAAAGCCTCAGGACTAGAATGATGAAGTGTGTGGTGAAATGATGAAGCATAGTGGAAAAATAGTAGTAGAATGGATATGGATGATGTTCAGATTGGCCTGGGAGGAAGGTAGAGTCCCGGATGATTGGAAATCAGGTATAATTATTCCCCAGTACAAAGGAAAGGGGGGAAAAGAAGTGTGTGGTAGTTATAGGGACATTTGTCTTTTTAAGGTAATAGGAAAAGTGTATGGTAGGATACTTAATGGCAGAGTTAGGGAAATAATAGAGGAATGAGTTTGTGAAGAACAAGGAGGTAATAGGAAAGGAAGAGGTTGCATAGATCAGATATTCATTCTTAGGTCTTTAATGGAAAAGTGTCTAGAGAAGGGAAAGAAGTTGTATCCGGCCTTCATGGATTTGGAGAAAGCATATGACAGGGTGGATAGACAAGGAATGTGGAAAGTTTTAAGAATATGTGGAGTCAATGGGAAGTTGTTGAATGCCCTGAAGAGTATGTATGAGGAGGCTAAGGCTGCAGTGCATGTAGACAGTGAACTGAATGATTTTTTTTATTTGAATGTTGATTTGAAACAGGGATGTGTCATGTCTCCATGGTTGTTTAATCTGTATATGGATGGGGTTATAAAAGAGATACAAGGTAGGGCAGTGGATGCTGGAGCGGCCCTAATGAGTGAGGGCAACTTTTGGAAACTCCCTGTACTGTTCTTTGTAGATAATGCTGTATTGTTAAGTGAAGACGAGGGGTAACGACAAGGCTCGGTGCATGAATTTGGAAGTGTGTGTAAGAAACGGAATCTAAAGGCGAATACTGAGACGAGTAATGTTATGATCTTCGAGAGAAAATAAGTCACTGGATGTAGGCTACAGTGTGGCTGGATGATGAGGAAATAGAAAATGTGAGTGCATTTAAGTACTTGGGCAGTGTGGTGAGCAAGGATGGAAGTTTGAAGGGTGAAGTGCTTGAAAGGTTACGACATGGAAGAAAGGTTGCTGTTTTTTTTAAAGCAATGATAAGAAACAGGGAAGTGAGCATGGAAGTAAAAAACTCGCTACATAACAGTAATGCGATACTAGCTGTAACGTATGGAAGTGAAGCTTCGACCTTGTTGGAAGAACACAAGTCAAGAGTGAGGGCAGTGGAAATGAATTATTTGAGAGGAACTTGAGGAGTTACATGGAGAGACAGACTGACAAATGAGGAAGTGAACGAGCGTTGTGGTATGGATGTGGATGTGAGAGAAAGCGTTAGGAGAAATACTTTGAGGTGGTTTGGCCATGTGGAGAGGATGGAGGCTAACGGGAGAGTGTATGTGAGTGAGGTGGAAGGGGTTAGGGGGAGGGGGAGGTCAAGGATGAGTTGGAAGGATGGAGTGGAGAGGTATATGACAGAGGGGTGTGTGCGATTGGAGCAGGGCACTGAAATGGCGGGGGACCTGGTGATGTGGAGGCGGTTTGTTGTGGCCACCCCTTAAGGCATTAAAGCGTTTGGCAAAAGATAGGCAGATAGATAGTTCCTTGTATAAAGATGGAAGAGAAGTGTGTGGCAATCACAGGGGAAATTGTCTTCCCACCCCAACAGGAAAGTGCATTTGGCAGGACCCATTACGACAGATTAGTGAAGAAAGCTGAAGAGAAAAAAGAGGGGAATAAGAGTTATAAGATAGGGATGGAGTGCATAAATCAGCTGATCTCTAAATCTGAAGAAGGGGAAAGAAGTTGCATGCCGTTTTCATGGGTTTGGCAGGGGCATATGAAAGAAGGACAGACAAGGAACGTGGAAGGGTTGACGGGAAATGACTAAATACTGTTAATAGTATGGATGGATGGATTGATGACAGCGCATGGGTGGCAGTCCAAATGTAAACGATATTGGTGAGTTCTCTGATCTGAATGAGGGACCGAAGTAAGGATGTATTTTTGCCACGATTGTTCAATATATATATATATATATATATATATATATATATAGATAGATAGATAGATAGATAGATAGATAGATAGATAGATAGATAGATAGAAAGATAGATAGATAGAAAGATAGATAGATAGATAGATATATAGATATAGATAGATAGATAGATATTTATAGATAGATAGATAGATAGATAGACAGATATATATGTATATATATATATATATATATATATATATATATATATATATATATATCATTGGATCCCAGGGGTGCTGGGCGAGGCCTGGCACTGGGTGGGTATTAAGCGTACCGCCCTCCGCCAATCGGCTCATAGCCGCAAAACTCATAGTTCCCAACCCTGGGATTCGCTACTTTATAAAGACTTGAAAAATCCCAGTTCTGTCCAATACTCCGGACGCTGGGCTCCAATGGGTTAAAGAGACTTATAGGTTTGCCAGTTAATAACCCATTGGATCCCAGGGGTGCTGGGCGAAGCATTGCACTGGGAGGGTACTGAGCGTACCGCCCTCCGCCTATCGGCTTATAGTCGCGAAGCTCATAGGTCCCTACCCGGGGGTTCCCTACTTTATAAAGACTTGAAAAATCCCAGTTCTGTCCAATATTCCGGACGCTGGGCTCCAATGGGATATATATATATATATATATATATATATATATATATATATATATATATATATATATATATATATATATATATATATATATATATATATATATATATATATATAAGGTATTTGTGTAACCAGTGATTTTATGAAATCCTTAATGAATTCGTGAAATGAGTTTAAACTGGGATGGGTTTATTTTGGTAAGGTTAATCAGTATCATGTTTAATCATGTGGTGAGACAGACAGAGGAACGAGGAATGTAAGGAGCACTGTGGTGTCAATTTGGAAGTGCTGCCAGGTGTTAGGAGTACTCTTAGTTGAATTTGCCACATGTAGAGTATGAACAGCAAAAGAAGACTCTTCGATATGTGAGCGGGGTGAACGCGGAGAGAAGTAGATCGAGGACGAAGTGGATGGATGGGAATGAATGAAGGTGAGCTATACAGCCGTGTTTGCCAAAACTGGCAACTTCATGGTTGGTAAATAAAGAAAGAGAGAGAGAGAGACAGACAGACAGACAGACAGACAGTCAGACAGACAAGATGAGAATATATAAAAGGTCCATACGAAAATTTGTTGGGCTGACAGTACTGGAATTTAATATAATTCTGTCTCTACTGTGATTCCCTAAGCCATCGCACTACATCACTGAGCCGGGAATCAGAGGGATGGATCAATGAGGTGAGGAGGTTATCTTGAGGGCAGTGTGAATTGCAGGAGGGTGCAGCCTGATGGTGAGGGTCTGGGTAATGTGGTGCCAAACTATGTGTAACCACGACCCCTTGGGATAATAATTATTCTTGAGACAGTATTGACAGGCACTAATAAAAACAGTAACATTTCTATTTGGGGTATATCTATGCATAAAAGACCATACTTTCCTAATCAGTCAGCAGGAAGATCGCATGCAATCTATATATCTATATCTATATCTATCTACCTATCTATCTATCTATCGAAAGTATGTATGTATGTATGTATGTATATACAGTATAATCATCATCATCCGGACCTTCTTTCCCACCCTAGAGCAGGGAGAGGAGTAGCTACATCCAGGCAGCCAAAGTTTGCCCAGTTCAATGGGCCATGCTTCCATTCCCTCATCATTCAAGCCCTCGAAATGCTGGCTCCAGTTGATGGCCTAAAAAATTTCAACACATTCTATAGCTTCACTTATACATATCTGATAGAGCTAATGCGAGCGCTTGCACTTCCCCACACAAAATTTATCCGGTCAGCTCGGTCTATTGTCAGTCCCTTAGCCTCACCAACTTCCATACCTCTCTTCCCCACAAACTCATCCACTATATCCATCCACCTTCTTCTTGGCTTACCTTGCCTCCACCCTCCTTCAAATTCGCTCAGATATACCTTTTTCACCACTCTATTGTCATCCATTCTCTCCATATGACCATACAATCTCAGTACAGTGTCTTCGATTCTGGTGTCCACTGACTTCCTCACTCCGCATCTATCACGAATCGCATTATTCCGTATCCTATCCACTCTCTGTACACCACATATATTCCTCAGCAGTCCCACCTCCACTGCTCTTACTCTTGACTTTCCATTTTTATGCCACACCATAGTCTCACACCCGTATGTTAAAGTTGGCGCTAACACTCCTTCATGTAAGCCTTGCGCATCTGCAACACTTAGGCCTTTGTTTCTTATCAAAGCCTAAACACCAGCTACTTTCCCTCCTTTTGCCGCTATACTTTCCACTTCTTTTGCACATTTTCCTCTTTTTTCTATCACTGTACCCAGGTACCTGCCTCTCTCACCAATTCCAGTCTCTCTCCATTCACTGTAACATAACACTGGGAGACACCTACTCTCTAAGTAACCATCAATTCACTCTTTTCTACATTTACTTTCAAGGCACGACGTTCACAGACATTTCAGAACTGCGCTAGTCTACCAAGTTCTTGGCCGGTATTTGCAAATAGCACTGCATCATCAGCATACAACAAATTTGAGATATTCCATCCATCACCATTCATTTCCAGCATCATCCCTCTCTACATCACTCGTATTCTTACTTCTATCATCACCCCATCCACAGATATGTTGAACAATCATGGGGACATCGCAAAAGCTTGTCGCACGCCCACAATGATCGTGAACCATTTACTTAGATGCCCATGTACCCATACACATGCCTGACTACCATCATAAAACTCATCACGGCACCCAGCAGAGTGCCATCTACACCATACATGCGCAAAACCTTCCATAATCCTTCTGTCTACCTTGTCGTATGCTTCTTCTAGACCCATAAATGACATCAACAGCTTATAGTCCTTCTCTCAAGGCTTCTCCACTATCTGTCTCACTGCAAATATTTTATTCACAGATTGTCTGCCACCCCTAAAGCCACCCTATTCGTTACTCACTAGGACTTCGGATATCTCTCCTACTTTCTCCATAACAATTCATCCATATACCTTCCCTACGACATTCAACAGACTTATGCCACGATAATTGTTGCACTAACTTCGCTCACTTTTATTTTTGCACAGGGGTGCAATCATTGTCTTTTTCCACTCTAGTGGCACAGTTTCTCTCATCCATGCCTTCTTACATATCTCCAACAAGCACTTCATTCCGCTATCTTCACTACACTTAATAATCTCTGCATACACCTCATCAACCCCAGTTGCTTCCCATTTTTCAGACGCTTCTCTGCATTCTTCACTTCTGCGAGTGTCACATTTCCTGGCACTGCATTTCCTGTCTGTACGCCCCCCAAACCAATCATGTTAACAGCTGCTTTGCTCTCTCCTTTTCCATTCATCAGACTTTCAAAATATTCCTTTCATCAGGCCTATACTCCATCTCCATGGGTTAATAATCTACTACTTACATCCTTCACACTTTTACATTTCTTTCCGCTGTCACTTCTACATTTCCGCACCTCTTTCCAAAATAACTTCCTATATTCAGAGTAATCTGCATTAAGTTTTCTTCATAGATCATCATTTACCTCCATCTTTTTCCTCTTCATTAGTCTCTTTACGTGCTTCTTGCTCTCATTATACTCAGTTCTTACTTCATCTGAATC